>NW_024609836.1:94594957-95031029 GCF_016920785.2 Ixodes scapularis
GTGACAAACTGAAACTCGGATTGTGACGTTCAGTCGCTGAACGTGTCATTTATTTAGCAACCGAAGCAAGTGACGTCGGTAAAATCGGTAATGCTCCGGCATTTTTTAAATCGATGTTTTGACGAATGTCTATTTGATCTCCAAGTACCCGATATGATCGTCGCAGCACGTCATAAGATACTCGCCCTCGAGCACCGCGTACAAGCTTCCTGCTTTTGCGTGTTTCTCCCTTAGACTTGCGTGTATTGCCTGCGGTGAAGCAATGACCGCCGGTGATGCCAGTGACAGGCTCTCGATCCGCGATCCAGACTTGCACTGTGAGAGTTCTAATGCATTGCCCCCGCGGAGTGCTGCACGGGGAACCGGCCCCGAACGAACTTGCCGAATGCACCGAGTGCAGACTGACGCTGTCGCCGTAGATGGTGTAGAAATGTAGCGACCTAAAACGGAAGTAGCGCCTTTTTGTTCGATGTGATGGGTGGGAATGCGAAAGTGCAGTCGCTGCCATCGTTTATCAATACGATTAAGCGACTCGGCTGTCAGAGATATCTACAGACGGCGTAAGTTTCCAAAACCAGCTGGCTACAAAACAGCATACACTTGAGACAATTGATGGCACTGTACGCGCAAGAGCTTGCTTCGTTTTAAGCATGGTATTATGAGTGAACCACTGAAAGGATACGGTTTAAGTTTAGCTCGTTCGTATATCTAGCGCTACGTTTCGTAAGACTGTTTGTTTCCCTGATGAGGGCGTTGAGAACGAGAGCTTTCTCAAACAAAATACGACGGGGTAAGATAGCTGCCGTTCAAATATGAATTTGCTCAAGCCTCGGGCAACGTCTCCATGTTCAGCTTTTTCGGACGCTGAATGAATGCGTCACAGGTTTCTGCTGTGGGAGCTTTGTCGACAAATGTTCCACTTTTCACCCGCACACGGATGATGTGAGATCTCGCGGCCTTTGTGTTTGTCCAGAGCCCTTCATTACACACTGGTAAGTTTCAGCATCTGTACGGCAACATAGCGACTCCAATTTTGCAAATAAGGCACGGGTCGTCGATTCCTCCCTTCGTGAAATATCAGACGCTTACAATTCAAGCTTGCGTTTGAGGTTGTGGCCCGCGGGACGCGATTTCGAGCAGAAAATCTACTTTTTTCTTTCGGTTCCGCTGTGCGAATGACTCATCATAGCAGACGAACTCCTGTCGTCTGCTCTCGCTCCTCGTCTGAGCGAGGCATGACGGGATCGAATTTCGGCCCAACGGCGCTACAGAGCCCAAAGACAACGCCCAGCGAGCGGCGTGAACGCTCGCCTCCCCGCGCTGTCTCGTGCTCTCGGGCACCGCCTAGGGATCGCGGGGGATTTTCAGTCAAAAGTTGCGAAGTTGAGCGCGCGCAGGGAGGAGGAAACTTTGCGACGTTCTTTTGGTCACTCCCCCCCCCCTACGTCAGAAAGCAAAGAATATTTTGTCCCACAAGTTTAGCGACCCAGCAGCAAGCACTCAATGCCTCCCGTCATGCCTTTTGGCTGCACTCGCGCTCGAGGCAGACCAGACACCGGAGCGTTGCCGAAGGCAGGAAACTCACGCTGGAAGTGGTGCGGCTGAAGCTCGTCCCGACCATTCTCATTCTGTGAATGTCTACATGAGATTTCGTTATACTCCGTCTCACCGTATACGATGGACTATACTCCGTTTTACCTTGTGTTGTACCGCAGCGAAGGCTAGGCGCGCGAGCTCATAGCGTTGGAAACTGCTCTTAAGTCACGAGAGCTTGTGCCGCCTAGATGTGCTCTGAGCGGGGAGCTCGCGCTTGTAGCCTTTCCTACGGTATATCATAAGGTGAAATAGAGTATAGGGCCCGAAGGCTGGCGGGCGGAGCACTGCCTCAGAAAAGCATGCATCCGCATTGCGAAAGAGCGCGCGAGTGGAATTCCGATACGCAGACTACAAAAAAAAAAAGCACTAATCTAACGCATATGGGTCTCTGTTATGATAGCGCGCTATTTTAAATTGGTGAAGTAAAGTTACATGGTATTTAGTTTCATAAACATTCTTGGCCATTTTCGTAAACATGTCAACTGTTTGGAGAAGTTGAACTGCGCGCGGACAACGCTGTCATAAAGTCGTTTCGCCTTAGCCATAACAATCCAATCCAACTTTTGTGTACGTAAAATGTACCCTGACCCACATCTCCCTTCCGCATGCGGTCCATACATACGCTCCCGTGTCGAACAGTCTATCCGACTCATCTTTATTTCTTAATGGCCAATGGTTCTGATCCCGAGTTCTCTTCGCCCCATTGTTTCCAGACGGAATTTAATCCCTTCAGTAGCCTTCAGTAGTAGCAAGCAGACGGCGGCGCCACGAGGGCTCGATAAGCAGACGAAAAATTCACCTCCGCATGATGCATCTTGGCGCACTGATACTTACGACAGAGCAAATATACCACGTGGTTCCTAACATGCTCGTGATGGGACCCGGCGGCCTGTAGCGTTGGGTTTCAGGCCATCAGAGGATGAGACGGAGTATAGGTCTTTGTCATCGGAAGGAACATGGTGTTGACTTCAAAGTTGGGATTGGACGATCGGTATTTTGTTCACGGCACGCTCCGACCAAAGGCGGATCAAACGGGGAAAAGAAGGGGAAGGGGGGAGGGGGCACCCCCCCTCTTCCTAAGCTCTTAAAGGAAACTCTTCCATGGGAAAAACGAAATACCGCAGCTTATTCTTTAGAAGGAATTATTTAGATATTTTTTGTGAATTTGAAAGTTGCTCCTCTGACCGAAAACCAAAGCTGAAGACTGTACATACAAACACTATCAGTTTGTACTCCGGTCTTTGTCGCAATCGTAAAGCATATTAATTTTGATGACGAACAAATGAAATGGTATTTAGTTTTCCTATAGAGTGAGCAACGAGGAGTGAAAGTGAGAACTATACCTGTTTTTGTCATTCGTGTTTATATACATATATATATAACAGCTGCTCTAAGAAAAGAAAATACAAGCATGCGGAGAGTCCCCATATAAGGAGAAACCAATCAAGTTTGGTCCCCGCCGATGCTTTATCCACCTAAAACTCAGAAAAGCTCTAATGTTGTATTCGCGCTAACAGTGTCGCCCAGTGTTTGTGCACCAAGGTGAGCTTAAAAACTATACTCTGTTTCACCTTATGATGTACCGCAGGAAAGGCTACAAGCGCGAGCTTTTTGCTCTAGGCCACATCTTGGCGGCACAAGGTCTCGTGCATTAAGGACAGCTGCCAACCCTGTGAGCTCGCGCTTCTAGCCTTCGCTGCGGTACAACATATATATGAAACGGAGTATAGTTTGGTGTGGTGACATCGGGTCATTTGTTTCTTTTGCATAAAAGAAAGGTGTAAGGAAAGGGTTGGCCAGAGGGATTTCTAGTCGGTTACATTGCATCATTAAGAACGATAGAATACTAAACTAACTGAGGTATACGGGGCGTAAGAGTTGTGTTATGACAGTTCATACACTGAGGACTTGCGTGCGTTATGACAATTATAAGTGAATCGTGATGTCACACGATCGACTACGGGGGTTTTCTTATGTGGTGCATTTATTATTTGAGAGTAAAAATGTCAGCTCTTATGAACTTAAAGACATGAGAAGAAAAACATGCTTTCCTAGGAACGAGCTTCCAGCTATGCCTTTCTATTTTACAGAATCATCAAATAGTGTCGTAAGAAATTGCGCGACATTTATTTAAAAAAAAAAGAATTCTTAAAATTTTAAAAAATGAAATTACATGCCATGTATATTCCGTTATCCCTTTCATCTCGCCGGAAATAATGCCACAGCGGCCCACCATGTGACGAAATGGTTTCACGCGGGCTAGGCTTCTTTTTTTATTTTCACAAGAAAAATGTGTTTTTATTTTTTTATATTGTACTCCAGCTCAGCTTATTCTTCTATATTTTTTTACTAAACTCACGCACCATAGAATTACAACTCGTGGGCTAAATTACATCGCGGTCTGCTACGAAACAAGAACAAAGTTTTGCAGTTCATTCAAAGGGCCATCCGCCATCGAAATCTCGCGCTAGATAAGGCTACACTTGCTCGAGAATAATGGTCACTTAAAAACAATGGTTTCGAACATTAAAAAAAGAAATAAAGCAACAGCTTTTTTTTTTTTTCCCCTCAACAGGGCATCTTAAGAGTTAGCCACCTTTGACCCAAAGAGGACATTTCACGTTAACCAAGTTACGCTCTTCATCAATTCCACCGAGCCATTAGAGCGCATTAACGGTCCGAGAAGAGAAACTGACGGGCTATTAGTGAAATTGAACAGGCGCGAGGCGTCCATACAAAGGCTCAAGCTCGTGTAATCGGTAAAGAGAGCAGAAGAGCGTACATGCCCCTGACGAGCTCTCGTTAGCGACAGTAAACGGCGTGTCCTTAGGAGCAGCCGCCATGTTTTCTTTTCTCACTCTCTCTGGATATCTTTCTCCCTGGTCGGCCGTGAGATTCGCTCGCCCCGGATGCTGTGGCGATGAACTAAACCGAGCTTCCTTTTGTCTTAGCTTGGGGCTGAGAGGTTACTTAAGAAGCCCCGAAAAAGGACAAGTGCGTGGGATTACCTCATACCGATGCCACACGAACCTTCGTGTGATCCCTGACCCGGAAAGGGGGGGCGGGCTGCGTTTTACGCGGGAAGCGTATATAGGTCGTTTTAGAGCGCAGCTCTTAGGCGCCCGTTTCCTGCTTGAGGGGCGTCGGCGTAACCGCGTGGTGCATTATGGGAAATGTCCCATAAAGCACCGCGCGGGGAGGAGGAGGAGGAGGACGAGAGGGAGGGGAGGGAGAGGAGGGGAGGAGGGGGAGGGGAGGAGAAAGTGGGGGAAAAGGAGGAGGGGAAGAGCTGGAAACAAAGAGGGGAGGAGGAGGGAGGAGGGGCACACCCTTCCCTCCTTCTCCTCAAGAGCTGCGCTCCAGTTAGGCGTTAGAGGGTGTTGTTAACGTCTTTCCCTCAAGAGAAAAGCAGGCTTTACGCATCGCTCATACGCCGCGCGGAGTACTTCTTACAAGATTTTGTTGTCGGAGATCAGGGGAAGGGCTTGCAGTAAGATCTCACATCATCACAAACAGATACGACGTCAGGGGGGACGCGTTGCCTTTTGGCGTTTGAAACGTGTACGTCTCGATGAGATAACATACGAGGTAGGGCAGAAAAGTAATGAGACTGATTTTCTTTTGAAGGGATGGTGAACCGAAATTTAGATTTCAGAAAACAATGCAGAAGCGGTAGGCGGGACGCTACAATCTCTACAACATCACTCGCCAGGCGACATCTCGAATGGACGGCCGTACTTTTGGAAAAAGAGGTCGAGATTGAACGAGGCCGACGAGGCGCGTGACGTCAACATATCTCGTTTCCTCCTCTCTTCCCTTCGCCCCCTCAAGGCGGCGAGGCGGAGAAGACGCGAGGCCGTTCCCTCTCCTTCTCGACTCTTCTCGGAGAAACAAGACGTCAACATACCTGTCAAATCCGCCTCCTTTTTTTAGAAAAATGCGGTCATCCATTCGAGATATCGCTGTATGAGTGATATTTTGGTGTTCGTAGCATCCCGTTGCAGGCTTCTGCCGCCGTGTTTTGTGGAATCCAGATTTCGGTTCAGCATCCCGTTAACCATGAATTGTATTCTTTTAACTGTTTTTCAATAGATGCCTAGAATTCGTTTTATGGATTCCTTAGCCGCCTTATCCCCCCTGCAGGGTCTTGCATAGCTTAGCCAACAGCTTTATCTACCCGTTGTTCTATAGTTGCCTATAGCTGCCTATAGTTTTCCTACGATTTCTTTACCCGCCTATTGCTCTCTGTATGGTCTGCTATAGATTTTTCTATAGCTCGTCCAGGGTTCTCTTTACCAGCAGACTATAGCTGCCTATAGCTTTTCCTATTTGCGGTAAATGTGTGAAATGTGAAACAGATTGTTTGTTGTCACTGTACGACTTAATAAATAAAAGCGCCGACCTTTTATCTGGATATAAAAAAACAATTGGACACCCCCAAATTTATTTAGGAGGCTTCGAACTTCATAGACATAATTAAAACATAAAGGAAACCCTTAGAAACACGTTCTCGCCCAGGTTATTACAAAAAGGCAGGTAAACAGACACAATGAATTATTTTCAAATCTTCTAGACATTTATTAGAGACAGCCTCTTTCGTAGAGAAGTACAAAATTGCAAGCAATCTGCGATATCTGAAGACGTACAACTAAGCTGTTATACACCCGAGAAGATTGCTACGCGAACAAGAACCGGGGTCATTCTTGGGCAATGTCTATTCTCCCGCAGAATTAGTTTCCCGAAATTCTACCGGCAGTCGACACTTTTTGGCGGTACAATCACTTCATCGAACGACGTCTCATCGACACGCGATGTTTCCTAGACCGCTCAGGTTACCTATCGTATATTAGCTTCTTTCGTGTTTTTTTTCTTCTTGTAATGAGCCGTCCCAGACTTTCGCCGCGAAGCGACGTGTACGGGTGGGACAGGTGGGTTAAAGGGGCGATGCAACGATTTTTGTATTTTGCGCAAATACCGCTTAGAACGGATCCCTGACGTTAGTGACCTGTGAAATACCCGTTCGTTTTTCACCACACGCAATCGAAGTCGCAGAAAAAATTAAAGAAAAACGAGCAGCGCTCACCCACTCAACTCGCAGCCAGAACAACCGGCCACGTGATCTGGAGCCGATTATATGCCGCCAATGTTGATCATAGCCATGCGCTGGGGTTGGCAAGGCTCAGGACACGCGCTGAGTTCTAGACATTGTGATGGTTTGGTTGTTGTCGCCATCGCAGCAATTGGACACAGGATACTACCCGAATGCTTCTCGAGCTATCGATTATCACGAGCCCAAACCGAGTGTCCACGCCATGCTCGGGTCCAATCTATGAGCCCCATTCAAGTATCGTCACTCGGCGGTACTGCTACCGCCCAGCTACGTCATCAGGTTCTGCGATGGAGAGATTGAATGAAAACGCTCGGTTTTGTCCTCGAAATTATAGCGCAGCAAGGGAGTATCTTGGTCAGTGGCGTTGCGTGCGAGTATCCTTGAGTCCCACTGGTGCCAGTAAGCTCACGTAAAGTGAAAAACATTCCAATTCAATATTGTTGCACCGCCCCTTTAACATATTTGTCATGAGCCGCCGCAGACTGTCGCCACGAAGCGGCGTGAACGAGTGGGCTGGGTCGGTGAGCAGGCGCCTCAGGGATACACGCGCGACGAAACGTCCCTACAGCGTGCATTTCGTGTAACGAATGATGATACAACGTTAGTGTCGATGAAACGTTAGTATCGACGAAACGTGTCTATAAAACGTGTATCCACAAAAAGGTGTTCGTGAAACGAGTTTTCACAAAACGCCGGGAGAATAAGAAAGTCAAGATTCGTTCTGCAGTTGTCACAAGATTTTAGACAGCTAATGGCAGGGGACCGCCGGAAGAAGTTCGGGGAAATTATTCTCCCGGCTGCGAGGCGATAGACACTGCCTAATTCCAGAGGTAATCCGGAGGGCTACTGGTAGAAGGACGGTCAATTGTTGCCAGGAAGTAGGTTGCGGCGCACTTACGATGAAAATACCGGACTTGAAGGATGTAATTCAAGATATATGTCGACATGGGCACTGCAGAACAACCATGCAAAAACAAAAACGAGAAGAAAGGGATCCGTGAGGGTTCGACACGATGTGGCACAAGCTGCCATTTGCCGAACCGAACACTAAACGCATCACAAGAATTTCTTGGGCTTCTTTAAAGAATGATGATTATTCCCTGGAGAAGGGGAACAAGGAGGACAAAGGAAAAGCACAAATCTCCAAACTTAGCTAGGTGACTGGTGCGCGACCGAAAAAATCCGCCTGGTCTTGATATCGAACCAGGGACCCGTATTTCCAGTGGAGCGCTCTACCAACTGGGCTAACCAGGAGTTCGACGTCAGTAGAGCTAACGGGTTTTATCAGTTGCAACCAGTGTAACACCAACAAGGGTGAAGCTTGCAATTTAACGTTATGATTATAATGCAATTCAATGCAAAGGTGCAAGCGAGCTAGAAAAGAATGATTTTTATAATCTCTGGAGAAGGGGAACAAGGGAGAAAAAGTACAAACACAGATCTCCAAACACAGCGAGGTGATAGGTGCGCGACTGACGCCTAACTCCTGGTTAGCTCAGTTGGTAGAGCCCTCCACTGGAAATAAAAAGGTCCCTGGTTCAATACCAGGAGAAGGCGGATTGTTTCGGTCGCGCACCTGCCACCTATATAGATGTGTTTAAAGATTTGTGTTTGTCCGTTGTCACTCTTGTTCCCCTTCTCTAGGGATTATTTTCATCAAAAGTTGTTTCGAAAGTTCAGATCCTAAAAATATTTAACCTTTATGAATATAGACCATGTATCAGCTTAAAACTCGAGAAAAAAAAAAAAAAAGAAAAGAAACAAACACACTTGTTGTCACTTACCCGAGTTTGTGCCAAACGATCACGTCTATTTCACCCGACACATGGAATATTGGATGGTTACCGGCTGTAAGACAAACTACGGTATACAAATGCTGCCTTACATTATACCTAAACTGCTCAACTACCTCGTCGGCAACGAAATTTGTATAGACTCTATATCAACTAAAGATGTGCGTTCATTCTATTTGCGCTTGTGATTCTTCATCGATGCACACTATATAATGTTACCCATTATCTACTTGTTTGTTTGAACTGTATAGGGTTATTTTTTAGGGCTACAACAGAGTCTGCTGTGTAGTGTTTATAGTAATTCGCTTGACTTCTGTATATGCCACTAGAAGGGAGCGAGGGGCTCCGGCAAGCTGTTCTCACAGCTTTTTTCCCTTGTTTCCTCCATTTACGTATTCAAATGGAAAATAAAATTTCTAATAATAGTAATAAAAAAAATAATTCTGATGAAGTTTGTGCCTTCCTATGTATATGTATGTGTGTGTAGGCTTCATTCTTTTTTTTTTTCTTTTTGCTGCTGCGCCTGGTATTGTGTGGGGCTTCGGGATTGTCAAGCCCCCACTGGAGGCTTTTTCCCTTCTGTCCCCCCAATTAATTTGGAAAATAAAGTTATTATCATTCTCTCCAGCTCGCTTGAACATTTGCATTAATTGCAGTATCAAAATTGTTCGAAGAAATCGTTTGTTGCCGATTTACACGTAGGACTTTTCAAATACTGGTAGCCTTGGTACACTTCGAATACGTTGCCGCGGACGAAATCCACGGCAGCCCCACAGGCCGCAGCACACAGGGAACTAGGTAAGGAAGCAGGCATTCCGGGATAGAAAACCGCTACTACGTCATCCGTGAAACCTTGACCCCGTGATCACGCTCCTGCCGTTACCCGCGCACTGAGAGAGGAGTCCAGTGATAAAAAAGCCTCGTGTTGATTGGTCCGGCGAGTGCGGACTTGCTACCACGCTTTCAGCGAAAACGTTCTCGTGCTCGGCGAACCCTCGGCAGCAGCGCCTGTCAGCAAGCCCCGCGCAGCACCTTTCAGGCTCCTGTGGGCAGTCTACAAGCGCCGGCGGTTCATCGTTACGACTTTAATCCCAGCATTTTATGAACCCCCGCTAAGATGAACCTCCCGGAACATCAACCCCCGCGACGATGAACCGCCGGCGCTCGCAGACGGAAAGCGTGCAGACCAGAATACGTCCACCTTCACATTTCTAGATAATGTACAACCATACAAAAGAGAGAGAGAGAGAAAGAGAGAGCAGTGTGAACTTTGTGAAAAATTCGACCACCGCAACCGACTGAAAAACTCAAGGTGATCAAAATAGTCCCGCGTACTCTCTAGGCGCTGGAGAAGCGGCTACATATATTGGGTCCGTTTCGAAGAGCACATTTTCCGGGAGCTGAGGGATTGAGTTTGGCGGCAGGCAGCAAAACACACACAGTCTGTCCGGTGGCCTCGGTATTTGCCAAGATGAGAAACGGGGATTGATAGACTCTGGCTGATCGCTTGGACGAACTGCTCCAGGGTCCAGATTTTGAAATTGCAACTTCTCCCAATATATATATATATATATATATATATATATATATATATATATATATATATATATATATATATATATATATATATATATATATATATATATATATATATATATATATATATATATATATATATATATATATATATATATATATATATATATATATATATATATATATATATATATATATATATTGCCACGCGCGTTGCCGAGCGAGAGCGTGCGTGGCCGAATGGTTACCATGATTGACTGTCGCGCGGAATGTCTGGGTTCGATTCCAGGAAGCGGAATGTTCTTTTACTTATACTTTCTACTTGTCGTTCTCGCAAGTTCGAAAACTTTCTCGTCTCATCAAGTTACGGATGTTTTACGCGCCGAACGTTCTAGGCAGAGTGTTCTAGAAACCCACGCCGGTACAATACTTGCCCCGCGTGGCGAGCCGGAGTCAGTCTCGCCCCAGCGTCCGGTTCTGCTGTTACACCGACTTTAAAGCCCGCGACGCTCTGTTGTTATCTTCTGTTGCATTTTTGCTTTAGGCACAAGTTCGGCCTATTAAACGTTTCAGTTTCATCAACTATTCTTTGTTTCATCGTCTTTCCATTGGTGACATTTTGGTGGAGGTGCTGGGTATCGCATGTCCCCGCAGCGTACGCCTCCGAGGGCCCGCAGTGCAAGTCCGATTCCAAGCCCGTCAAAAATCGAAAAGACCGCTCTATACGAGGAACCTGAAACTCGGGCCAGCTGCCGTATCCAGGGACAGACTCCTGAATTTGGTTTGCTGCCGGACAAGCCCAAGCCGAAGAAGAAGACGATGGTCAACCAGTCGCAGACTCCGGTCGCTTCTGGCGTCATCTACCTCCCGTCGCACCACGCACGGCTGCTCGGTTCCAAGGTGAAATCTACGAAGACGTCGAAGATTGGATCGACCAGTACGAACGCCTCGCCCGCCACAATGGCTGAACCGACGAGCAGCGCCCGCAAAACGTGTATTTCTCGCTCGAGGGGACTGCCAGCTACTGGTACGAAAATCAGGAGCCTTCTTTGACATCGTGGGACGTTTTCAAGAGCCAGCTGAAGGAAACATTTGTAAACCAACACCGCCAAGAGAGAGAGCCGAAGACCTACTTCGAACCGGAACCCAAGGCCCCAACGAGAGCATCACCGGCTTCGTGAGGACGTTCTCCGCCTGAGCGCCCGCGCCGACCCTCAGGCTACAGAAGAGAAGAAGGTTACATTCCTCATGTGGGGCGTGATAGACAACATCTTCGGCGGCCTTGTCCGTAGCCCTCCAACAACAGTCGAAGATTTTGTCACGAAGCGACGAACATCGAGCGTGTTCTGCAAGGCCGAGCAAGTCACCACCATCAACATACCGGCCTCGCTGCCCTCGCGCCGTCTAGCTGTGACCTTGACTCCAGTGTCCCAGGCATTCGCGAGGTCATTCGAGACGTCGTCCGGGAAATGCTCAGGAAGCTGCTGCCTGCTGCCAACCAGCCGGCTTCGCTGTCGATAGCCGAAAAGGTACGCGAAGAAGTTCAGCGGGCGATTCAACCTCTTGTTAGCCTAGCAGCATCAGAGGAGCCCAGCCTGATCTATGCTGCAGTTGCCCGACGAGCGCCGCCAGCTACTCAGCATTACCGAGTGGCGACACGGCAGGGCTCACCAACGCAGGCGTACACCCTACGCCACGACGAACGACATCAGTGCGACCCAACCGGCGCCAAGGAAAACCGACATAAGGAAACACACAGACAGCGCTGTGTCTGTGTGTTCCCTTTAACTTCGTCTTTTTGCGCTGTTTTAACCCATTCCATATGGAGGACAACGGATCGTCGACCCATCTGCTATCACTGCGGTGAAGCCGACCACAGTTACCGCCGATGCCCCTACCGACAACTGGGGCTGCCCGGGTTCCACCGGAAGGGCTTGTGCCCAAGGTGCGGCGAACGCCCTCGCGACATCGAAGCGTACCTCCGACGTTCGCCATCCTCAGCGTCACCTCACCGCTGTGAATCCCGCTCACCGTCACCCACACGTACAGCGTCTCCAGCGCTACGACCCCACCGAGAAAGCCCGTCTCCCCTACGTCGCGGGGAAAACTAAGTGCGGAAACGCCTGGAGACGGCGTTGCCGAAGACGACCGATGTAAAGAGCCTCCATGAATGCCAGAGCGCTCCCGCTCTTCCGAAACCACGTACCGCAACGACGCTCCTGCAACGGTGCCCAACAACCTAAACTTTGTTATCGAAGGCCTCGACGGATCAGCACTTGTGGACACCGGAGCAGACCACTCAGTCTTGAGTGGTAGGTTCTCTCGCCGCCTTTGAAAAGTAACGACGCCGTGGGATGGGCGCAGATGCGAACCGCTGGAGGAAACCTCATTGCACTTGTCGGAAGGTGCACTGCTCGCGTCGAAATTCACCGCAAGACGTGTCCTGTAAAATTCGTCGTCCTACAAGACTGTGCGAGGGGCGTTATTCTCGGTATGGACTTCTTGTGCGAATACGGCGCCGTCATCGACCTGTGATTGAACGAATTGACGCTACAAAAACCTGCCCTACCGCCGGGGGAACCCAGAGCGACGTCACCTGCGGTCCGAGTTTTCGCCCATCATGTAAACCTACCGCCACGATCGTCTGTTTTTGTACCTGTCGGGACCAAAGAAGCTTCCTGTGTCGAATCTCTGCTTGAGGGCAGCGTCCAGTTGCTTCAAGGAAGAGGAATCGGCGGCGCAAGAGGGGTAACAAATTTTCAGGACGGGCGTACCATGGTCCTCGTCACAAACTTTCGGCAAGAGCCGCAACACCCTACGAAAGGTACCGCCGTGGGTCATATCGAGGAATTCCAGAACTCCACCGAAATCGCCGCGATTACTGAAGAGTCCCCTCCACCTGAGCAAGACAGTACGTCGCCAGCGCAGCTCGACATCGACCCTAAGCTTCCGGGCCCGAAACGACGGTAGCTTATTAACCTCCTCGCCGAATACCCCTACTGCTTTGCGACATCGTCGAAGGTGCGCCAAACCACCGTTGCGAAGCACCGTATCGTGACCGAGGACGACACGCGCCCTGTGCATCGATCGCCGTACAGTCTCCATAAAAGAAATAAAGGTAATTCAGGCGCAAGTTGACGAGATGCTGAACGACGACATAATTCAACCTTCGAGCAGTCCACGGGCCTCTCCAGTCGTGCTGGTTAAGAAGAAGGACGGAGCACTTAGGTTCTGCGTGGACTACCGGCCGCTGAACGCGGTGATGAAGAAAGACGTCTATCCACTCCCCCGCATCGACGACACGTTAGGCCGGCTGCGCCACTCCCGATACTTCTCATCGATGAACCTGAAGGGCGACTTCTGGAGGACCGTAGTCAACAAACGGGATCGAGAGAAGACAGCTTTCGTCACGCCGGATGGGCTGTACGAGTTCAAGGTGGTGCCCTTCGGTCTATGCACGGCGCCAGCAACTTTCCAGCGTGTCATGGACACCGTACTGGCAGAACTGAAGTGGCAGAGCTGTCTCGTTTACCTCGACGACGTCGTAGTGTTTTCCGGCGACTTCGACGAGCACTTGCGACGACTCCGAGCTGTTCTCCAAGCCATACGAACCCCCGGACTCACCCTGAAGCCGTCAAAGTGTCGGTTCGCCTACGACAAACTGGAGTTCCTAGGCAACGTGGTTAGTAACGCACGTGCTTGCCCAGACCCAGAGAAAACTCGCGCCGTCGCGGCATTTCTAGCGCCGGCAGACAAAAAGGCCGTGCGAAGATTCCTTGGCTTATGTGCCTACTATCGGCGCTTCGTTCGGGACTTCGCAAGGATTTCCGCACCGCTAACAAACCTAACGAAGGACGCCGAAAAGTTCGAATGGGCCGAGGAGCTACAGCAGGCATTCGACGAGCTGAAGAGACGACTCCATACTCTTCCGGTTTTTGGACACTTCGATCAGGATGCGGAGACCGAGATTTACACGGACGCAAGTAACGAAGGAATTAGAGCGGTACTAGTTCAAGTGCAAGAAGGCACCGAGAGAGTCATCGCCTACGCAAGTCGGACACTGTCCAAAGCGGAGAGAAATTACTCCACGACTGAGAAGGAGTGTCTTGCGGTCGTCTGGGCAATCACGAAGTTTCGCCCGTATTTGTACGGAAGCCCGTTCCGCGTAGTCACGGACCAACACTCGCTCCGCTGGCTTGCGAACCTCAAGGACCCTTCAGGATGCCTAGCTCGATGGAGTCTCCGACTACAGGAGTTCAACATCACCGTGGTCTACGAGTCAGGCCGCAAGTCAGGCTGCGCGCACTAGAGCACCTGGAAGGGCGCCGGAGTGCCATGCCACGTGTTTTCCAGTGTTTTCCAACAAGCCCTGCCGACTTTCGCCATTCGACAAGGTGTATTCTATGAAGACAACTTCGGGTCTTATCGAGTTACGAATGTTCTATGCGCCGAACGTTTTAGGCAGATTGTTCCAAAAACACACGCCGGTACAAAAGGCGCTCCGCGTGGCGAGCCGGAGTCAGTCTCGCCCCAGCGTCTGGTGCTGCTGTTACGCCAACTTCGACGCCGACGACACTCTTTTGTTATCTTCTTTGTTTCAGCACCTCTTCATTCGTGACAATATATAAATACTTTTTAGAGCGCAGCTCTTAGGCGCCCGTTTCCGGCTTGAGCGGCGTCGGCGTCGCCGTCGGCGTAACCGCGCGGTGCATTATGGGCAAATTTCCCCGCTAAATGCAGCGGAAAAATTTCCCCACTAAATCAAGCAGAAAAATTTTCCCGCTAAATCTAGCGGAAAAATTTAGCTGAAAAATTCCCCCGCTAAGTCTAGCGGAAACATTTCCCCGCTAAATCTAGCGGAAAAATTCTCCGCTAAATCTAGCGGAAAAAGTTTCCCCGCTAAATCTAGCGGAAAAACTAAATCTAGCGGAAAAAATTTCCCCGCTAAATCTAGCGGAAAAATTTCTCTGGGGGTAACGTGACCCCCCGAGGTCACGTGACCCCCCCCCCCCCCCCCCCCCCGAAGAACACGTGAACCTCAGTACCCTACCCTCCTCCTCCTGAAGAGCTGCGCTCTAATTCGGCGTCACAGGGAGTTGTAAACGGCTTTCATTTTTTTCCCCGCACTTCGCGGTTTAATGGGATGATTTCTAATTTCTTTGTACCGAGATTCTGAAGCGAAATTCAACTGGAATAACGTAAACACGAGTCAAAGCAAGATTTGAACAAGCTTTTTTTGGAAGGGTTGGTTGGTTGGTTGGTTGTGTTTGCCAGACGTGACATTTGCCTCACTCACGGTGGGCACGTTTCACGGGCCTGGGTTATTGTAGGTTGATGAGGGTGAATGCGGGGAAAGGGAAGGGAAAATATAGGGATGAAGGGGTCCGGAGATGACGAGGGCAGCGTTAGCAAAATAATGACTAAACACGTTTCACGGGCGAAAAAAAAAAATGATTAGGGCCGTTAAGACGAACTGTAACATATGTTCAAACAATGCTATACACGACAGAACCCCATAGCGCGCACCGGCAAACACAAAATAAATAATGAGAGTACTTATATCGACTTAACTATACCTCGTTTTACCCCACGTGCGAGCGAAGGCAAAGTTGGAAGCGCGAGCACGAAAGCTCCGCGCGATCAGGCTTTGCTCGAGCGCGCGAGCCGGGGAGAAGCGCTAAAAGCGCTGGTCTCGCGCTCTCAGCCCCGGCCCAGCCCGCAGATAAGGCGAAACGAAGTATAGGCTAGCGTTCTAAAGTTTCTTACACGTCACAGTCACAGTCTTGAGAGTAGTTCGCACACGCCCAAAAAACAAAACACAAATGGAACGAAGGAGAAAGTGTATCTACTACATCAACTTTCTTCATTGTTCAGCCGCTTTTTGTCATGACCCATAGCGGTCATATAAAAACGAAAAAGACCTTACAGTAGGCGGCTGACATGGAAGATATGGTGATGCCTCATTAATGTCGACAGCCCAGAATACCGAGGCAAAATGTGAAAGACATTTACAATTGTGTGTAATGCGAAATTAGAGCGCAGCTCTTGAGGTATTTTGAATTTGCGACATATCGTGATAAACAATTTGAGAAATATATACTGGTTCTGCACCCTCGTCCTCTAACGTCTCCTCTTCCTCCTCCGTATCCTCTCCTTCTTCTCCTCCCTCTCCTCCTCCTCCTCCATGCCCTCCCCTCCTCCCACAGCTTCCCCGCTAAATTTAGCCGGAAAATTGACGCCACGTGACCTCAACACCAATTCAATTTCCCCGCTAAATTTAGCAGGTAAAATGACGTCACATGACTTCGTGTCACGACACCTATAAAAAAATTCAGTTTCTCCGCTAGATTTAGCAGGAACATTGACGTCACGTGAGCTCAACACCAATTCAATTCCCCACTAAATTTAGCGAAGAAACTGAGTTGGTGTGTAGGTCACAGTTTCCCTGCTGAATTTAACGGTAAAACTGTCGTCACATGACCTCAACACCATAATGCAACGCGCGCGGTTACGGCGACGCCGAGGCCGCTCAACGCGGAAACGGACGCCTAAGAGCTGCGCTCTAAAATGTCCAGTTTTGCCCTGTTCGTCCCAGAATATTGTAGTGGGGTATTCACATTAACAGGCTCCATATTAACGAGAAGACTGCACACACACCCGCAGAAAATCTAACTCACGCACGGATATTGAAAATGTTCTAATGCTCGATACATACGAGGAGTCATTCAATGTTGTCTTTATATACAGACTTTTGGCATTTTGCATATCGATATCTAATTCTCCATAGCACCATGTATTTTCTTCTTCTTCTAGGGTGCAGAACTGCAGTACTTCCCCGGCTGTTCACCGAAACCGAGAAGCTACAATTCTGTGTGTGTTTGAATGATACGCGATCTGCCTTAGGGCACCCAGCAAATCGAAAACGTCACGCCTAGAGCACATGTGCGGATGACGGATTTGATTTCAACGAGACGCTTCGCAGACTTTGTCATTTCATGTGTTAGATGTCGCTGTTCCCTTACTTGAGATGCAGAGATAAAACTGCCGCGAGCATATCTCTTGCCTAGAACGCAGAGCGCTGAAATTCAGCAGAAAAAAAAGTTAATTTCGCCCACAGGCATCCGCAGAAAGAGAGAAAGAATGGGAGAAAGAGAAGGTGGAAAGAAAGGGAATGCAACTTGGCCCAACACCACCCACACAAAAGGAAGCGTTACTTGGTCGTACCAACTAACTTACTGTAGGAAAATACATCTCATTTTGCTGAAATCCAATGGCCTTGGCGCGGACCGCTTTTGCGTAGTTGGAACGGCTGGATGCACCGCGGCCTCCAGGTGTATTTGTTATTCTTTATTTAATAGACCGATATTAGTAAGCGTTTGCGTGGGTAACAAACACCGTTATAACTGCAGTTCGTAGGAGGCAGGCGCCAGTACACGAGACAGCTCGTGCCGCCTCGTGCTCTTCCTCAGCGGGGTTGTCGCGCGTACAGAAAGATCCCACGATGCATGGCGGCAGCGGTGGCGTAATGAAACTGGCCCTGCGATCGGTCTATAGAGAGGAGGACCAGCCGCCATAACGCGAGGTGCTCACTACGGCTCTAAGGGAGGACGTGGCGCTGTAGGCGCGCTAATGCAGATAAGTGGAGTGGAATGTACTCTCTCTAGCAGAGTATATGGTCGTATACTTGCGATTGACCACAGAGGGGGCTGCCAACCATCAAAAGCCAACCAAACTCCGCGTGTGTCACGTGACCTTAGGCCGGGGCGCAGTGACGGGCGGGACGCGTGGTCGAACCATATACTGTCTGCCCGGTGATTGGCTGGAAGGGCTTGTAGCGTCACGCTACTGCGGTGGCGCTGCCGTCGGCATTGCACACGAGCAGATGCTTTGCCTCAGCCGAATCTAGTTCCTACGCAGGCGCAATTTATAAAGGTTGCGACGGTCGATGGACTGTGGGATACGTGTTTGGTCTGAGGACGCATGCTATGCTGCGGAAAGAAGCCGTTGAGAGGGGCTGTGACGGAAAAGCCGCGCAAGCGTGCCTATACACGACTCATCCATATTACTTTTAACATTAGCTTTCAAGAGACACTGACATCCCCAAGTTTTTTTTTTATTTATTTTTTGCCAGGCGATTTAATATAGTGTCGGGGACTACCCACTCAATATTTTGCTGGATTTACGTATATTTAAATGATGCAAAAATAAAGAAATAAAGCGCTCGAAATTGATATTGAGATGTGAGCACAGGAGCTCATGGCGGCGACATGTGGACAACGTGTACCAAGGGGAGAGAAATGCAGAGGAAAGAGTTGCCGGAAGTCACGTGGCCACACCCGACAGCGTTTTCGTTTTAATTTTCCTCCGGTTCTCCGGTATTTGAAAAAGAGGAGGACGACGACGAGAACGAAGTTACGTCCACCGCTTGTCGTGCGATGGTTTCGCAGGCATATATATGCCTTCCGCTGAGTGCTTTGAGCTTGAAAATCTTTTAGCCGGCACCACAAACGACAAGTAAAAGAAAAAGCTTTTGGTTTATCGCTACGCTGGTACGTCGTGCGCCTCCATCGGGTCGTCCAGCCCGAGGTACGTCGTCAGATTGAGAATGATGTAGTACATGTACATACTTCCTGTTATCTGCGCAACATTTTTTTTTTCCGATCAATGTATTTTCAGCTTTTCAGATACCACAAAAATGGGGCTCACATTCTTATATTCTTAAAGGGGCTGTGCAACGACATTGGGTAGGAATATTTCTTACTCTACACCAGCTTCCTGGCATTAGTGGGACTCAAGAATACTCGAACGCAACACCAGTGACCAAGAAGCGTCTTCGTCGCGGGGGAATTCAAAGGATGGAAGCGGAGCTTTTCTTTCAGTCCCTCCTTCCAAAGCCGCCTTTTGCTCCTTCGCGAAATTTGATGACGGAGCTATGGGCACAATGGCAACAGTACGATCCTCGGGAATGCGTCATCGAGCTTTGCGGTAACGATATTCAAACGCTGCTCACACTTTTGATGGAACAGCGCGGATGAACAGTCACACTCACATGCACACAAAAGGAGACAGACTCGCAGCGCTGACTTACAACTCAGTCCTATATTTCTTCTTCCTCAAATCTTCAACTTGTTCCCCTTTGCCGTTAATGAGAACAATTTAAATTGTTTACACACCAGAGACCGAATAGCCAATAAACATTAATAAATAATTAATAATTAAATAAATAAAAGACAACTAAACATACTATTAAAGATGCTATTAAAATTAAAGGGGCGGTGCAACGATATTCAGTTGGAATGTTTTTCTCTCTACACGAGCTTACTGGCACACCTGGGACTCAAGGATACTCACACGCAACGCCATTGGCCAAGAAACTCCTTTGTTGCGGTGTAATTTCAAGGACAAAAGCGATCATTTCCATTCAATCTCTCCTTTGCAAAATTTGATGACGTAACTCGGGGATCGCAGTACACCCAAGTGACGATATTTGAATGCGGTTCATAGATTGGACCCGAGCATTGCGTGGGCACTCGACTTGGGCTCGTGACAATTGCTAGCTCGAGAAGCATTCGGGTTGTGACCCGTGTCCAATCGCTGCAACGACGACAACAGCCGAGCCATAACAATGTCTGGAACTCAGCGCGTGTCCTCCGCTTTGCCAACCCCAGCGCGTGGCTATGATCAACACTGGCGGCATATAATCGGCTCCAGATCACATGGCCGCTTGTTCTGGCTGCGAGTTGAGGGGGTAAACGCTGCTCGTTTTTCTTTAATTTTTTTCTGGGACTTCTATTGCGTGGGGTGAAAAACGAACGCGTGTTTCATAGGTCATTAACATTAGGGATCCGTTTTAAGCGGTATTTGCGCAAAGTACAAAAATTGTTGCATTGCTCCTTTAAATTAAAAATTAAGCGAAAAATTTTCTCATCACTATTGGTGCTTTGATGACATCTCTAGATAATCCAATTCTTTCTTTGACAAAGCTAAGGATGATACACTAACACATTGGTTGTCCAACCTGGCTATTTTTTCAGCTTCGATGATTTCTCTTGTCAGCAGATTACCACTTCTGGCAATGACAGTGCAGTTACTCAGGTCCGCTGAGCACCCGCAATCCCGGCAATGTATTCCAAGATTCCCTGATATTACTCTGTTTATGTTGTAATGTGTTTTTTCTTTTTGCTGTTTCACTGTTTCTTTCGTTGATTGACATGTGATTGATCCCCCCCCCCCCCCCCCCCCCATATGCAATGTCCCCGAAAGGGGACCTTTACGGGTAAATAAATAAAATGAAATGAAATGATGCTCTCATAACCGGTCATTGAGACACCTCCCCGTCTGGCCGACATACTGTTTTCCGCATGAGAGGGGAATGGCATAAACTACCCCTTCAGAGCATGGAACAAACTGGGAGTGGTGCTTTTTGGTACAACCTAATATCCTATCGGAGGAAGAATTGACTTTCTTGCATAGAGAGCTTGCATGGGGCAGAAAATACTACGTTAATGTTTACACGGTTGCCCATCTTTTTGAGGCCATGAGAAATGTGATGAATATAAGGCACAACCGCTGGCCTTTGGTTTCTGTCCCTCCTGTTACGTTGGATTAAATTGGGATTTTTTATTTTCTGAAGGAGTTTTTCTGCGACAGATATTAATACGTGATTAGGGTACCCCCCTGATAGTAGCCTAGCTATCTGCGCATCAAAGCTGATTTTTACAGTATGCGGGCATGACCTTGTGATGGCATTTTTAAGGCACAAGTTGACTACACCCCTCTTAACTAATTTGGAGTGGGCCGATTGATAATGGAGGAGTGGCTTTTTTCCCCTCGGAGCATATGTCCAACAAGTATGATGAGAAAGAAAACACAGTCTGAGGTCTAAGAACCTTAGGGACCCTTCAACCGGAAGTTCATGGGTTATGTCCAAATGATCCAAAGAATTCTTAGATATCGAGAGGACATTGGACACAGTACTTGATATGTCGTTGTCATCAGGGGCCAAGAAAATCAAAAAGTCATCTACGTAGCGGAACACTTTCACAACTTTTGAAGTGTCCAAACGCCTTTGTAGGATGTTGTCCTGATGTGCTAGGTATAGGTCACTACGACGAGGCGCAATGCAGGATCCAATGCAAACACCTTTCGTTTGTCGGTAGATGTTTGCATCCCGCGTGGTGAAAGTAGATTTCAAGTAGACTGTAAGCAATTCAAGAAAACCGCTTTGGGATATTCCTGAAGCATTTTGGAAGGCTATAATGCCGAAAGAGTCAATGCAGGCTTCAATGCACATTAAAAGTCTTTCTTGGATCCTTCAAACCTTTTATGAAATCTTTGTAGTCCCCCTTAGACCTTTCAAAAGGTTTTGACGGGCCCTTTTGACTTTCTTAAAGGGTACGTCAAACCCATCAAAACGATTTGATGGGCCCTTTAGACTCCCTTAGGGGTACGTCAAACCTGCTAAAATTCTTGAAGGCCCCCTCAAACCCTTTAAAAAGTTTTAAAGGGCCCTTTAGACTTATTTTCCGTAGGGACATTAAAGCACATCCCCGTCTGTCTGACGTACACTCAGCCACAGGACAAGATCAGGTACACCCCACCACAGGCGCAGGCGACATACCGGTTGTGATGTTTGACTTCACATTGCGCTCCCAGACGCCCACCTCGATTAACAGCTGCACACAGACGCGACAACTTGGATGGTGCCGAAAACACTACTGGTCAATTGTACCTACTAGCAACTCTCTTGATACCGTGGGACACCTTGTGAACATACGGCAAGACCACCGGTCTTGAATTTGGTCTTTGTCTTTCCTCAAAACAAAAACGCCAAAAGAGCGCGGTACGACTGCGGTTCCGCTCCCAGTGGGAACAGGTCTTTACGCGACTCTTGCTCACAGTCTTTTAGTTCAACCGTATCTTCCTGGACGTCGGCTCTTTCCTGTCTCCCCAAAGTCTCGAAAGACGCCGCGGCGATTTGTTTACTTGTGCGCCCCTTTGCAGAGGCGTGCGGGCCGTCTTTTTTTTTTTTTTTTTTTTGCAACAATGCATGGTAGTGGTGTTGACCTCGGAGCGATCGAGCTCGTAGCAGTCGACTAATGCGGCTTTCCCGTCATCGGCATATTCGGGCACTTTGAAATAGACATTCCGTAACGGCGACATTACATCGCACGGACACATATCCCAAGCCACCGCCCCAAACAGGCGAAGGCGACAAGTCCGACCGAAACTGAAGCCAATGGTCGCCAACTCTGCTGTGACTTTCTTCACCAAAGCGCCTCGGTACAACGCTCAGGCCTAGGCAATCTCTATGACTGAGCGTACTTCCCGTTGTGGCGCTGCTCTTACTGACATGATGTGGTCACGACAATCCATCGAAGCTTCACAGGTATGCATCAGATAATTTTTGGTTATGGTTTAGTTGTTTAAATTATGTTTTCTCACGTTTTCCTACGAAATATCGGTGTTGGTGAAGTCTTACTTTAACCCGCTTTACGAGAAAGTAAATCGATCAACTCCGAAATTCGGTTTCTGTACCCCCCTAAAGCGATCTATTTCTACGCGCCAGTTTAACCTTTTTACCCAGTACAAGTTCTTACCTTGTTACAGGCATCCAAGCAGGTGATCCGCCACAGTCGTCGGTCTTCCCCGTGTACTTTTGGAGATCGTTTCAAGCGCCCCAGGGGACCCATTTTTGTGGTGGAGCCGTTCTCCCATCTAAGCAGTGACAAAGTGCAACGCACTGCGTCTTGTGACACAGGAGCGACGCCATTTTTGCGGCGACATTAATTGTGATACGCCCTCAAAGGCCCCGGTACGGTATTGGCACAATGGCTGCGCGGTGTCTTTACCAGGACAACACCGCTAGCCACCCTGTGTATTGTGTGACGAGTCATTTAATGTAATCGAAGAGATGTATAACTAAAAGTAAAGCTATAGCTTATGATACAGTTTCTAAAGGCGGTACTTGTTTCCAATGTTCGAGCCTTTTGTTGGCTCTCCCAACGGTGAAGAAGTGCTCAAAATGGAAAGAGACAGAGAGAGTAAACTTTATGAAAGCCTCATAAGATCCAGAACGTGGGTTCCTTCTCCAACGGCCGGCGTGGTGCCTCCCCTGCAGAGTGGCCGGGCGGACTGGGCCGGGCGGCGACCTGCTCGGCTCGCAGCGAGTTGGAGAACGCAGTCGGAGCTGAGCAGCAGGGTCGTCCACTCAGTGACTCGTTGTGTCAAGTGTCGTGTGAGGGAAGACGGTAAGGGATCAACCGGGCAGGAAACAAACAAAAAAAAATATATATATATATTAATATATATATATGAAAAAAAAAATTGACATATTCCATCGAGCTCGGTTTTACCACAGGGTTGCAAAACAGAAGGTAGACATCTTTACACGCTATTGCTATCTAAAATATGTTAATTCTAGTTCACAAATGTCTACAGCACTGACAAAGACGCAGGTGCGTAGACTCGCGCGAATGCGGCACTTTCTAAAACCACGCTCTCGAGCACGTGCCGAAGATGTTTGTGAGATAGGATTATTATATGATATATAACCATCTGTCCTCCGCCACTCTTTTTACCCTTTCGTAATTTCACCACATAAAAAAAAAATAATTAAAGAGGTTATTAAAAACGAAAAAAAAAGTAAAAATTAATTTTGGAGGTTTCTTTTTTTGGTTCCGTGAATTTGAATATTACGTTCGCTTTCCACAGGGATTCCACTAAACGCGAGAAACACGAAAAACCTCCGACCAGTCGGTGTTGGTCTCGAGGCCCGGATTGAAATTTGGGGGAAGTGTGCTTTTGTCTATCCAAGGTTCTCTATGAGGCACGTGGTCATTCCTTTCGTCCGCAATGCGGGTGGAGTGGAGACAAATAGAGCCACTAAATAAGCTGCGCTTAGAGTATCGGCACTCCGTTCCCCGACATTGTTGTGGGCGCCGCCATTTTGGCTCGTATGCAGAACAGACGCAACGGTCGATCCTCATGATTCAAAAATGCGACTTCCTCAGCATTAGATTCGGTGATAGGAAGGTCATGTATTATTGCTTTGCTTTGTCGCGGACGGTTTAAACATTTGTGGAGGGCGGAAAAGCATTTCCTGTGATTTCAGATAAAGCTTCAGATAACTGGTAACCATGATTTTACGACACAATATGGCCAAGTGTCGGTACTCTGAAGCGTAGCTTATTTAGTGGCACTAGAGACAAAACATCCACACTAACGGCAGAGAGCACGGACAAGAGTACAGAGCGCGAGCTCTTAGCAGTTGATTCCAATGCGCGAGCGCTGCAATGGCGCCTCCCGAGGCGATTCGGCCTCACGTGCGTATAGCACCCGTTTTGCTCCACGTCAGTGTAAAACGAAAGCGTAGTTCTTTTCACCACATGAACCGTGCCGATCGAATCTCGAGGCGAATACGTCACACTGGAATCTTTCGGCCACCAATCACATGTCGCTCGTGTGGGCAGCGCGTGCAACTGCAAACTTCCCAGGTGTAGACGCTTCGCCGCAGGTGTGTATGGGCGCCGCCATAACCGATCTTCAGTTTTTGTTCCCTCTTATTTCGTTTACTCTACTTCATGGTAATAAAACCGGAGACTCAGGAACACAGAGGGGATGAACACAACACTTCTATGTTCCTGAGTCTCGGGTTTAATTACCCTGAATCATCACCAGCTCGCTTGTTTTTTTAAGTATTATTGCAGTTACTCTACTTCACTATTACCATAGCAGGCCAGGTTATTGCCACCTTAGATTCAATCGTCTCCTTCTCCCCAGCATTGCCTGTGTGGAGGCTCGCCAACGGTTCAGTGGCTCGGGTATCTCGGTAAGACAAGAGTAGGTCAGCAATGGCGGCTGTGATCTTCCGCGTGTGTAAGGCGCCTATATTCCCCTGTACTGACACCAGTCGTGACGTCTTTTACAGCGGACTGGTTAAGCGCTTGTTTCCCCAAGGGTCGTGTCCGTCAGCAAACAAATGACGACACAGGACTCTGAACAGCTACCGCCATCTATTGGCGACGGCGGCAACCTTTCGAACCTTTCCACTCTGGCTCGGCGACTTGCGGCCGGCCATTACTGCATTCCCACCATAGTACAGCTTCGCTAGTCTTCCTTCTTCCCCAGAGTGGAAAGGCTGACAGTTTTTTTTCTGACCCTTTTATAGCTTTGATAGGCGCTGAAGATGCGCGAGAGCTAAGATTCCGAAATCTCCAATTGTGACGTCACTCCCCGGGAAGGAAGGGCTTCGGCGGTACTTTGAAAATTATTTACTGCAGACATCCGTGCACCAGATTGAAAGATCATCTCGACATTTGTGATCCTGAAGGCCAAATGAAGACGGTGAACGTGTTTTCACTCAAATACAGAACCGCTTTAGGTTCCCTTTGAACGGCGAACTAGTCCTTGTTAATTTCTCTGCTTCAGCTGGTAAGCACACAAGAAATAGGAAATTTGTTGGGTTTCAGCTTGGGGTCGAAACAACGCAGATCATTGCGTCCAGAAAGTATGAAATAATAAAAAGAAATTCAGTTCCTTTCAGTTTACTTCTAATTTGAGAGCCCAGCTCTTAGGCGCCCGTTTCGGGCTTGAGCGGCGTCGGCGTCGCCGTCGGCGTAACCGCGCGGTGCACTATGGGTAAATTTCCCGAAGAAACCCGAGGTCCTCCCGAAGGACCTCGGGTTCCTTCGGGAGGACCTCGGGTACCTTCGGTGACCTCGGGGGGTCCTCCCAAAGGAACCCGAGGTTCTCCCGCCCGAGGTCACGTGACCTCGGGGGGGGGGGGGGGGGGGTGTAGAGGGGGGGTCACGTGACCCCTCCCCCCTCGAGAACACGTGACCCTCAGTACCCTTCCCTCCTCGTCCTCAAGAACTGCGCTCTAATTCGGCGTTACAGGGAGTTGTATATTTTTTTTTTACCTAAAAAGAAATCAAGTTGCTTTTACTTATAATATTTTTACCTCGTCTAGTTTTTCAATAGGAAGTATTCACTGGCGGCCATAGCTGTGTGCGCGACTGCTAAGCGCGTGCTGATGGCGAGCTTCCACAGTTCTTTTGCAACGCGCACTCCACACCATCAAGATTGCCGGTCTTAGCAGCCTATTAATGTGGGCTCGTTCAGAGCATGCGCTCTAAACATCACCCACAAATATGGCGCCCAGTGAATACTCCTTATAGAGGTCGGTTATGACTGAAACAACCCGCCTGAAGCTAAAGACAGAAAAACAAAAACATCACGCAGAGATGTTTACAATAAAAACACACAAACAACTCTTCGTTTTGCCAACATTTTTTTCATTTATTTACGCTTTTAAAAGCGCGCAACCAACACACACTTGTAGTGGTGATATCTTACAAACACAACTCGAAGAAGAAAGAGTTCGAGAATCCGCGGACTTGTCTGCCAACTATAATAATTAACGCGATCACGAGAAAAAAGAAAGGTGCCATTTACAAGATATATGCAAGACATAGCGAGAGGCAGAGAGAGAGAGAGAGCTTTACACACAAACACACGCTGTGAGAAAAATCCACGTCAGACTCTATTAACACAGAACGAGAATTATTTGCGACAACCCTCTAAACACAACCGAAGTTTCAATGAAAAATAATAGAAAAATAAAACGGTCTGAATTACACACATACTATAGAAGTCGAAGCGAAGACTAAAATCTCCAAGTTACCATGAACCATTAACTCGAGTACTCAAAAGATTATAGTTGGGAGCGACTTGCGGAAAAATAAGCGATCTCTATATGTCTGTATACATATTTTGTCGGTATATATATGTATATACGTCGTTATGTACAAATGTGCACTAATGAACCGTTCTTTTACAGGGAGTCAAGCCGTATATGTAGTCACACATATATGAAATGGTAACTTTCGATACAAAATATATAACAGTAATAAACAAACAAGTTTGCATTATCGTTGCAGAAGGCTTTTCTTTCCATGATATTTTCGCACGAGTCTGGATCAAAATACATGAAACGCGATCGTTTTCTTTTTTTCGGAGAGTCGACAACGTAACATTTGGCGAGCATTTTTATGTAAACGTAATCCTCCGGATTACAGGCAATTAAGTCGAGTTGCAGTCTGTAGTAGTGAGCGCGATAGAACCAGGCGAACCGGTTCGGGACGATAAGCTCAGCTGAGATTATAGAATTATTTTCCCTCCCTTAATGATTATCTCTACAATAAACTGTGTCGTGCAATTCTTACGCCGATATTCAATCTGCCCAAATCTACGGAACACTAGCCCTTCGTAAAACATTTACTAGCCTTTCCAGGACGCGCTAGTCGCTTCTAGTCATTTTTCGTGAAATGAACAGCAGTCCCGTGCGTCTGGAAACAATTACCGTTTTGTAAAGATACATAAAAAAACGCTATTGTAGCCGTCGATTATCGGCAACATGTCGAAACGTGAGCGATTGTGATTTGCCGCACGATAGAGTACTCTCTAATTTCGGAACCGATTTTTCAGCGATACATGGATGCTCGCAAATAAAATCGTGAGAAAAAAAGTAATATAAAAAATAATAGAAAACTATAAAAAGAAAGTTCATACAACAATACTGCCATGTTAGCTAAGGTTGAAACTCTCCCAACGCAGCAAGCAAGGGAGAAAACACACAAAAAAAGTACAATCCAGCTATTCCAACGATATCCTAAAACACCGCGTGCTATTTATATGTACAGAAAATGTGAAATGACCCCAGCAAGAAAAGGCTTATCGAGCTTAATTCACACCATTTCCTTTTTTCTTTCTCGCTCACTTCGCACGTCTTCACCCTGTCGCAATGAATGGAATGCATTTGTTGCCTTTCCTCCTTTCTTTTCCTTTCAAATCTCACTCGAAGTTTGTCACAACATCGATGGAACAAGGTACTACAGACCAGAAACAACGCCGAGAAAAGACACCCTCTAACCCGACAGCTTCAGCTTCCGAACAAGCTTCAAACTTCCACAAGAAAATTCTATTCAACGTCACGGACTATGGAGTAGTATTCCAGAGAAGTCTTTCCATCCGTGTAGCAGTACGTCTTCGGGTTAATAAGGAACTACACATAACCATCGACAGCACCTAGTATATCTCAGGAAGCTTATCCTCCAAGCGCGTAGGCGGTCAACAACGGCGGTTCGTAGAAAGTAAAGCCTGGTTCAGACAGTTGCGTTTGACTGCGTTTGACTGCGTTGCGGCAGCGAGAAACCAGGACATCCCTGCTACTTATATCGCGTGCTAAGATGGTTCTTTGAATTGGATTGCACGCTTCATACGAAGCACAGATGTGCCGGTGAGTCGCTTTCGGTTCTCGACGCAACGCAGTCAAACGCACTCAAACGCAAGTGTCTGAACCGACCTTAAGACTCCTCGTAACTTGTGTCCTGCGACGCGTCAGTCTGTAGATACCGAGAACTATAATGGTGTAATGAGTACAGCTTTATGAGAAACAGCGTGAGGAATATTAATGTCGGTTAATATGATGTGCGTTAGGGGGGCGAGATGCGATTGTATTGACAAGACGACCGCTCGAGTAGTTTCCTTCCCTTCCGCGGAGGTTATGACCGAAGCGTACTTTCTACGATTTTCATGAAACACTCGCTCAGGTAACGCCTTCATCAGTAAGCACAGAAGGTTAGTCTTACTTTGTTAGTTAAACGGATAGGAACGACCAAATATACAGTCTAAGGTGGCTTCCATTGCCATTGTCGTGATGTGCACGAGTACTTTAAACAATCGAGAGTATGAACGGTATAAATATTTCCTGCTTCTTCTACCAACGAGTCTAATCTGTTCTTAGAAACAACGTTTGCGGCCAAAAATAACTCTTAGGATGAAGACCACAGAAATATTCACACGTTATGTTTCCTCAACATCGTTAGCTGACCTGGGACAACGGAGCGCTCAGGGAATGTCGTCCCCTTTCCTTTATTTCTTTGTTTTGTTATTCAGCAAAGCAATTCGTAACAACCGACAAGTCGAAAAGGTAGTGTGGAAGGTCGGGGTCGATCGACGAACACGAAGTCTACACAACCAGGAGAAAAAGCTAAGCTAAGCTAGAACATCGATCCGTAAGTGTACGAGGAAAAAAACAAAACAAAAAACAACAACCGAGACACCGACCCTAGTGCCGGTATACACGACCACGAGGGTGATTCGCCAAAGCACGACAGCCGACAAACCTTTGCAGGTTTACCAGAACCCGCTTGCCCACTATAGGGGGCTGCGGTATTCACTATTTCGATCACTATAGGCCATCGCATTCCCATTCGAAGCTCGAGGACCGGTTACGGCTTCTCGAAACCGAATTGGTCGCTCTCCTTCCATTACGTTATCACAGGGCTCGAAGAAAACAAAACCAAAAAGAACGAGTCTACAAAAGAACAGAAGTCGAGATGCGATCACCGTCAGCGAGGACAACGCGTTCTTCTCGTCGAAACGTGCGACGATGACGACACAGACGAGTCGTCAGCTCCTCACTCCTCGTCGTACACGGTAGGAAAATGTCGCTTTCGTGATGTCTTTCTTCGTATTTTCTTTTATTTCTTAGTTTTCCTTCTTTCGTTGAGTCTCGACGACATGCCACCGGATGGTAGCGGCGTCAAAATAGCGGGACCCCCGTGGTGCATCCCGAAGGGGCTAGGTGTCCCCGCGGCCGCCACTGACGTCACCCTCACATGACATCGGAGTCGGGTGACGTCACCAACATTCGAGAATACGCTGTGGGACGTAGCCGCTTCGCAGCAGTGCGGCAGTCGGATCAACACCACCTAGAATAATCGAAGCCTGCGCAGTGAGATCGAGAGGAGACAGAGCGCCCTTCGACGCCGACACTGGGCGTCGGCGTCAGGCCCAGGTGATGAACTGGCGCCATCCTAGGCTGATGACGTTCCATAAAGGTCGAGAACGCTGTTCACGGGCCTTGACTCTAGACGGTGTTGGTAAAGACACGAAAGCAACTACAGTCACCTATTGACACATGACCAGTTACTTTTTCTTGCTAGCCGTCACCAAAGTTGCCTTGTAAGAAAACTACGTCAACACACACAAGGCGTGTTACACCCCGTGATTCGACGCCGGATGACACGGGTCATCAAACATACTGCGGCAGACCGCGGAGGTCCCAGTCTTTTCTAGACGCACCATGGAGGACCCTCGACACGGGCGCGCGCCCTTGAAGAACGGCCGACGTGGCCCCGGCAGTAAGGGCTTCGCGCGTTCAAACGTCCCAGCAACGTCACGCATGGCGCCGGAAGGGGCGTAGCCACGGTGGGCCACGCCCACTACCCGACGCGAGCGCCCCCCACTGTCGGGAGCCGGGTGGCTTCTTTCAAGGAGGCGCACCTCGCGAGTGTGAGCCGTCAGCGTCTGGAACGAAACCGGCGCGGAACTCTAGAACACAAAAAGCCAAACACAAAATCCAACTACCAGAAAACTAGATGCGATGAGAATCCCCCTAGCGGCGAGGAAGCACAACTCAACAGCGTGGAACGTCGGAAACGCAAACGTGTAAGTGCACTTGCATTTGAACGAAAGGAGGCGCTAGTGAGAGCCCGATCCGCTCAAAGTGAATAATAAAAAAATTACAACACGAGAAATTTTTTTTTTCGTCCCATCACAGAAATGAAATAAGTGAGAGCAAACCGTTGTTGCGCTAAGCCACACAAAGATGGCACCAAAAAGTTTTCGCGAAAAGAGTGCCATCTCTTTTTCGTTGTGGTCATTTAATATTAACACATCAATTGCTCCTTCAACAGGCAAAGGGTACTGCTTTGAGACCCCAAAACAAGGATTGTACAACATTCTTTGAGCACGAGTTTTCTTATAAAAAAATTTCTCGGCCCTTTCTGGCGACCAACTACAAAATGTATTCCTGATTTCGAAGGACCAAAACAATCAAAGGTGTCGGACTCTGTCTCCAGGCAATGCGGGCGCCACGACCATGGCTACTACTAATCCCAATTTCTCATATCGCCCGTACAGATAAGCATGTTTGCCATTATAACACGCACCACCACCGTCGTAAAAAGAAGTGAAAACACTCGCCCCAATTCCAGAGGCGAGAGTTTCCACCTCGTTTCTTTAACCGTGATGTTGCTCGTTATTACCATAAGTGTTATGTTAAAGAGATGCCAACAATGTGGTTTCAAACAAAGAAAGCAATGGACTGGATACCGCACTGGAAAAAACATAATGCACCCTACACGTTCGAATAAGAGACTTTCGAAAATTCTCTCTTCTTTAAAATTAAGTAAGAATGCATTTTAACTTTTCTCTGTTTACTTTGTGCTTGACCGATTACAGCGTCGTACAGACGACCGCTACCTTCCCCGCTGAAGCAATAAAACGAAGACTTTTCTTCTTCGAAGCCAAGTCATGCTGGTCTGCGACGCGCGCATTGCCTGAAACGGAGGAAACTTTACAGATCAGGCTATAGCTGCTTAACTCCACTCGCAGATATGAGAGATACACCTTTGTGGCACTCAAAATACTTGAGAGACATGAAACGCTTTTTTTTCTTCGTACCTTAAGCTAGCGGAAGCTCAGGATAAACTCTTCGTGATCACAAAACCCGGAGCCGATACCTGTTCCCACTGTGCAAGAGGAACTTCGTCGGATTTGTAAGAAGCTCGAAGGTTTGCCGAAACCAGTCGGAGCTTAGGTTCGACAAATGATCGCACATCCTCAGCGAACCGACAACCGGCGGTTGGCGACGCTGAGGACTGACATGGTTGCCCGTGTGTGATCGCCCAATCCCTGTATAGAAGGTTAGGCCTCTACAATCCAATCCCTTCTAATGGGGCGTTTCACATATCTGCGAGTGGACTCGTACAACTATTAGACTGGTACCACCAGGCCGTCAGATTGCACAATTCAACGCGATAAGGACACTGAAAAGACTAAAACTTCAGGAACAATTCTTTTTTGTTGTTGTTGTCGAAAGTTTAGGTTTAACATGCTTGCTTAAAACGACCAGTAGACCAGGCGTGACGCAGACACCAATCAGGTGGTCGAACACACGGTTCTGATATGTGCAGGAACGATTTTGATTCGAATAACATATACAAACATTGTGCGCATAAAAAAAAATAATTTTACGAGGATAAAAAAACAAGAAAAACAGAACTATTGCCGGAGCATTAAAAACAAGAAACGTAGTGCCAACAAGATTTATTTTTGACGGATCGAAATTTTTTTAATATACATAATTGGTGACTAATTGACCCAAATAAATTGTTTATTTTTTGGTAGTCAATATTCAAATCCAAATCAGTGGTCCGTAGCTGACGCGAAAAGATTTGATCACATACCAGTTAGTAACGTATACAAGGGCCGTAGCGCACAAAACGATTCGAATGAAGCGCCTGGCAACAGCAAACAGCCCGACCAATTCAACCGGAAGATAGGCGCAGCTAGAGGAAAAACCGTCCTTCACCATTACAGGGATCGCACCTCTTCCGGTTGTTGTTAATCGGGACAATATCTACGCTTTGTGCGTCCACCTGAAACTTGACGCAGTTGATGCACAACAACAACACCTGAAACCTCAGAGAGAAACAAAGAAAAAATAAAAGCAGGAAGCGAAAACTCTTCACAAACGCCAAGGGACGCGGGGGAGCCACAAGAGTAAACCGAAGCAGACGGCATCCGTGCCGAAACGAAACCGAAACCGCGTAACAAGCAGACGACTGCGAGGAGACGACGACGACAGCGACGCCATCTTGACCCTCTTCTTCGCCCACCATGGACCGGGAACCACCACCCGCTGCTCAGTCCTTGAGCAGCTTGGTGGCGCGCTGATTGGCCACCGAGATGCGCGACTCGTTCGACTGCGCCTGCGCAAATACGTTTCGATTGGCCAGGTGGCGCTGACGTCGTAGGGAAAGATGGCGGCGGCGTCGTCTGCTTCCGGTCCCAGCACTTGCAGCGGCTGCGGTGCTTCGATCGACCTTCATTTGAGCAGCTTGGTGGCCCGTTTATTGGCTTCCTCGATGCGTAACTTGTTGGACTCCGTCTACGGGAGATGGCGCCAACGTCGCGAAGGAGGGAGAGTGAGAAATAAAGAGGGGAGGGTGTGATGCGAGAAAGGGGATCAGAATGTCGATGACAATGAGTACGTCGCAAATCGGGCGAGGACAGGGGACATTAAAAACGACAAAGCGAGGTAAACCGAAAGAAAAACGTTATATTTGAAAGCAGCAGCAAACGGTAGGACATATAATCAGACAAACAAATCAGAACGAAATGGAGGTTGGGAAGTTTTGGGTGATGAAGGAGGAGGATGAAGAGAGAAGGAAAAAAAAACATATTGAAGATGGTGAAACAATGCACGCATCGACAGCCCAAATCGGCAAAATTGTTCCAACGCACGATTCAAACAAGGGGTTAGGCACAGCAAGAAAGAACAAACAAAACCAGTCGGCGCTTCACAGAGGCAAGAAAAAAAAAATATTGGCAAGCAGATTCGTAAAGGAAACATTCCGCAAATCAAACAAGGCAGCCAATTTTGTCCCCGACGAAAAACAGCACAATGGTACTGCGAGCGTGTTTCTTCTCGAGGGAATGTATCGTCAGCCACCAACACGCCAACCACTTTCAATTCTCCGTAAGCTTCACTTCCAACAAACTTTGAGATCGACGTTGGATCATCGGGTGCATCGCGAAAAACTCACACTTAAGCTTTCACTAGTACTTAAATTCGCCAGACATATCACTCGTAACATCCGTCGTCTCCCGACGGATCTTCAATCGGTATTCTCAAACACAACAAACAAACCCCACGAACACAAAACAACCCCAAAACTTAACAGCCTGTACCATGCTACCTTCTCCTTTCCTCTCAACGAGATAACAATAAAAGTGAACCAGTTTGAGTACGTGCTCGGTACATCCCCAACAGTTTCCTTTTTTCCCATTCCCGTACAGTTGTTCTAGAAGAATGGAGGAAGTTGTCAGAGTGCTTTGTGCAGAAAACCCGCCAAACACACACACAAAAAATCGTCAACTTCGTGTCATGTGTTTTGAAGAAACAAGTGACAGGCGTAGTCCGCCACACTTGCGTTTCATTCGCGCGTGGTTCATGAGCGTCACAGAACGTAACTCCCAACGACAGCCCCAACGTTAATAATACTGGTGACGGCCCAAAAAAATGACGCGACTGTGTTCAGGTAGATAGGCAAGGTTAACCAATATATTGATTTACAAGTGCGACACTGAAATCAGAAAATATATACATTAAACATTAAAGGGCATCAGTCGAAACGCTAACGGTTACAAACAAACGCAATCTGTGAAAGATCCCGAACCTCAAGAAAGCAGTACAGCAAAACCGGCAAGGTGACAAAAACTACATGATGCCTACATACCAACAAAGTCCAATTGTCGAAGGTGCATACATAAACTCGGCGTCGTGATATGCAAAACAGAGCAAACGAACATCGCAGAGAAAACAAAAATAAACTTGGTAGGCAAATCAAAACTAGCGGAGGAGGAGTTAGATTAGCAAATCAAAATGACACTTCGTTTTAAACAAAAAAAAAAAAATAAATCTAGAAACACACTTTATAAAACAGGAACCGAGCAACTTAAGTGACTTAAGTACATACATCTTACCGAAAATGATCACAGGTATAGACTTAGCGCCTGCTTCACGACAACCAAGCAAAACGCTCCTCGGGGTTCAAATAAGGGGTGTCGTAGTGTCACGTGAACAAACCAGCCAATCAGCGCGATCAAATGACGCCGTGGTCCAGTAGAGAAATCCAATCGATTTAATCCCGCTACTCGATCAATTTTACCATAGTAACGGTATTAGAAAGCTGGCGTTAAAATTCACCTCACTCATATTAATTAAGGGATAGCTTAGTTTTCCCATAAACGCATCAGATTCCACAAGAGAGTGTTTTAGAGTTACATACTTATGTAATGATTAATATAATTATTACTTAAGATATATGTCAGTGTAGAAATACTTGCTTATACCCGAGTTTTGAAGACTTAATGAATGGGTCTGGTGATTCAGTCTATCACCCCAGTTTGCTTGGTTGCGCCAACAAAAAGAAACACATTTAAAACACGAAACATAAATTTCACAATAAATTAATTTAAAATTTTTTTCATAAACTTCTTGTCGGAAGCGAGCACCCTGCCAAAATAAAACAAAACAAGACCTAATCATAGTCACAACGTTTCAATCTCAAATAACACAAAAGGCAAAGATGCAGTCCCATGCGAATGTGCGACATAACAACCAAACAGTGCCAAAAGTAAAAATAATAATCGCAAACAAACATCATCCCTGAAACAAACAAGCAGGTACCAAAAAGCACGAAAGGAAATTGAAACGGGATACTATTGGTGCCTTCATAAGACATGATTTGTTTTCTGCCTTTCGTGTTTATTCTTTTCCCCCTTTTAAATTCAGAAAATACCCTGGGATTTGTGGAAGAATTGTTTCGGTGAACTGGGTGCCATTAAAAGATTACTGCGAAAATACAAATGGGAGAGTTAAAAAATTGAGAGAAAAAATGGGGTGGGCGATCTCAAGGGATCGCCCATTCCTTAGTTCTATGTATTGGTTACTAAAAATCACTCGTGAACCTTTTGTTTCCTCCACTCGCATTAATAATTTCGCGCTCAAACAAAAAAAAAAAAAACATGTACAAGGTGCGAGTGAAAGGAGGTCCCCAAAGGACACCTAAAGAAACCCGGAGGATATAAAATCAGGAGAATCATCGGCCCTCGCGCGTCGCGAGTGCCTTGGTCTGCCGTCGAATTCTTTCAGCTCTTCATGAGCTTAGCCGTCCTATCCTGAGCCACCTTGACGCGGACCACGTTCGACGCCCCCTGGGAACCGGAAACAAAGAAAAGGAAACAAAGGGCCAATGAAACATAAGGCACAAACTCGTCAGCGGACTTGTGTACCCAGTCTTCCTAAAGGCTGGTCCGCACGTTTGCATTTCAGTGGGACCGACTGTGCTGCCACCGCCTGGGAATGCTTACGACGAGAGAACAGACTGGCGCCATCTGTCGGCTAGCGCCGGCCCACTTCCGGTCTGCACGTATTTCCTGAACTTGGCTGGAGTATATGCGGCATCTATGAGACCAGACATACGTTGTATCTAGAAGTGGTCGCCGATAACACCACCATAATTGAATCGAGTCCTTGGTGAAAGAATAATGTGCAAAAAAATTCGGAAACATAGGCAGACCGGAAGAGGGCCAGGGCAATCCGACAGATGGCGCCAGTGTTTTACCTCGTCGCAAGCAGTCACAAGTGGTAGCAACGCAGTCGGTTACACTCAAACGGAAGTGTGTGAACCAGTCTTAAGACTATACGTCTACGATTATACTACGACTACATCAACAGGCACAAACTTAACAAACAAAACTACCTAAAAATGAAAAATGAAAAAAAAAAAAAAGACGCTATGCTAGTAGTGGTTTCAAGGCCTGACACCATTCGATGGTGCAAGCTAACCAGGTGACTCCAAAAGGTTAATTTTTTTTGTCTTATTTCTATCGTACGACGTCGCCACTAGACGGCGCTAGCTAACGCGAAGCTTCACGGTGCTCTTTCTGTTAGTTACCTCCATGCGCGTACAAATGGGAGTCAGCATTTCTACGCGCCTTGAAAATAGTAGCCTGGGATCGCTCTTTGGGATCGACGAAATCGGAAAATTTCGTCGTTAAAGGCGTCGAATAGGAGGCGAATAATTCAGATGCATCCACCAATTTACCCGCGTCTATACATCTCGAAAGATGTAGCCTTTAATGTTAAAAAGAGCCTCAATGCTAGCTAGAACACACTGCCTAAACCGGGGGCTAAAAACAAACGCTTCTCCAAAATCTTACAAGGTGCTCAAATCTTAACTGGAAAGCGCAAGGCTTCGTTAAACAAAAGTAACAAAAATATACAAAACTAAAACAAGGAAACAAAAAAAAAAAAAAAAACAAAAAAAAAAAAGAAAAGAAGGAAAGCAACGACTCGGCAGCGACATTTCGGAGAAATGCAGAACAAGCAAAAGATGCAACAGTGAAAAAAAAGCAATGACACCAAACGCCGCTTGTTCAAAAGGAAGCAAGAAAAAAAAATCACAAAATAAGCTTAAAAAGGCAATGTGCGCGAACAAATCCGCAACTGCACCAGACGTTCACATCCAACTCTATAACTGAAAACAAGCAAACAAAATTCCTTGCTCGAAGTATGACCGTTTCAGAGAAAAGTGTGGTTGTCGCCGAATCAGGTAGCGATCATAGCGTCCTATGTACTAGCAGTAGTGCGACAGAGGCAAAATGGATGCCGCGGTCGGCTAAAGGGGAGAGGGAAGGCTTTGCAAAACGTTACGCGCACAGCGCCACGCAAACCTCGCGGCGAATATTAAAAGTAGTATCCTTTATTTTTTAACCTTGTCCGTAAAGCGGGAGCAACAAGATACGAAGCGGAGCGAGTGCATGGGCCCAGTCTGGCAGACTACACAGGATATGTCAGTTTCAGGAAGATCTCCGATCGCCATAATGTGTCATTTACTCCACTCCACTCTCCTCTCTAGCGTTCGCTCCGCTAAAGTGGAAAGGGTGAAGCACTTTGTGGGAGCAGCCTGTACTGCCCATCTTAACCTGCAACCGACTATACGTGGGCGCTCAGCGTCAGGCGGCGGTGGTGGCGAATTCAAGAACTACGAAGTTACGAAACTTCTAGCCCTTTCTACTTTTTTTTCTTGTTTGCTTTCGTCAGCGCTCTTGCCGTTGAGATTTGTCAGGCTTGCTAAGTACAGAGCAGGCCACGCTTAGAAGGACCAGTTATCTAAGGGGTGAGCATGCATCAGGCAAGAAGGTGGAGAGAAGAAAAGAGAAAGTGGGATCGAGATCGGGCACGCGTTGGAAGTGCATGATGAGGAAGGAGGGGGAAGTGACGTTGAACATCAAGAGGCAAGAGGAGCCAACACAATGCACAGCCCGGAAGTCCTCGCCATCATCGGCACAACGGACGCGACGTGCTATCCGACGTCACGTAAGCAGAAGACATTGCCGGTCTTCAGCAACTCGGATTACCCTCGCTTATTTGGGAATCGAGGTAGTAGGAAGAATAAGATGCAAACTAAAACTAAATTCTAGATTTTAACGATACGAATTTAGAGTAAATGACAGTTATTTACGCGTTCGTTGCAGAGCGATGAGGACGACTTCCTCCAAAGCGAAAACTTGCGTACAATAAAAATAATATAATAAAAAAAAAAAAAAAATAGCGCTGCACCAAAGATGCCACATGCTTCACAGCTGCTGGAATTGCAACCCTATGTACGAAAAAGAAACGGGAAAAATAAAAGCGAGAGAAACAAAAAGTGGAAACCCGTAAAGAAATTTCGGAAATCGGGCATCGCGGGCCTGCGCTCCCAGCGAGAAACGGATCTCTTTCAATACTTGACCACTGGACATATCGATGTGGTTTAGGCGTCAACTCCTCAGCAGCAATTCTCACGCCAAATCAAGATCCGGTGTCTCTAGCGAGTTCATACGAAGGTGCGCTGATCTTGGCTTCTGGACAGGTTCGAAGTCTGACTCACTATGAATGCTAAATTTCAAAGCCGTACATATTGGCCAAGGTAATAGATCCTAGAGTTTGAAATTGAAAGGTTAAACACACGCAAAAAAGCAGCTCGCCAGTTCACAAAAGAAAAAAGAAAAAAAAAAAAAAACCTTTTTGCCAAAGGAAAGTTTAACGAAACATTAACCCTTGAAAAAAAAAAAAAAATAACTCCAAATTATAGAGTGCCAGTCAGCTATTTTGAAAAGTAAACCAGCTACCGAGAAGGACGAATACTAACAAACCAACGAAACAAGATGAATTAAAACGACCCTGCCACGGTTACCTCCTACTAAAGTGTCGCCACCAACTGTCGTCTCCACTTAGTACCAGAGGGCGGCGAAGCCAGTAACTGCTTTGAACACCAGCAAAGAAAACAAAGTCTAAGTAAATGAAAAGAAAACAAAAACAAACGTCTCGAAATAGGGGGTTAAGAGACAATTCAAGCTGACAGGAACGAAGCTCGAACCTTTTCGTCACGAAATATAAAGTAAATAAAACTAAATGAACCAAACTACAAAATGAGGCGAAACAAAGAAACACAAAACCTCGAGCGCTGATTGACACAAGTTGATCGAAGAGTCTACGTCACTTCGTTTTTCTCTCGCGGAGCTTACAGGATTTGTCGCGAAGAATCCAGCTCCCTCAAGGCTTGACCTCGTCAAGGATGCTGTTTTCAGTTTTGCTTGGCATTTAACGGCGACGGCAGTGTCACCACTGAACGATTCCGAGTCCAGACAATTTCACGAGCAGCAAAAAAGCCAGGCTTAGCGCTTAGTCCATTAAGAAGACATGCGCTTCCATTATCCCCTTTTTTTTCTCCCTCAACGAATCCGGCTCTTGGTTTGCTATATTAGAAGCGGCTGATAAAAAAGAAAAAGAATCAACTTAAAAAAAATTCGAATCGAAGTTCACTCTTCTTAAATCATTAAGACGTGAACCTCGTTCTTTAAGTCTCAGCTCCACTGCAGCACTCGAAAAGGGAAATTCGTTAAACGGTGATAATAAACTGTTGCACAAACCCGACTGGCGTAATGATCAATCGCCCTAAAAAAAAAAAAGAGCTTAATAACTTCTGAGCAAATCGTAAGTTATCTTGAAAGCAAAAACTCCGGTTTGTACAACAACACCCCCCCCCCCCCCCCCCCCCCCCCCCGGTAAGAATTCGATAACATGATTCGATTAAAAAACTCACGAAGAAAAATGGAGAAGTTAAATGCGATCATACAAAAAATCGCCGCAATAAAAAAGAAAAAAGAAACAGGCCATCACAGACGACGAAACGTACCACAAAAGCAAGAAAGTGTGGTCACAAGAAGCAAGAAAGTGAGCAGAAGGGTGAAGCGAAGAAGAGGGTGAGAGATGAGAGTGAAGGGGTGAAGAAGTGAGGAGAAAAACAGAGGACACCCACCAGTGACAACAGGAGGACGATCGAAACACCACGAGCGCACTCTCGGGGACACAACAAGTGACACACCACCTACACTTCGACGCCAACATCACCACAGACACAGTCAGACGTCGCCAACACAAACACTCACGCGACTAAATCAGATCAAGTACTTTTTTCTTTTTTTTTTTCTTCTTTCGGCTCCTGATGAGCCGCCAAATTACAGCCGTAATTACTGTTCCCTTACACGCTGCCGTTACTGCGGAAGAGAGTGAATCGATTTGAGAGTGATTACAACAATTACAGCTCGGGGTCCCGAGGTTTATGGGCCGCGTTTGCAATAATACTACAAGGTGCTAGGAGGAGGCGAGAGCGTCCATCGTCTGCAAGCGTCTCAAAGCGTCTCGCGAAAATCCAATGCGGACAGCAAGTCGTTTTTTTAAGGACGAGATCCAATACTCACGCCCTTAGCGTCCAAGTTGAAAACGAAACGCGTGGGGAGACCAAGAAGCTGAATTACATTTGCTCGTGTTTCTGACACGGCGTTGGGCTGACGTGTACGAAAGCTGCCTCACCCCCACTACATCCGTTTAAGCACGTAAACATGCCAAGCACCAAGCACCGACATTAATGAGTGAAATCCACGAACCTAGGAAATCACGTTGGAAGCCATTCTTTCGAAATTTGATGCCCGGCAATGATATGTCACCAGGGGCAAATATACTATTCTGCGGCGTGGAAAATTCCAGTTCCCGCTTGCATTAAAATTTTGATCTTTGGTTCCGCGTCATGTCGTTTCCGATCTGATCGATCACGTGAGTGTTCGTATCAACACCACAACTCAACGAGTGACAATCTTGGTGTAGATCACGGGTGAGTCAAGCAGTGAGTTGTGCAACACGGTTAGACTACGTGGAGGTTAGAGTGGTAGTAAGACAACAGTTTAGTCTAAAAAAGATATAACCGCATAAAATACGTAGAATGCGCAAAAGGCAGTGATTAGAGGTTGTTAGATGTATAACACAGGCCCATCTCGGACACCTACTTTAAGAAACCCATCAATTGTGCCTCGTTCCTAACGGCGTTAGATAAACGTGCGCGCCAAATCTCATTAAAGGGCACTGAACGGATTTCCTTGGTCGCATTTTTACGGTAATAACTCAATTTACGCGCAGTAAACGTTCTAACTATATCAAAGTTACAATCTGAGCGGCCTATCATCACATCAAAACTTCAACGAATATTGCTTAACACTCCATCGACAAAAATATTTAAAAAAATCGCGTCTAAAATTTTGAATTTTTCGTTTTAGAAGGAAAATAGGCCGCGCGTGTTCGAAATTTTCGCGCTTTAAGCCGCCTCGATTATGTTGTCGCCACAACAATATCTAAAGAAACCTCTTTATTCCCTTTCAAGAAAACAGAAAGAAAAACACACACACAGACAAAAAAAAAAAAACAGTTTGAAGGGCCACTCCACAATTTGAGCAAAAGTATACTCATAAGACAGAAGACACGTTTTCCAGATGACAGACGAAAATAACCCACGTCTTTAAACATTCCCAGAATGCATAATGCCGCATGATTACGGGCAATGGCCGAAACTCTGCGTAAAAAAAAAGTAAAAAAAAAAAAAAAAAGAGTTAGGTGCTGAGATACGGTGTAGCCCCAAGTTACGCTCTTGTGGTACAGTATAGAGAGCATGTACTACAGAGTGTCCAACTGCTTGTTCAGGGTCACGTGATTTATGGGCGGCGTCTGCAATCCGCGTGACGAAGAGGAGCCCAAAGCCGTTGATTGCCTGCAAAAGTCTCCGCCTTTCCGCCTGCTTTCCTCCTCGCCACGCGAAAACGCAGCGCATGCGCATTTGTGACCATTCGCCGCGGGAGGCGTCCGCCCTTAAATTGCAAACGCTCCCCATGGGTCGAGATGGACCCTTTCTTCGTCAGTCAAGGCTCACTAAGATACAATGACGGATACGGCGCCCCCTGCAGTCTTCGGCCAGTTTTCCGATTTCGCAACTAAAAACATTACCAGCAAAAAAAAACAAAAAACTGTTGGATTAGCGTTGCGTTTCTACCTTCAACACTGATAAACAGAGCTATACTAGCGCCACCTCACCGTCTCATTAGAAAAAAAAAAGAGTCGCTTTGTTTGTTTGTTTGTTTTGGATCTCGGGGGTCCTGCTCTCGCAATAACTGCTCGGAAAAAAAAAAATAAAGAAGACAGCTTTAAAATGCGGTATTGATAGGCCGCCATTACTCGTGCAGTACAGAAGGAAACAAATTTCGAAATCGTGTCGGTCCCTAAGCTTTGACCGGCGTCTTCACTCCCCTCGATTTCCACACGAAACTAACAGCTTCCCTTCCCCTCTCATCTCATACCCAGTTTACCCCAAAGCGAGGCGATAATTTCCGTTCGTATCAAAAGGTCGTTAAACCTGGCACTTAACCCTCGCGAAAACCTAACTTACTGGCAAGGCATTAGCGTACGAGATAACGTTATGACGGAGGAAGAATTGCACCCCTCCGTCTCCTCGTTAATGCGGCACAACCCGCCAATCCGACACGGTCAACAAACACCTTACTACAGCGAGGCCCAAGTGGTCCTCCGTATTCTACGTCACCTACGGGGGGCCCGGCGCGGTGCACAGTCACCTACGGGCGTCCCGAGTGTGACGTCAGCGTTCGGCCGAGATTCGTGCGCAATAAGCGAGAGCGCGTATCTCAGCCGAACAATCGCGCAGCGCTCGTGTCCAATCAGAATCCAGCAGTTGGCCCCTTGTGGGTGACGTAGGAGAGTTTGACCGTTCCATTAGGGTCATAGCAGAGAGGGTAAAACGAGAAAAATATGCCCTCCCCCTCTCGCCCGCAGGTCGTCTGCTCCGCCGAGTGGGCAGTACCTAGCATCCAGCTGGCGTGCAAACTCTGTTTAAAATCGCGTCATTTTGGGAATTTCAAGCGCAGATGCGCAGATTTTGGTATGCCAGTTATCGTGTGTAACTATGCTAGATAAAAAAAGCATAACAAAGTTTAATTGCACTGTTATCTGCGTGCAAATAAAAAAAAATAAACAGGGAAAACTGTGTCAGACTGGCCGGTCTCTCCGGCGAAAAGTGAATCCGGTGGCTGTACCTTTTTTACTATACAAAGTTCGTACTGGTGTAGGCCTTTAGCGACCATGAGTGAATGTCTCAAATAATAAATAAAAACGTGCTCTCCTGCCGCAATACACGCAGTAGTTGAGGGTAGTACTGCCGGCTGACTCAACTGCTATTTAAGTAACGGAAAAATGATATGTCAGTTGATCATTTAGCGAAATAGGACAACAGAGAGCTCTAGGCTGATTTTGGAGTAGCCACAACTATTCTAAGAACGCGAACCACTTCACAACGGCAGCCACGAGCGCGAGTTCGATGTTCCGTACAGCCCGCCGATACAGCCCCAAGATTGAGAATGGCAACCTTCCGTTTTGTCGTCTGCTAGCGGAGTCGGGCGCGTGCCCTCTCTCTTGTTTTACCCCACCGAACCCGCTGAATTTCCCGGATGTGTGGAGAGGGCGCTGCGGTCGAACAAAATGGTGCCGCCCAGAGAGCGCTAAATGGAATGGTCTGTAGCATTCCTATCCATATGGTCCGTTTAATCTTATCATGGACCGCAGTGGACACTAGGAGTCATTCCCACCAATCCGGCGCTCTGAACGTGTCACGTGATTATTCCACCGGCGCGTTCGGTTCGGATTACTAGCGTTCTGGTTCTGACCCCTAGAGTGACATTTAAACAAAAAATAAGCGTTCAAACTAAAAAAAAAATAAGAGAGTAGATTTTGTTGGGGGACACGCCGTACAGTTACTTTACCCCCGAAAGTCAAGTGACACTGGGAACAGATTTGATTGGCTCGAATGGCTCGTAGCATCGGCTGTTGTGCGACGTAAACGTGAAACGGAGCGTATATATAGGAGGTGTTGACACAGCACACTAACTAACCCTTACGCAAAAAAAAAAAAAAAAAAAAAAAAAAAAAACAGAGTACGCTGGCAGTTCACGTTAATCTCGTCAAGCTAACTATAACAACACGCTGCTGCGCTTCTCGCAACGACGAGCTCGTATTTCAGCGCCACTCGTCGTCGCCTACCTGGCGCGTTCGTGTCCAAACAAAACACGCAGTCTCCTCAACTCGCGAAAACTTTCGCCTCGGGGTCGAAATGGCGGCGCGCGCGCGGCCCCCAACACGTTAGTTAGGCCTAACTCTAATTCACGGGGTTCACCGCCGCCAGCCGGTCGTGTTGCGCAACGAGACTTGCAGAGCGCCTGACGCTCGTTAATATTTAAAACGTGCTCGCAGCGTTTCCTTTTTTTTTCCTCCTTCCCTCGGTTACCTGTCTTTCCCGCTGTGCCCTTTGACCGACAAATCGCCCTTAATTCCTAACGCTCCGTCACATGTTTTCGTAGATTACCGGGTTTTCGTTCTCGAGCAATATGTGCTCAGCGGGGTAGAAAGCTAAACTAAAGCCCGAAACACATGCGCGTCCAAACTGTCCGATCCGACGTGCGAACTGCCGGAATGACGTTCGGGGGGCGAGGGTTTTCGTAGCGCCAGAGAGCAGCGAAAACCCTCGCCTCCCAATCGTTCCGGCAGTTCGCACGTCGGATCGGACAGTTTGGACGCGCATGTGTTTCGGGCTTAAAGGAGCTGTGCAACGATTTTAACGTTGAAAGAATTGGCATCTTCTACTTTTGACATTGTTCATCTTGTCACAAAGGACAGAAAACGCATCTCCTTCCTTCGAAATGCTGCGATTCCGCCGCGTAATCGCGAGGTAAAAATTAGAATATTCCCCGACCTGCAGCCGCGAGAGGCGGCCATGAGAAACAAGCGGTATGACGTCAACGGGGGTCTTGTAGAAAGATAGCAAGTTGTGCGAGTACCTGCTTGATAAAAGGTAACTTTTCTATAAATCTTGTCGTTCCAACGTATATGCAAATGCGTCAAAACCCTGGTACCATCGACAAAACTTTTCTTATAGGGAGTTTTAGTGGCGCCATCTATCCGAGGTCCACAAAACCGCCAGCTCTATCTGCTACTGCGAACAGGCGCCGCAAGACGGAGAGGGACGGGGATGGCGGGACCCGGATGAGATTTTCCTCCTTTCAGCTTATTGTTCGCGCTGCGCCAGCACGGGGTCACGCGGTCGGTCGCCAGCGGCTGAGTTCTCGCTGCCCACTGATGGCTCTAGAGAGAGGGCTTCACCGGAACCCCGCGCGACCCCTATTGACGTCACAACGCACGAGACTCGGAAGATGGTGAAGGAGTTGAGAGGTGCCGAAAACCTCAATCTTTGTCTATTTAAAAAAACAAAAAAAACTAGGACATGCAGGCAAAAGCGTTTCTTTTTTTTTTTTTTTTTGTTCTTTACTTCAAAACGTTCGAGACACTACCTCCCAAATTATTTACCCAAAGGACTGAAATTGTTGCACAGCTCCTATCTGAGAGCGGTCCTATTTGAGAGCTTTAGAATAGAGAGACCCAAAGTGATGGCGACGGTCTAAAACTTCCTATTAACGAGACACTGCGGAATACGTGTAGTCATTGCGTAGAAGCCCATAATAAGTTTACACTAAGCCGATACTGGAACCATAGTGGGTCGGTAAGAAAACGCATGGAACGGATATTGGTGAAGTGCAGCACCTATTTCTGAGACATACAGATGACTCCCAGTGAAAACGAATCGCGTGTGACGCAGATACGAGTCTACGTACAGACACCGTTTTTATACTTCAGACAACTAGACAAGCCGAACTCATTAAAATCTACGGTCGAAAAAAAAAAAAGAAGAAAAGGCACGAGTTTAATAGTGGAGTGGCCCTCCATCAGTATGAACGCTAGCACAACGGGTACATTTTTATTATCTAGAACATTAATACAGCTACACCTCCCAAACTCGCAGCCTGCACTCGTGACTCCCTGACTTCGAGAAGAGCTGCTTACGGGACAATGTGCAAAGTCAGTCCTCGGTGAGTAGAACTACTTAAAGGGATGATGAACCGAAATTTGGATTTCAGAAAAAACAATGCAGGAGATGTAGGCGGGACGCCTACAATCCCTACAGCACTACTCGTAAGGCGATATCTCGAATGGACGGCCGTATTTTTGGAAAAAGAGGTCGAGATTGAACCAGGCCGACGAGGCGCGTGACCGTCAAGATACTTAGTTTCCTCCTCTGTTCGCTTTGCTCCCTCAAGGCCGCGAGGCGGACAAGACGCGAGGCCGTTCCCTCTCCTTCTCGGAGAAACATGAAGTAAACATTTCTTTCAAATGCGCCTCCTCTTTTTGAAGAATATGGTCATCCGTTCGAGATATCGCTGTATCAGTGATGTTTTGGTGTTTGTAGCATCCCGTTGCACGCTTTGGCCGCGTGTTTTGGGGAATCCGGATTTCGGTTCAGCATCCCTTTAAGTAGGTGTACCAGTTACGGAGATTACGGACTTGAGAAACTTCACTGTATACATCTCTAAAAAAAAGTTAAAAAATAAAATAAAACATGGGGGTGCTTTTAAGTGGCGGCAGATGTTATATTATATTTTTTTCGTCCTCTATAAGGGAATATTGCTGGCAACTCTTTTTTGAATCGTCATCGTATCGTTATTGCCGTATCTCTGTGCTCCACTTCAATTAGCTATTATCAACAATTGAACCTAAGATGTTATTAATGAAGTAGTACTCTTCCTTCAATAATCGAAAATGACGGTGGGCAGTAACTTTCTAGGCGTCTTGACTGTGTCGAACATGTACCAGCATGGCGGTCTTTGGGGGCAAAAAAATAAGAACTATTTGTATTATTAGTGCAGCGACAGCAGACAGGGAATATAGGAGACAGACCTGGTTACCGAAGCTACATGAAATGATGCAACCATTCTACACTGTTCCTTTTGTGCTCTACGATACAACGTTTTTATCGTTTAATTTACTTATATCCTCACCCTCGGGGTGAGACGCGACCTTGCCCCACCTCTACGAGGCTGCCAAGGCACTCAAGACAGACCAACACGCCTAGACAAAGAGGCCGTGGTGCTAGGTGCATGACGTCACGCATCGCAGGCCGGCGCGGGACACAGATTGCGCAGCAGTGCTGCATCATCGTTGGCCTCCGATACGTGACGTAGATGACGTAGCACCGCAGCATTGTTTTCTCGCAGGTGTCGGTCGAAGAGACACGCGTGAAAAGGGGATAAAGAGAAAGAGGAGGGGAGAGGAGGGGCGGCGTACCTTCTGGTTGATCCTGTCGATCTGCCGATTTTGCGATTCAATCTCGCTGCCCATGTCGATAGCCATATTGCGCAAGTTCCCGATCATGGTGGACACCTGAACCATGTTGTCTTCCATCTCATTCTCCCGATCGTCGTTGGTGATCCTGAGGGGAGGAAACAAGCACCGCTATGACAAGGAACGAATGGGACACAACATTTTCGATTGACGCAAAAAAGTTATTCACAATCGTCGTTCAAACTAAGGCGATCCCAAGGTCATTTCAAGGTCTCGCAAAAAAAAAAAAAAACGATCTAACCACAAAAACAGCGTTTGCCCCTTACAAAAGAAAAAAAAACAAATACGAAAGAACGCGAGCGTTTTTGTGCCAATTCCATGCAGCCAAAGCTTCCATGGGCTGTCAAACTAGAGATCGTCCCGCAGCACAACAGGAGTCTGACACATCCACCACCGCCGCTGTGACACCGCCAGGATCGCTGCAGGCGACAGCGTGACACATTCATGACGTCATCAAACAAAAATCAAGGGACCTCTTTTTTTTTTCTTTTTGTTGAACACGATGTGCACACGAGTAGGATACTCGTTCCGGGCACCATAGGCCACAGTTACACTGCCGCGTTCGTCTGCTTTCGCGTGACACGACGACGTGGCGTGACGCCATGACGTCCCGTGAGATCGCGAGTTCACGTGACGTGGTCACCTGACACTGACGTCCACCGTAACGTCAGGCGACACACTGTGAACTCGCGTGACGTGAACTCACTATATTTAGCGGATAGACCTAACCGATAAATTTGGCGGACCACCAGGTAAAACACACCCCAAAGATCCGCCGCGAAACCTCGTCAATATAATGGCTGTCGCCACGAAAGAAAAGTGGCTGGAAGGTACAGGGCACCAGATTATTCTCGTCTTCAGGCAACGTGAATAACGTAAAAAAAAAGCCACACGCGAGAGATTTATTCCGTATGGAAACGACTTGGATGGGGCGTACACCAGATGTCATTTTCTTGGCACAACACAATGGGGCATCGGCTGGGGAAAAAAAGGCGGAGATCCACGCCCGGCACGACGACGGCGAGTCAACGAAACAAAAGGTGACGTGAAAGCCAAACCCAAAACTTGAGGCTGCCGGTACGGCCATTGTCCACGAGAGGGAACGGCCAGGCTCCGGAGAAGCAACGAATCAACGCTAATGGATGCTGGAAGTTTAATTAATCATACATGTTTCGGCAAGAACTTTCGTACGACTAGATATCCAGCAAAAACTTCCCCCTTTCTTTAGAGAAAAAAACAAAACACCACAAACACACGATAAGATCACTCGAAAACTGAACGCACGTACAACTGAAACTTTCGATAAATGTAAAGGTTAAGACGAAGCCAGCAACACTAAAAGCCTCTTAACAAAAAAAAAAAAAAAATCGTATTTTCGTTTTTCAGTTTTTAGGACAGGTGGCGCAAGCTACCGCCCGTTTAAACGGGTACAGCCGTTAATATCCACCCATCCACAACGTACGCGGCACCCGAACGTAGCGACGCCGACGAAACAACCACAAAGTTATTTATTACGCAATTGTCAATCTCGCTTTCAGCTGAAAAGGCTGCCAAGCATCGCAAGAACCATCATCGCTTCGCTCGCTCTCAGGACATGCGCCGGAACAATGTGGTGTACACGTTTGTGGACAACCTGTACAGAGCTTTGATAAGCGTGTTTCTATTACACGCCTCAATCGGACAAATGCCGAGAGGGTGGTGTGCGTGAAACCCGAACCACCGCAAATCGAGATGATTTAAACGGACAACACCGGCACGTAACATCACACTCTATATCTAAAAAAAAAAAAAAAAAGAAAAGGGGTAGTTACGTATTGTTGGCTAGGGATGTAAAGCTCTTCAAAGAAAAAACGTGGAACTCGGTTACCAGGGGCAACCAGTCACGACATAAATACCCAAACCCGTCAACAATGCGACCGAAACACCTCTCCCTCTCTCCCCCCCCCCCCCCCCCCCCCCCCAAAAAAAAAAAAGAAAAGAAGACTCCCGGAATAGGGAAAAAGTAGGGTCTCCCAACGACCGTTTCGGCTGACATACGTCCGCCTATTTCTTTTTTCCTTTCTAAAGATAGTGTTCGGGATCGGTCGAGCGCCGAAAAGCACGGTCTGGCACGCCACCACTCGAATCACGGCGAAGACAAACGTCCAACACGACACACGGTACCGAGTAGAGCCTCTCCACCTCCCATCCCCCCCCTTTATACCCAGATTTCGACACCTACCAACAAAATCAAACACACACACACGCACAAAAAAAAAAAGAAAGCTCAAAGTAGCAGTTTGTGCAACCCCGGATCGTTGAGTGTAGATGTACGACCCGATTCAGAACGGATAGGCCAGCTTTAGACACGTATTTTCCTGGGGTTTTTTTCTTTGTCGTTCTTTTCGGGTTTTGATAATACTGTGTGACGAATTCAACGTGGAAGCGACGTCTTATTGCCACCGCTGTCTGCAGTGCAATTCTGACTACACGCTACACAAATTCCAAAGCAAAAACACAGATAAAAACAAAACGAGAGGAAAAGCCGGTAATATGCATAACACACTGACGAGGAAGCTGCCCCTGACAATTTGAGTTTGTTTTTTTCTCGGTTTTATTCGAATACCTTTTTGTGTAAGTATAGCTTTTTGTACTTTTTTGTAAGCGTGCGTGCGTGCGTGCGTGCGTGCGTGCGTGCGTGCGTGCGTGCGTGCGTGAATAGTGACACAGAAAGGTTGGACGAGGTGCGATACAGAGCTGATTTATTCCCTTATAGGAAAGCGCTATAATTCAAAGGCCTTCTACAACTTGACACGTTTTATCTCCGACAGTTCGTTTTTGTAGCAGGAATGCTGAAACTCTGCTTTATTTATTTTTTCTGGAAGACTAGCTCACATTTATCACAATTCTAGATGTCAATCGTCTAAAGCAAACAGTCCCCAAACAAAAAAATACCAGCAAAAAAACCCCCGAAAAACGCTAACATGACTTACATGAAGTTAATCCGCTCGAAAAATCATTAAAACTAAAAAAAGAACAGCTAAAGCTTACATTATTTTTTGCTTTAGAACAGTCGTACGACAATACTCCGTCTTACCTTAAGATGGACCGTGAAGGACGCTACGAATCACGAAAGCCAATAGAATGCCGTGTCACCGTCACGTGACCTTGGGGAGGTGCACAGCGATGCGCTAGGCGCATACTGTGTATGTCTCACACTCAGATTACATCTATTTATGTTTCAGCACGACCATTGACTAACCTACAGGATAACGCGGGAAGCCTGTAAAAGTGCGCTGCAATATGAAAGACCCGTTGGAGTGCGTGGCCGAGGCGGTGGCTGGCGGGGGCGCTGCAAGCGCTCCGGGCAATTCCATTCTGTTTCGAGGGAAGGGCGCCCACTCGGGGCACAGCTAAAGCTCAACGCGCTTATCAGTTTGTGCCGAGCCCCGAGTGAGCGTCCTCCCCTCGAAGCAGAATGGGATTGCCCGGAGCGCTCGCAGCACCCCCGCCAGCCACCACCTGGGCCACGCGCTCCCAGTGGGTCTTTCATATTGCAGCGCGCTGTACATTGAGTAGCGAATGGGGAATGGTGTCGTAGCGATATTTAAATCGCCTCGAGATAACGGTCGCAAAATGACACTTATTCGATCCACCTTAGCGCATATGAAAGCCAAGGTTTTAGAGAAATAGAAACATTGGGCTCGAGTCTGTAATTTGTTTTCTTAGTAAAATAAGTACCCGGAGGCGCGTTTATACAATACGCGAAGCCGTAAAATCACCCCCCCCCCCTCCTTTCTTCCTCTGTCTTAAAAATTAAATTAATAAAAAAAAAAGAGAAACGCACGTTTTTGCGTAGGGAAGGTGTGCTACCGAGATTATAGCCTCAAAATCGATATGAACCGTCGGTAAAAAACGAGCCGCCGTTAAAGGAGTGCGACGGCCCACCGGGAAGATAACGCTAATCGTCGTTCCGAATATTTCCGATATACGCGATACCCGGTCGATACAGGTACTCCCCGAAAATGCCGGTACACATACGGACGTCCGATTGGATCGTCATTTCCGGGAATTTAGAGTACGCCTCGAAGGCGATCGTTACGGTCGTTCGAGGCGTACGTATTTCAGCCCCATCACGCTTCGCCTCACCTCGCAATAAACCGCCGTAAAAAGCGAGAGAAAGAGAGAAAAAATAAAATAAAAAAGTAACAAAACTGCCCTTCAAGGTTTTGTCCGTAATGTATTTGGTCTCGGGCATTTATTTCAGTTGATCAATATCGGCGTTAATATCTATCCATTCCGGATAAACCCAATTTAAGTGCTGTTTTTTTTTTTTGTAAGTAACGCCAAAGTAACGATCCCGTATCTTTGTCGTGAATGCATCGTGTGACTACGCGCCCCAGAAGGTCACCTGACACGGCATTGTACTGGCGTCCATAAAACCCCTCTACAGGGAAAAGTAACGACATCCATCGAAAAGGTGCCGCCTGCTCTCTTGAACCGATCCAGGCGGCGCTACCGTCAACGCGCCAGTGCCGAAGAGCGATAAATAAAGATAAAACAGAGCGTACAAGTTAAGAGTGAATATACGCGGCCAGAGCGCCGTGGACCAACACCACCTATCAAATAATCAAAGCCCGTGCAGAAGAATGCTGACGCCATCACCGATGATATCGAGCGAAGGCACTGATTGGATACGAGCGCCACGTCACTGCTCGGCTAGGCATCGTGTCCAATCAAAGCGTTGATTGACGCTCGGCATCGCGGGCTCGGGTCCGATCGCCTAAACCATATCCGACTCTGAAGACGTTCCACGGAGGAAGCTTAGTGGGGCGTTCGGAAGGCCTTCCTCGCTTTACATGGTGTAGCACGAACGCTAGAAGCCCGTGTCGCTTATCGAGCCACGCCGAAAGCGCCACGTCACGACTACTTTCGTGCCTTTTGATCGGGAATATTCTTTGCAGCTCGCGCACCCAAATGAACGCAGAAGGTACGCCGTGACAGTGCACTTTTCCTACTATGCGTGTTGCGTTTCTTGTAGCCTTTGACCACACTCCGTTTCAAGTTCAAGAATGGCTCCGTTTCAAGAATGGGCCGGACACGGCCCCTTCCTGACCGGGGAAAGGTGGTCGGCCTGGTCCGGCGGCCCGCTAATTACCGAGCGTGTTAGTTGGGGTAATCTATTGTTATCCAGGATCTAAAATCTTTAAATTACACACTCGTTTCGTCCGGAGTCGCGTGTTCGTAAGAGATAAAGAAAAAAAAGGAGAGACGATTCCTTAATGGAGACGAGCACGGAACCAAACAACGTGACACGAATGATGTACGTTTCAAAACCGCCGACGTCGAGAAACACGGTACACGAAGGGACAACGAAGTAATAATAATAATAAAAAATCTTGAATTAAGGTTGTATCTTTAAAAAAAAAATTCAGACTAGAATCTTCGCTTTTTTTTTATCTTTTTCCTTAGCAAGAGCAAGCACGTCGAGAGTAGATGTCATCGCGGGACAAAAACATGGAGCCCGATGCATCACCGGAAAGATCTCAAATATTTGCTGGAGCAAATATTTGAGATCTTTGCGGTTATGCATCGCTCGAGCAACAGCGCGATCAGTACAAAACGTAACCTCGTCCATATTCCTGTTTAGCTTCGGCTCTTTCAGGAAGAACGTTTCTGTAAGATGCCTCGATATCCCCGGAAAATATTGCGCAAAAAAAAAAGAAGAAAATTATGCCGAAAAAAAAAAACTGTTCGGGGTTTTTATTATGTTATATAAGTGCCAACACGCGAAAAGATATGTTTCAGCCTTTTCAATAGAATGAGGCTTCAAACTCCTTTTGTTGTTTGTCCGCTTCGAATGCGGAGTGTTTACGAAACGTAAAGGATACAGGGGCAAGACTGTGCCCATGTAGAGGTAAAGGCTTTGGCGGATTTGTCTGGGTTCAGTAATCGTTCGTTAATTTTTTATTTTTGATCATTTTTTTTTGTCTTCTAAAGAAACCTGAAAGCCTTTTGCCTTATATTTAAACCAACATCATATCCCCACTTCGTACTTTTAAAGATAAACAATAGACACTGCCAGAACACGTTCGTGCAAACTTAGCATTACTATTATTTTTTTTTTTAAATTTTCCTGAGAGTGTTGTCTGAGCCCATAACGATCTCAAAAATACGAAACCATACTGGGCCGGTTCACACCGAGAAAACAAACAACAAGCACCGTTTGTAAACACGCTATACACACCTTTGCCCCAACCCTTTTGTAAACGTCCGCAACTAAAAAAAAAAAAAAAAAAAAAAAAATAAAACACCGATGCGCATTTTTAGCGGTTGCGACAGTCACCTGAGTTGCAAGAAACTGCAAATTGAAAGCAATTCAAGTAGCATGAAACTTCAGAATATATTCGAAAGTAGCTTCGAGCTACAAGTAACTCGGGCGACTTTAGTGCAACTATCAAACAAGCATGCACTCAAAGTGGAAACAGGAGCAGTTTAGACTTATAGTGAGGGAGTCGAGAGACTCTGGTGATTCCATCATTCTCGGAGGGAGGGGAGAAGGAGGAGTTCCCACGAAAGGGTCGCGAAAGCAAGACGACGCCGAAAGACAACGGCTTCGCATTAGTGCCGACTTTTCATTGTTCTCGGCACGAACAAAACACTCGAGTATTGCTGCGCTTTTTGGCTTTTCTGTTTTTCTTCCCCCTGAGAAGGAACGGCGATATGAAACAGGTTGTCTCGTCCACTTAAGAATAAGAATGGGAAGACTGTGTCGGCTCGCGTATCTCTTTTTATTTGCCTTTGTTCAGGGTTGTTCGCTTACATTCGTGTTTTGCCGTGTATCATTAGCTTGTACCATTGAATTCGCGCGTTCTCACAAGCCGCCAGAGGAAGTTAGAAGATTCGACATTGTGCATCGCTTAGACAAAGCGATATTCGAGTAAAAAGACAAAGACACTAGTAGTTTCGTTTTTTTTTTTTTTACGTGTTTCTTGTTGAACGACACGTAGATAATTTTGCGCGAATCACGCGCGTCCCCCAGCGTCGCGTGCCCTTGTCCTCGCCTTTGTACTGCGATTGTTTCAGCAGGACAACACTCTTCAGGGTGTGTGTTTCAATGTAAAGACAGCGACTGAGCTAGTATGACCACGCCATCTCGCCTATTCCGTTTCTTTCAGAGCTTAAAAGGGTACTCGGGCCGTTTTTTTGAGCTACCCAAACAAATTGCATTTTCGAAATACCCGGATATGAGTCTCCACGTTATGCTATTTAATGTCTCCAAATTCAAAATAGCTATTGAGAGAAGGGTAAATGAAGCTGTTGCCGAAACCAACATCCAAAATTTCCGCGCTCTCTCCAGCGGTGTGACGTCACAAATGGTACAGACTCTTGGGTCGCGCAGGTAGTCTTAAAACAGAGCAATTGAAAACGTGCGTGTTGGTGAATGCTTGCAAGGGTAGAACATCGAGGACGGGGACGGAAACAGGGAAGAAGTCCAGATTCCGTCCCCCGTCCTCGATGTTTTATCCTTTCAAGTATTCGTATAGTATTGAAAAAGAGTATGTCGAGCGCTTATTCGTGCCTCTCAGTGAACGAGCTTCCAAGCATAGTTTTCAACCATCAAACGTCTTGTAATCCGTTCGGAACGTTATTTACCGTCCACTTCGTACCATTTCTGCCGGCACACCTCAGTGTTGCCAGTAATAGCTCTCGGTTTGAGAAAAAAAAAGAACGAAATTCGATAATTCGATACCTTTGCGAACAATTTTTTTTCTCACACAATACTCGAGGGATTGGTACAGCCGTGTCTATTGGTCTGTTTAGCTACTCTTGAGGCAAACCAGCGACAAAAAAAAAAAAAAAAATCCCTGGAGTACCTTTTAAAAAGCTGACATTAAGATTAGAACTGAAGCAGCATGTTTTAGAGGGGCACCACCAGAGACAATACAAGCCTCGCAAGTGACGTCACGCTAGGGAAGAATGGGGCCCCGCACCATACTGGTGGTTGACTTCACACCGCGCGGATGCGCTTACCAAGGCGTAGGATGCCGCTAACGGCCCGGATATACGCTGACATGCACCATATTTTCTACAGAGGTACCTAGTTGTGTTACATGTGAACTTGGGAAAGACGTGCCCAGCTTGCGATGATGACGTTGAGCGTGTACGCGCAGAATTTTTCGGCACTGGTGCGACCGCGCGACGAGCAGAAAGTTTCGATATGCCGCCGACGAAGTTTTGAAGCAAAAAACTGTCGTGTAACAAAAAAAAAAAAAAAAAAGAAAGAAAGCTGAATTGCGTGCTTTATCATTTGACGAGCGGCTCTAGGAGTCGCTTGTAGAAAATTTGTTACGATTTTGCGAAATATTGGTAAACAACGCAAGGCTACCGTCATGATCTAAACCCTGAGACAAGGACAAATCAAATACCGGAGGGTTTATAATAAGACGTTTCCTAACCGGCTCGCCTGCATACTATCGCTCCTTGCGAAGGCTACCGTCTCGCAGACGGCACGAACCAATGCTTCGGTGGCGGCGTCTCGGCGAGCTTGCACGCGGGGGCCGCCGCCGACTGATCGCCGTAGGGACGGGCTCGCGGCGCGACACTCGCCCGGACTCGGCCGGGAGCCCCGAAGGTGAGCTCGAAGCGTGGAGACGGCGTTATGTAACGAAGGCCATCTACACCACAAACGGGCAACAGCCGATGCAAAGGCGTGCGTGAACGTAAACAACGGTAGAAAAGTGCCGTCGCTCGCCGTTATGAAATGCGCCCCGCAAACTCGATAATCCGCGGCCGCATCCCTTTCCTGCCGCTCGTACTTTCAACTTGACGGCTACTCTGTCTCGCGGGGCATGCCGACGAAACGATCGGACGATCGTCGCCATACGAAGTAATTGCTACAGCCGAGCGCGGCGCAGTTTACCATTGCCCTCGCTGCGAAGGGCCGCCGAGTCAACCACCAGCATAGTGTATAGCGGTGTTCGACGTCATACTAACTCATATCAACGAACAACACATAAAAACAGGCCGTATTCGTGCTAACACTGTCATGTAGTGTACGTATACGTAACACGACGCAGCATTAAAAAATAAAGAGAAAGAACTTTGACGCTTTCATTATACTCGAGCTGGAAAAAAAAGTCCGCAGCCTTTTTTTTTTTCTTCGCCGCCTGCAAGGGGCCAGCCCGGTGCACAAATTACATACGAGTGCCACGTTTGGTAGGGACCCGTGCCCAATCGGTGAAAACACGCATCTCACCCCAGATGCTGACGTAAAACTCGCGTTGAGTCAATGATCCCGGCTAGCCCCCTGTAGGTGACGTAGAACGCTACGAGGCTCCGGCCTTGTTATGTTACCTACACTCGTTTCCAACAGAAGAAGAAAAAAAGTTTGACGCATTGCTTAGACGCCGCGCGAAGCCGTTCTTACGAGACTTGATTGTCGGAGAACGAAGCGATACTTTTGGTTTTAGAAACGTGTGGGTCTTGTTAAGATAGCAAAATGTCTAATCTAAAATGCATCTAGATGTATCTGAATTCTCTAGAGAAAGTGGGAAATCACAAATGCAGCGCAAAAAGTTACTTTTTTTTTATTACTGTTTTTGAGCCGAATACGAGTAGGTGCTGCCTCTACACGTAGGAAAGGGTATCAAGTTCTAGGGAGAAGAGCGAAGGCGCGAGAGGGCGTGGGAAAGGAGATAGAGCGAGCAAAAGTGAAAAAGCCGTTTCCGGGCGTGATTCTATCGTATTGTTATTTTCTTTGGGCCCTCTCACTGCCTGTGCTCAGAAGGAAAGGGAAAAGTTACTCGGAAATGTTGGCCATTTCCGGTGATTCCGATTTCCTTTGAATTAGAGATCCCGCCTTTGTTCGCCAACTCGTTCTTCTGCACCTCAAACAATTCCTTCGCATAAGAGGCGGCTCGAGTTGCCACTATGTAAAAAGAAATGTCGGAAGTACGCGGAAGTTACCGAGAAACGGCACAAACAGAAAGTGTACATCTTCGTCAATCGCGGGCTTACGCACATCTTAAGAATTTGATTAACCCATCCGGGAAGAGATTTCTGGAAAACAGCATAGTGTACGCAGTTAAGACAGTCGAAGAGAGCGCAGAGTACATGCCTAAGGCGCGTCATAATCAATCTCGCACCTTTGCCCTTTTCTCACGAATACTGGTCAAAGTTAAGCGTAACATGCGAGCGCAATTCGATGGGGCAAATAGACCGAGGATAGCGTCAATAGCTCGGCGATGCTTCGTCGCGCTCGTCGAAAACTCGCTCCGCGTCGTCCATGCTTTCACTAGACCAGAGATAATCACGTGAGGGTTAAACGGACTATGCGGAAAGCAAGATCGTCCGCTTCGTTTGCAGGGGTTCCGGTGACGTCAGAACGCCCAGCTCTCGTTGGTTCTGAATGAACGATAGTGGGCGGTTGAGGTCTACCCACTATCCTTCGATCCGAGCCAATCGGAGCTCCGCGTCCTTCTGACGTCACCGCAACTCCCGCGCAAAAAGCGGACGAACTTGCTTTCCGCATAGGTTACCGGACCGGTGGATACGGAATACATTGGGTACGATCAAAACGAGCAGCGTAGGTAACGCTAGACCTAATCCGTGAAGCGAATCGGTACACGGCGTTCTTGGAAGGCTTATTCGCGAGAAGGAACCAATCAGCGACCGAAGTGCCGTGCACGCGCCGATGGACTACGACCCTTAAATGGGGCCTCCCCACTGCGAATGCCTGGGACGCGCAGTTTCGGCTCGAAAAAGGTGGGCAACGAGAATGCAACATGCACGATGAGGACGCACGCTCCCCCCGTCCCTTCGCCGCCCACGCGGAGGCCGACGCTCGCAATCATCGATTTGGGGAAGAAACGAAGGGGAAAAAAAGGAGGCCCGTAGAATAAGACGGGGGAATGAAATGGGGAACGGGGGCTGCGTAAGGGAATCGGAGCATGCATATTTTAAGGGAGAACGAGCACGGGGGAAGGAAACGAGGATAGAGACGACGCGCAATGAATCAGGGATACGAGAATCTAAGAAAATGGGGAAGAAACGGGAAAGAGTGGGGGAAAATAAGAACAATTCGAAGCGGTACAACGAGGGAAAGCGAAAGCTGGTTCAAGGCACAACTCAGACTACGTCGGGCGTTTCGGGGGAAAAAGAGAGTAAGGAAGGAATGCGATTGGTGAGAGATGCAAAACGGGGTTGCGCGACGCTTGTATTAGTGATTACGAGGTGTGTCGTGCGCTTAAGGAGGTTAGCGTGCACGCAAGAATTCGACGTTAGCCGCGATTCGAGAGTAGAAATTCTTAAATGAAGTGCTAGCTGAACAAGGGGTTCGCGAAAACAATAAGGACAGCAGAGAGAAAGAGATGGTGAACAGTACGGCGCACTGTACTGTTCACCATCTCTTCACCGTCCATTATAGAGAGAAAAAGATAAAGGGGAAAGAAGGGTGCGCAAAGTGGATGCGTCTACGTATAAAAAACAAAAAACATGGAAGGGGAAAAGGAGAAAGCAGGGAGAAAATTGCGATGGAGCGGGATTTCGGGGAGAATCATAACCAGAGTTCGGGATAAACGCGGAAAACGAAAAAGAGATAAAAGGAAAAGATCAGATCGGCAAAATAACGACCCAAAGGAAGAGGGAAGCGAAGTGGAAACTCGATAAGACTGAACGCAAAGTGGAACGAGCAAAGTGCGTGTATAGGGAAAGACACGTGGAAAACGAAAAAGCAAAATCGTCCCGAAAGACGGCACACACAAAAAAACAAACAAGAAAACAAAAAGGACGGAACAAAACGACTAAGACAATGAGGAGGAGGCGAAACAAGCGAAAAAACGGAAGAAAAAAAATCACAAAGACCAGAGTCATTTTTCGCACGTCGCGGACGATTCGGAACTGTTATCGACGTAAACGTGATGATAAAAAAAAAAAAATGAGAAACACAGAATCACAATTGCAAGGCCAGAGAACCTTTCCCAAAAGGGAGAGCGATCGGGAGAGAAGAGAAACCGGCATTTCTGTCTTCTTATGTTTACGTCCCCAGCGTAAACAGAAGGAGACGGCCGAAGCCATTTCTGAGCCGTTCTCACGTCACTCGCGAAAAACATAGGGAAGAAGGTTTGACGGTTACGCGGTTCCAGTGGAACCGGGAACAAAGAGCACGAACGGGCTGCTACATAAACATAAACACGCGCTTGTACGTAGGGAACGCACGCTGGGGAGAAAGGGGAAGGACTGGATGACCCGGCGAAGATAATTGGCTATCCACCCAACTGATCGAACCTGAATGACTATGCTGCGGTGCTGGGGAATGGCAGAAGTGCGAGGAATACAAAAGACCAAAGATCAAAGACAGCGTTCAAAGGACGTACACATAACATGTGCGTTGTAGGGAGCACGAGGTGGAACTGAGGATGACATTCGGTCAAAATGGGGAAGACACGGAATAGGTACCTGTAACGAAGCATGGTGTAAGGCGCAAAAAAAAAAAAAAAAAAAAAAACAATGGACACAAGGAAGAAGACCCACACACAAAAGCGCCACTCACAACTCTATTTGAAAAGTGCAGAAAAGGAAGAAATATATATCTCGTCCCCTTCCTCAGGTTCATGAATGCACTTTGTCAGTTTGAGGCCGTAAGGACGTGTGTAGGTGACAGTGGCGCCATTCCTTTCCAGAATGAGACAGGAGTGAGCGTTGACAACCTTCTAACCGTACTAGAAGCGTATCTTAACAGCACTTTTATCTCGTTGGACAACCAGCTTTTCTTTTTTACAAAAAAAAGAGGCATCTGCATTTGGTCGTGCGTAAGCGTGCGTGCCCCCACCCGCCCGCACCGCCCAAAATGGAAATGACACCCGAAATGGGAATGACAAAGTTGGTAGACGTGAGCATGAATTGGGGATACAAGACCACCGACAATCAATTAGTAACCACCTCGGGGGATATTTTTTTGGAACCTCCAAGGTCGTCGGCAGAGAACGTTGGCCGAATTCCTGAAGTTTATTTGCCGCAGACATGGTTCAGTTTACGAATTTGTTTCTGCCCTTTGGATGATCCGATATCAGACACAACAAAATGCCCATGAAGTACATTATTAATGAAGTTTTAAATCGTAGAAAGGTTTCCCACTCTATTGGCGAATTAACTATAGACGGTCATAACATGTCAGGTGCACGTTTGGCGGAACAGTTTAATGCTAACTATTCAAATGCACTACCTACTGCACAGGGAAACGGAAATAATGAAAATGTCCTTTCTTCTGTGAAACATACTGATGATACGTTTTTTCTCAATCCAACTGACGAAGTAGAGGTGTATAACATCTTTCTATGACTAAAAAACAGCAAAAGTATTGACATTGATAAATTACAAATAAAGCCAGTTAAATTTGTAATGGATATAATTGCCCCACACTTAGCATACATATACAACTTATCATTATCATCTGGTCAGTTTCCCGCAAAAATGAAGTTGGCTAAAGTCACTGTTGTGCATAAAGGAGGCGATAAGCATGTAATGAATAACTATAGGCCAATATCTGTGTTACCTGTCTTCTCTAAGGTACTCGAAAAGATTATTCTTACGCGCCTCGATCACTTTTTTTGTAAACATTCTATATTAACAGACTATCAATTCGGCTTTCGCAAAGGCAAATCTACGGAAGCCGCCTTGTTATATCAAAAAGAAATTATATTGCGAAATATAGAAAAAAGGCTGATTACTTTAGGTGTGTTCATTGATTTTAGTAAAGCGTTTGATGTCCTAAATCATACAGTACTACTTATGAAACTTAGTCGATATGGCGTCCGCGGTGTAGCACTTGCCTTGCTTCACTCGTATCTAACAAATAGGAAACAGTGTGTAGCTATTGACGGTTTTTTCTCTTCTTTCCAAAGTGTTCTTTGTGGTGTACCGCAGGGAAGTATACTTGGACCTTTTCTATTTAATGTCTACATCAATGACCTAGTAAACATTGATAACCAAGTGCAATTTGTTATATATGCGGACGATACGAGTATGTTTTTCTCTGCGGCTGATGCTGATACACTGTTATGCCAAGCCAATTCTACTCGTACCAAATTTGCATTGTGGTCTGATACTAACGGCCTTAAGGTAAATACAATGAAGTCTAAAGCAATCTTATTTAGATCAAAAAATAAGCCCATTTCAATAAATTACACTCTCATACTAGGTACGTCGTTAATCGAAATAGTCAGCCAGCATAAAGCTTTACGTGTATTTTTTTCAGAGAATATGACGTGGGATTGTCATGTAAATTATTTAACAGCTAAACTTTCTCGGATCGTTGGTATTGTTTCTCGTTGTCGCAACGTTTTACCACTCAACATTAAACTTAAAATTTATTATGCATTATTTCAATCCCACTTGAGTTATTGTCACCTTGTATGGGCTACTACAACAAAAACAAACCTTAAAAACATACTATTACTGCAAAAGAAAATAATACGATATATTGCTGATGTTTCCTACACAGACCACACAGAACCTTTATTTTTAAAATATCAAATAATTCCGGTTGAACGCATGTATGAGTATCGTTTGCTTTGTTCCATTCGTTTCTCCTCCACACACTTCATCGATTTCTTATTCACTATTTCTGAGCTTGTAAGGCATAGCAGTGATGTCAACATACGCCGCAGAGAAGCATGGGTCCTCCCTTGTTCCCGCACAAACTACAACTTTCAAACTTTACATTACAACCTACCACTCGTTTTAAATAAATGCCTCACAAACAACATAAACATATACACGATTAGCAAACGAGACTTGCGCTCTTATATCTTCGTTGTTCCCTAATTTAGTGTTATAATGTTTACAAAGTTCCGATTTTTTTTATTTTTTTTTATTTTTTATTTTTTTAATGTTACGCTAGGAGAGTGTTGCGCACTACCAAGCTGCTGCCATGTAATAAGGGTCCCAGACCCAGTCAAGCTGTCTCAACAGCTTTTTGTCTGGGACTCCTTCCAGTGTTTCTGGAAAATAAAGCTTTGATTTGATTTGATTTGATTGAAGGCTATGTTTTAGCCAATAATGCATAGGGAAGTCAACTACGTGGAGCAGCCCCATGATCAAATAACTGCAAGCATCGACGTATAAGGCAGCTCAACTTACGCCCTCTGGACAATAATGAGCGGGCAAAATATGACAGATCGCCGTTTAAACAGGTCCCCATACACTTTCTTCGATCGCGCCAACAAAGCTCACCGACTGATCCGAGACAATACAGACAGCCACTGCGGGTAACAAAAACAAAAAAGGCGATCGTCTGACCTGGCGATGTATCCGCTGGTTGGTCCGGCCCCGTTGCGGTCGTCCATTACCCTCGCAGGCTGACTATTCACCACCTTGCCGTCTTCGTTCGCCTTCCACGTGCTGGCGTCCTCCTTGAACTCCTTGCCCCTGGACAGGTCGAGCACAAGGTCAAGCAGGGTCAAGGTCGCCCTCGAAAAGCCGCCCGAACACGTCTGATATGAAGTTCCAAATCAAGCAATCAGCGCTAGCACACAGCTACCCATCTCGATTACGTCTTATCATCCGCGTCTTACGTAAGTACAAAGTCAAACGCGGTCAAGCTAAAATCAAGTTCAAGGACAGAAAGTTGTCTGAACCCAGAGGAAATTAACCTTGAATTGAGCTATCAGTGCATGCGTGCCACCACCGATCTCAATTAGCTAGGCCTCCTCGATCATGCCTCGCAGGAGAATAAGGTCACACGCGGTCAAGTGAAGGTCGAAGCCGGAAACCTGCCCGAGTTTAGATAAAATTAATCTTCATATCGAGATTACCTGTCACGATTACGGCTGCTCGACCGCATCTGATGTGGATCAAGGTCAAGCACGGCCAAAAGAGGAGGTCACCGACGTAAAGCCGCGTCGGTGACCAACGTCTGTACTGAGCGATCAGGCGGCAGCGTGCAACTACGGCTATCAATGAAACCTTTCCTCACGGTGCCTTTAGGGACTCGACATTGTGGACACGAAGCTACGCGGCTTTCACGTCACTAGCACCAAAAACGCAGTACATAATGAACTACATCAGAGTCCAACCGAGTAAAACCTGCACCTAAACGCCTTGTGAAAAGCCGGCAAGTAGTACAAACGTACAAACGCGGTACCTCAATTTTTTTTTTTTCATACGAGTCTCACTAGAATCCCGGTTTTGGTTCTTTTCCCTCCAGTCTTTGTCCCTCCCTCCCTCCCCCCCTCTCCTCGTCTCTTGGTCAAGGAATGGCTTCAAGAAGAACCTGAAAAAAATACTATTAAAAAAAAAAAGAAAACGTGGACGCATAAGGGTTTTATTCGTGGGCCTTAACGTCTGACCTCCTTAAATCGCTGCCATATTCGTGACGGCAGGTATCATGTACCCTTGGAAGGGAAAAGGAAAAAAAGAACAACATAAAAAACCGAATACAACGAAAAGCGAAATAATCGCGTTAGGCTGGATGAGCTTCACGACCACGATCGTTGCGGACTTTTATATACATATATAGTAACCTGCAAGGAAGGCAAGTGGCTGCTGAGCTACAAGATCTGCTTATGTAGCGCAAGTTTCAGCGAACAAGCCTCTTCATCCGCCCGGCTTCCTTCTTCCACGATTGTTCAATAAAGTTAGTATAGGTTTCGCCGTTATCCAGTTAAAACAGGCGATCAATGGCGGCTTGTGCAGCACGAAATTCTAAGTATTGCGCCAAGAAACTGAGGAAGAGAAGGAGACGAGAGGGGACGTCGGCGCTCTGGTTGGAAGGATTAGTGGGTAGACATAAACCTAGCTGACTTCGACTCCGCTGCATTCGTCGAACGCGTTCGAGTGCGAGCGCCCAACGCCGGGCGCCGGCATTCCGCAGCTCCTGCGCAAGTCGTCCGCTTCTTGCTCGAAAGCTGCGGTGACGTCATAAGGACGCCGAGCTCTGAATGGCTTCGATATAAAAGATAGTGGGTAGAGCTCAGTGCTAGACGCCTTCGGGTCTACCCACTATACTTTTGTTTTCAATCCGACAATAAGAGTTTGGCGTTCTCACATCATCGCAACTCCTGTACAAGAAGCAGACGACATCCACGCTCTCCGCATAGGCCTCCTGCGCGGAAGCTGCGAACAAACGGTGGCGCCCTCATTTAGGGCAGTACGAGCTAGCCTGATTGGGCCTCGTACTAATCGTGGCAAGTTGGCCGAGATTTTTTCTCCACGTGTGGCGCCGAAGAACGGAAAAACAGCCGTGGACGCCCGAAAGCGGCAAGATTCAACGCCGCCAGAGAATCGAAAGTGTCAGACTCACGCCACCGGCGCTACGATACGCGTCTCTCATCTCTGTGTGCTGACGCCAAAACATCTGGCGTCCCGACGCAATATTTTTTTTTTTTTTTTGCAACGTGTGAAACGGCGTTTTTTTGCTCACGCTCTTAGCTTTAACCTGCTTTTCGACGGCGTTCAAAATCTTGTTGTTTCTTTCCCTTTTTCTCGTGGTCTCGCGTTCCGAACCAAAGCAGGCCCGGTTCTACATTGTGTGACAGTTTGAACACGCCGAAGTTTGCGCTACCCAAAACAAGCCCTAACATGTTCCTTTTCGCAGCGCCCCCTTGGCGGGACAAGAGGCCTATACTGCGACGTCGAGCGCAGCAAACACGGCGCAGCGTAGCGCACATAGATACTGAATTGGTCGCCGAGAGGCCTCCCGCGTTGCCCAGAGGACGCCGCTGCGAAGGGGAACTCGGTAGGACTTCTTTTGGGTAGTACCGTATGGTAGTACAAACTTGAGCCTCTCAAACTGCCACACACGTAGAAGCTTGTCTGCTCTGTTGCAAAACACAAAATGTAAAAAAAAAAAAAAAAAAATCGAACATTGTCGAAGAACAGGTTAAAGCTAAAACGCTCAGAGCGGGAGCCAAGAGACGCCGTTTCAACCGTTCCCAAGTTTTGACGTCACCAGGCAGAGATAAGAGACGCGTCGTTTACGATCCGTATTACGTTTCACTCGTGTACAGTGAAAACACCCTAGAGACAAGAGTGTCCCCATTTAGGTCGAGCAACGGATGCACGCGCGTCCAAACTTCGACAATTCTGCAAAAGACAACGGCAAGCGTGTTTTCCCGCATTGGTGTTGTTCGTGCGGGGAAGCCACCTTAAGGCGGTCTCTACCGATAATCGATGTCCTGCAGTCCTGTCACCGTGTTCACGTGACGTCGTCAGTGTGACGGCCGTTACGTGACGTGACTCTGACGTCACGTGAACAGACGTCACATTGTCACGTGACGTGACAGTGCGATATCCCGGTAAAATATGACGTCACGCGATACCGTGACGTCAGGGGAGACCGGCATGGTGTCGCAGAGGATCTATGATCTATAAATGCTACGCAGTTAGAATGCCTTCGGGATATACCAAAGGTAAACAGGTTTTTTTTTTTGCTATTTTCTTCCTCGAAAACAAACGAGGGTTTCCTCCTTTCTGTCGGAATAAGTAAGTTCCCGCTCCTGCTCTATTCGCAAGGGAAGAAACGGTGAAAGAAAAGGAACGAAAAGAAAAACACGAGAAAAAGGTTTTCAGTCAGACTAAACATGATTGTCGAACGTTGACCTAATGATGAACAATAAAACGTGAAAAAGCACGGATATCTGGAAAAAATACAGCAAAACTCAAAAAAAAAGATAGCGAGGGAGCACAACAAGCACGAAAAGAATAAGTAAAACTGAATTAAGATCCTCTCAGGCGTACAACCTAAACCACGAATATGCGAATTTTGGTCAACAAATCAAAATAGCGGAGCAACGCAGAAAACAAAAAAGAAAGCAAAATCATGCAATTTTACTTAATGAGGCAAAGAGCATTAGCAACAACTTCGCGTGCCATGCCAAAAAAAGTTAAGTGAAAAATCATGCTGTGAACATTAAAAGTAAAAAGGTAGAAATCAAATAGAACAAAGTGTGCAACTCGTCCCAAGATTAATCCGGGCATATTCAGAAAAAAAAGAAGAAAAAGAAATCGTGCATACAATGTTAAGCAGATCATTACTAAAACATTTACCGTCTTTCACGTTCAATCCATGTCAAAGCCCTCACCCCTGTCACGTATGCAAATTTAATTCGATAGAGTGGCATCCTCTAGCTTGGACTATTTCACGGATCCCTGAGTGTTTCGTCGGGCTTCGGAGAGTCTACTTGATAGTTGAAACTGTACTACATTTTGTGGGAAGTGTGCCCACATTTGTAGACACGTTAATTTGCACATTTGATGCTGCGCGTGAGTTGTGTTTCTTCTTTTTACCTTTTGGTGTGCGCCAATGTGAAGACCCGCGTGGCTGTTTTTGGCCACATAAAATAAACATTATTATTATTATTCTTAGCTAACTCGAATATCAAGCTACTATAAATCCACCGTCGTAATAAATAAAAACGAAACAATGCTCGCAGCGCCGCGTCTGCTAGAATAATATACAAAAATATTTATAAAATAAAATAAAAAAAAGTGCCGAAATGAAAAAAAAAAAAGTCTGCCGCCAGATTTAATGCATACTTTATGAGAAAGTTTGAAGCGCAAATTGTGAAGGCAGGAACCAGTTTCTTTCGACGTTTTTTTATCACAAAGGGGAAAACCCGTAATCAGCTTCTGGTGAGGAGAATGTATTTACTTTCTCGGAAATGATATTTATATATTTATTTACGTACATTCGATTAATGATATTAATAAATTATTGCACACGCACGTTTAACATTGCCAAGAAAAATAAGTTTGCCTCCACTCTAATTCCTCCCCAAAAAAACCAAAACCCCTATTCTTGAAAAAAAAAAAAAAAAAAGCACTAGATCGATGTTTAAAATTTCGATCATATGTGTTATCAACCTGAACCTTGTCTCTATTTAGGATTAAAAAAAAAGAAGTGCCCTAGAATAGTACGAAAATTTAATGTCTACTATAGCGGTCTGAACTAGGTTCCTTTAAAAGACACACCCAATCGGAGAAGTTCAATGAACTCCTAGGATTCCCAAACCAAGGCAGATGCGATCGTGTCGAAGCAAAGGCATGCTACAAACAAACCCGGGGAGTGAACAATGGGCAAGGGTGACAAACAGAAGAAAACAAATGGCATTTACGTGAGAAACATCGCGACTTGATCCGCTCTGAAAAAACAACGAAAGGGGGAAAAAATCTTAAATAAATGCTCGGCGTCGAGGACAGATAAAATTGTCGCATACTCATAAATATCTCGCCACAACACGAATACCGCAAAGGTTCCAAGTGCAGAGAAATAAAAAGAGCGCGAAAACGAACACAAAAGAGAAGTAGAAGACAAACACAGCGCTGTTCTTCTACTTGACTTTGTATTCATTTTTGCGCTGTTTTCATTTCTCAGACCATGCACCCGACTCGCCCATCTTCCCACCTTACTACAAGTTACAAGCGAGAAGCGCGCTGTCTGGTTCTCCCGCAGCGCGAGAGTTCATGCAGAGGACGCGCAATGAAGCGCAATGAGCTCATGCTCGTAACTTGTTTAGAGTTCGTGCTAACGAGCGACGGGGTATAGCGCACACTGCAGAACACAGTTAGGACGAACACGACATAGGCGATTTATTTTATTTTAGTCGGAAGGGTGGCGACAAACTCAAAAGAGTCCTTAAGGTAGACTGGCCTCCAGCGCTCCTATGTCTAGAGTAGCGAAGTGACACCGTTATGTCTGCAAAACCATTCGCCGGTTGAAAAAAAAAGAATTAAAAAAAAGAACACATGCTATTGCGGAAGTGGGCGTTTTCGAAGGGCGTTTTCTCAACCACAGACACAAAAATAAAAAAAAAATAAAAATATTCGTTAGCTACTGATTAACAAATTCCTTTATCGTGGCCCCCAAAACAACCTAAGGCGAACTATTTTTTTTTTTTTTAATTTTGAATGTTTTAAAAATAATAAAAACAAAATCATCTATAATCCAGTTCTATAATTTGACGGTGCGTCACGGTGATTTCATTGTTTTTTTTGTTTTTATCCTCGCGCTCAGTGAAAATCCCAAGCTGCGGGGTGTTACGCGCAGCCGCCCACAGATGGCGTTACAGCACGCTGTAACGCCATCTGAAAAAGAAATGCAGCTGTAATGAAAAATAGATCACTTTGGAATTACAACAGGTATGAGGCGGTGAGAGAGATTTGGAAAGGGGTCATGGTGCCTGGCTTGACTTTTGGAAACGCGGTGCTACAGTATCCATGAAATCCGAAGTGCATGCGAGACTAGAAATAAAACAGCGCGGAGTAGGTAGACTGGCTTCGGGGGCACATTGCAAAACGCCAAACCAGGGAGTACAAGGAGACATGGGATGGGCGTCATTTGAGAGCAGGGAAGCGGTGAGCAAGATAGATTTTGAGGATAGGTTGAGGCAAATGGATGGGGAGCAATGGGCACGAAAGGTTTTCAGCTATTTATACATGAGGAGTGTAGACACAAAGTGGAGACAGCGCACTAGGAAATTAAGAGGAAAGTGTTTAGGCTATAGCGGAGATACGGAAGAGCAGGTCTCAGTTAAGAAGAAAGTTAAGGCCACAGAAAGGGATCGGCGGAGAATGCAGACAAAGACGGCTCTGGAAAGCTATAGATTAAATAAAACAGTTATTGCCAAAGAAAGCATTTATGACAATTCTAGGGGAAGCTCATTGCTGTTTGAGGCGAGGACGGGTGTTCTGCGAACCAGAACATACAGAGTGAAGTACCAGGAAATGAATACAGTGTGCACTGCTTGTGGAGAGGAGGACGAGACGGCTGAGTACTTTATAATCTACTGTAAAGGGCTTCACCCTATGCCTACCGAAGACAACATGGATTTATTAAAGTCATTGGGTTTTAGAGACAGCGAAGGGAAAGTGGATTTCAAGACTGTAGAGATTACCAAGCAAAGATTAAGTGAATGGTGGCAGAAATCGAGAGAAAACTAGGTATTTTCTTATTCACTGATGGCAAGGGGGTTTCATAGCCTCACTTTCTTTGCAGTGCGGAGTGAATATAGTTTTCACGTTTAAATATCCTAAGCTTAAATGGCAAAACAAGATGGCTAGGTGGCGTAAGCTACCGCCCGATCCAAAGGGCTCAGCCGGATTCATCCATCCATCCATCCAATACACTGCCAGTAACCTCCTCAGACGAGGGCAGACCATAGTCAACAGGACAAGCTTCCACCTTCGAGAACCCTTGCCCCTCCCCCTTTCCCTCCTCCCTAAAAAACAAATTCTAGTTTTTTTATTTTAAAGAAAGAAAAAAAAATGGACGCAGAGATACAAAGTGAAAATCGCGTGTTTGGGCGACGCGCCTCGACGCGAGCTGTACGCGTGAGCGTAAACGAAGGACCGAGTTCGAGGAACTCCAACTAACGAGAGACAAGATGAGAAACAGCTTGTATAATTGAGCAGCGGGACCGGCGTTCTATGCCTACCGAGCGGTCTCCTAATCACATTCCGGTAACCCCGCCCCGCAACCGCCCCTCGCGTATATGCTGCCTACAAACCGCCGTGGGGATTACGCACAAAAAAAAACAACAACAAAATAACGTCCAACACACGGCCCGGCCTTCGCTAAAAGTTTCAGGTCACGTTGCCGGACGCGCGATCTCGTGGCGACGTCGCACGCGCCGCCGTGTTTGCGCAGCGACGGGTTCGCGCATCGTTCACGCTCTGTATGCGGGAGGCCGAAATATTTCGGGAGCCCGTGTGTGAAATTCGCCACTCCAGGTCATTACTTACAAAGAAAAGGATAGAGACATTATAGTGTTTTAGGCGACGTTCGTTTCCTCCCAATGATGCGGGTGGCGTCCCCACCGCTACTGGGAAAACGAGGACAGCGGGAAGTCTCTTTCGGGTAGCCGTCCTCCGGCACGCGCACGCGTCTTTCCGTCGTGCTCTGGCCCTTCGCGCGCACGCTCGAAGCTCATGAGACGCGGAAGCGTTCTTGAACCCTCGCGCTTTAGGCTGGGGGTCAACCGATATACCTCTCTGCCCTTTCATCCCCGTCAACGACTATAATTAACGGAATACAGCGTAGAATATGACAAGAAGCTGTAAAAAATTCATTAGGGCGGTACGTCTGCTTAGTGGTTTGCGTTTCGACCGCGGGGGGGAGAGCTGGGGTCTCTGGATGACGTCACAGAACAGGGAGCGCAACTGTGAAGGCGACCCCCCCAACACACGCAAACACGTACGACGCGAGAAAGAAAAAGAGAGCTGCAAAGAAGCCACACCATAACACCGCCAGGCACGCGGACGCAGATACGTCGGCCACGCTGACCCAAACAAGTCGCCCCATTTTTTTTTTCTTTTATGTATATTTCTCGAGCCAGCGTCGCGCGTGCCCCAAAGTCATCAGGAGCAGCGACGCCGGTCATTACGACACACACGAAGAAACATACGCGCGCAAATAAACTGGGAGAAAGACGCACATGAAACGCCGGCACACACACACACACACACGCACGCACGCCCACACACACACACACAGACACACGCACACACACACACACGCACGCACGCACGCAGATTCATGCGAGGAAAAGACGTATAAACGGAGCGCCACACTTTCTCGTGTCGAACGAATACGAAGTTACACCGCAAGGCGACGTCCTTCATGATTTATAACGGAAGGGAGAAAAAGGAAGCCAGCTGCGCTAACTACCGTATTTTTACTTTCTTTTGTCTCGTGATTCATTACACTTTTCGGACCGTGAAAACTGCGCCATTGTTCTTTTTTTTTTAATGATTTGATTTTTGATTTCTTTTTAGTAATATATGACACAGTTTAGTTTCGCCGACGCTCCATATGGTGCCAAGTTTTGTAGCTTCTTAAAAAAAGCAGTGAAAAAAAAAAACGAAAACAAAGATATTACACGAACGAAAAAAAAAAAAAAAAAGGGGGGGGGGGGGGGGTCAGAATAGCGTCTGCTAGCGGCAAAGGGGTGAAATATGCAGAGCAGTACGAGCGTCATTTCTATTTTTACATCGTGTCCTTTTTTTTTTTTTTTTTACGTTTTCGCGTCGTGTCCAGGACAGACCCACGAAAATACCTGCGTTCCCCAGCTTCGTATAGACTTTCACAGAGAGACAGAAATAATAAACGCATAAAGAATAGTGAGCGATAAAAGTTAGCGGGTGAGAATTTCTTTTTTCCCCGCAAACGATGTCACGATGCATGCGAAAAAATATTTAAAAAAATGCAATGAGCATAAATTGAGAAGGCGGAAAATTCGAAGCAGGCGGCAAGATTAAACCCCATAAATCAGACCCAATCCTATTTTTAAAAACAGGTAAAAAAAAAAAGTGCGTCTCACACGGTCATGAATGGAGGATTGAGTGGACGTGCGCGTATGCGTAAAACGAGAAAGTATAATGTTAGAGAGAGAGAGAAGGAAAGCCGGGGAGATGGAGATTCTTAGTGATGTCCCGAATGAAGATGACTAAATCCTCTTCCTTCCAATTGACTACGACTGGAATGTGCCCGGCGCTTATATGCTCAATGGTTTCTTTTTATCCGACTTGTATATATATATATATATATATATATATTATTTGTTCTCTAGAAAGGTGAGGGTAATGGATGACAATTTCTTTAAGTATAATGGAAGAAAACCCCTCAGTCGAGGAGAATCCATTCAACTAGAAGGGCAATTTGTAAACTTCAGATTTTCTCCTCCAGTGAATTGATGATCGCCAGTTTATCGTCAATGTACATAACGCGACGGTACCAGGTTATAAAAAAACGTTTCCGAGTATGAAAAAAGAGAAAGATCAGTTAAAGATATAATGTTGCTAAAAAAAATAACTGACATAAAAAAAACGATTTAACAAGAATCGTGCCTTTACGTAAGGCATGTGAGTGTGTGTTTGTGGGAAGAGAAAGAGCGATAGAGAGAAACAAAGGGTGAAAAAGAAAAAAAGGAGAGAGAGAAAGAAGGAGAAAAATCAATTTTAGTTCTGTGGAAAAAAAATAATTCCGGATTGGGCCGGCTTTTTAGTTTAGGCGTGCGGAAGGCCCGCATAGCACAAGGAAGCTAATGTGCCGGTGTAGACAGCGCATTCCCTGTCAGAGGCATGCTCTGATGTTGCAAGTTTACACGATCTCGGTTCTTCAGGCGGAAACTAAAGTAACTGTAGCGTTCCACGCACAACTCTTCTCGGCTTTCGGGGGGTTTTACTTGCAACGCATGTCAAAGATGAAACAGGCCGCGTTAAATCATTCTGCCCTCATATTCATCGCGCACTCGCTACGGTAGTCAGCCGGTATTACGCAATAGCGCCATAAACCTACAATACGCCACCTTGTCCTTGCGTCTAGAAACTCTAATGTAACCATATTATCTACGCTACTTCGGTGTAGCTAAACGCAGACCTGTATTGCCACGTACTATCGCGCCGTATGCTGCTGAACGCACGAGCCGCCATCTTTAGTAAAACACCCTCTCACCTGAATACACCGCTAGCCACACAAAGCGGGGAAAAACGGAAGCCGTGGCCTATCATAATCATGCTTCTCGGTCCACGATTCGTTCGTCGGCATTGTTACAAGCCGATGCCGCAATGTGATTGGCTGCGAAAGGATATTGAAATTACATGGATTCGCCACGTCAGGCGTTTCTTAAAGCTGTCATTGACTGGGGGGAGGGGGATTACTGGGCATTTACTGACCGCCATATTTTTCGCAGCGCATGCTCCGTAGGAGCTCACACTTACAGGCTGCTAACACTGCCGATCCCGATGGTGTAGAGTGAACGCTGCGAAAGCACTGCGGGGAAGCTCACCGCAAAGCTCGTGCTAAGCGGCCGCGGCTCAGCTATGGCCCTTAGTGAACGTCCACGATAAGAAGTTCGCTTCAAACGCTAACCCATGTTCACGAGAGGACATTCAAAACGTATCTCATTCTTAAACGTGGGCACCCAATTGCACCACCGCTCGGACAATCTTAACGAAGCAGTGGCCAGTTTACCCAAAACTGTTACGACCGTACAAGCCCCTACAAAACCAGTAAAAGTCGTATGTTTGCCCCATGGAGACACAATAAAACCGAGAATACCCTAACCCGCCAATCGCAGACACTCGAACGCATTGCGCAACGGCGTCTCCGGAAAAGGCTAACCCTTCGGTTCAAACGCCACTTATCTGGGCACGAGAGGCGACATTCGGACGAAATAATCCAATCAACCAGCCGGGCGTCCCTAAGACGCTTTCGTAATGGCGCCGCTTCTTTTGTCCCCTTCGCCAGATCGGTGGCAACGAGCTTAGGCTGCCATGTCCCGCAATGACGCAACGGCACACGAGCCCCCCTCCTCTCGTGGGAGTCCCTCATAAACGATGTAACGCGAAACCCCCGTTACGTGGACACACGGCGCGAGACAGCTGTATTTTGAATAGCTCATTGTGCAGACTAGATCTGGCACTGTCACCTTCTTTCCCGAAATTACAGAGTTACGTCAGCTCTACACTGAGCGTTGCGTTTTAGTAGCCCATAGCGTTTGAGCATAGCGCACCTACACTCCAGGACACTGCTAACGCGAACAAGCGATCGCCGTTTCTTTTTTTTTTTTCTGTTAGAGCGGAGCTGTTAAGGGCTAGTTTCCTAAGGATCGTGTTCCCCGCAAAGGAATGAAGACACCGAACTCTGGACACCTACCGCCATCTATGAGCGACGGCGGCAAGCCACGTATCTGGTTGCCGCCGTCGCTCATAGATGGCGGCAGCCTTTCCACTCTGGCTTGCCGACTTGCGGCCGGCCATTACTTTCCATTGTACAGCTCCGCTGGTCTTTCTAATTCACGAGACTGAAAAGGCTCAAAGTTTTTTATTCTTTTTAGTTTTGAAAGATTTTTATCAAAACTACTATACATCAATGGGCAGTTTACAAACAAGCACGCTTTCGCCCCGCCAACCCCCCCCCCCCCCCCCCCCCCCCACAGACACACACACACACAGAAAAAAAAAACATGTTCGCGTAAGATGAAACGTCTGCGCAAGCGCAGTGCGACAGCAGCGCCACCTCAGTGCGGTGACGTCAGGGTTGAGTGGGTGTCTATAGACGTTTGCAAGTACGGACTCTGGGCGCCGCCATCTTGCTGATAACGTGGGTAGATCGCCCGATAGTCAAGCATTGTCGAGGCCGTGGGTACGCCTCGCGATGCTTTATCTAACCGGCGAACTATAGCCACACCAGAAGCAAGATGGCGGCGCCCAGGGGCCGTACTTGCAAACGTCTCCAGTGGCCGAAAGTGCTCAGGCGGGGCCGCTAACCGAAGTAGTAAATTTTAATGCCCGTAAACACCATAAAAAAAAAAAAAAAAAAACCAAAGCGCCGAAATTGTGTTCGCGCAAACAGTGTTGTGCAGTGCACTTGCGTTCGATAAACAACAACATCTAACGTTCCTATAAAAAAAAAAAAAATTATGCGATTCCGCTTTTTTGCAGAACGCGAGACAAGAAATGACGGCGAACGACAAAAGGATGACACCAACGAGTCTGCGGGAAAGCGAACTCACAGACCACCTTGTTTAGAGTATGGACCTTTTGTAGATCGATTTTCGCCGTCCCGCAACGCTCTCCGCAACGAAGATTTCGCTATCTGCGCATGTGCGCCGCTCTCATTGTCTGGAGAGTTCCAAATGTTGCCGCGGGTTACGCAGAGTGTTGCCGGGAGGTGGAAACGATCTACGATAACTCTTCAATGTCAAAAATGCGCTCCTCGAGGATCGCAAGGGGTTGTTTCCATTTGGTTCTCTTAAAAGTTACGCGCGTACGTAGAGCTATTTTAACCTGAGATTAGTGCCTGAATTTCCTCCGCTGTATAAGGGTCACAAGTAAAACGTGCAACTAGAATAAACACGCTCTACCAAAATATACGATCAGCCCATTCAGGTCTCCTGTGCTCTGTGATTATCTCGACGTCTTTCTTAGTTGCAATTATAACTACAATTAAGAAGAAAAAAACGGCACGAAAACACACATAAAGCGTTTATTAGGGAAAAAAAAAGGGGGGTGGGGGAAGCAGAGAGCGGCAACAGTGCGTAAACTTACGCTATATAATGCAAAAAAAATTGAGAAATCACGGAACTTTTTCTAATGCTACAATATATAAAAGAACCGTATAACAAGAATGCAAGAAGCGACAATAAAAAAAGGCAAAAAAGGAAGAAATGTTGCAACTAGAAAAAAAAATCTATAGGACCAATTTCTTGCTAAGGACAGCCTGACATAGCAAAATCCCCATAGAAACGACCGACAATGAGGTACAGTAATGAAACCTGCCAATCAAAGTTTCGCCTAACCGCCCTGCCATTTCTGCTTAGTGCAAAGTTCGCTTCGGGGAGGCGTGCTTATACGGGTCGTTCGTTTCGCCCCGACGCTTTATTCTTGGTCCAGATTAGAAATACCTAGAAACACACAATGGCACGGGGGTAACGTGCCAACCACAGCAACGACACTAAAACTCGTACCGCTGTCTCGCTGAAACTCCCGGCCTTCCTCGGCCGACAGCTGCCAACGTAGTACAAGACGAAGATCTCATTTCCACCAGGCCACATTGCCGCGGGTGAAACAGGACAGACGAGCGTAGAACCGAAAATAAAAGGTTATTCGGCGAACTTGTGCGAGAAACAAAAGAAAGAGCAAGCGTCGAGAAAGCAGCAGCGAGCGCCGAGGTGTCGGCGTGACGGCTGGACTAGCACAAGAGAGTCCGAGCGAGTCCGAGACAGACTGGGCAAGGTCATGCCGGGTTCTTCATCTATTACACACGTTATCTCGAACATTCGGTCCTGGAATGTTCGAGCGTCGAACATTTCGGGGGTACGAGTAAACACGAATCTTCTCTAAAGGCCTGACCGCACTAGCGTGAACGGCGCCGCCGTCCGGCGTCCCAACGCGAGGAGTCCACATTGACCTCCCTTTTGCAGGCGTCACGTGACAGCACTGGATCCCGCGATCGCGCCTCCCGTCGGATTTCCCGCTCTTTCGTCGTCTTCTATTCGTTACGTTCTTCCGTTCCGCACTCGCTGCCTACATGGTAGGAGTCCATGATGACATGGTGATCAGCGTGAATGCGATTATCCTAGCCTGCTCGTTGATCTTGCGACGTCGCCGCGCTCTGAAGGGAACGAGGCGCAGGCATTGGGTCCGGCCGAGTTGGTTCTACCGAAACACCGAAGGACAGGACAGTGCTTTGCTGCCCCGGCGGCGCGCCAGAGATCAAGGCTACTTTCGAAAGTGTCACCAAATCAACACGACATCCGTCACAACACAGACGACATGCAACAAGTGCCACGGAGAAACTCACTTGTAATTCCGAATTCCTCTCCTATAATTTCCCAGTCGTTGCGTCTTGTCATATAAAAAGGGAAACAGTCGCACAGTTTCGAGGAACCGCTCCGTTGGGGAAGGCATCGGGGGGAAATAGGGAGAGCAGACGACACGAAACACGTCCTTCGGAACGTGAAAGACGCGCGGGGGACCGGCTTGAGCGTTGCCATGGCATCGCGACGTCACTATCTACGCCACCTCCCATTGGATCCTCTCTTCTGCGGCGAGGAGCGGCGAGCTCCGAACCGCGCAAGGACCGGTTGGCTCTGCGGCGCGGTACGTCGCGCCGCTGAACCCGAAAACTGGTTTTGGTCGGCAGCCGGCCGCGCCCACCGTCGGGCCCCAGGCCTCCGCGACGCCAATGTGGTCGTGCCTTAAGTGTGGAGTAGCGTTCCCTCGCGGAAATACAGACGCATCCTGAACCTTCTTCTGGAGCAGGCTGTTGTGTAAGAATAAATGCGTCGAAACCAAAACAAGCAACAACAAAAAAGAAAACAAGTCCGCATATTTATTACACATGTACACTTTACTAAAAAAAAGGCTAACTGAATATCGTTACTCGCTACTCGCTCTAAAAGTAACAAGGTACATTACCCGTTACTAATATTCAAAAGGAACGCGTCACGACAACTCAAATGTAACGATTTACTTTCTCTAGTTACTCCGGAAGTGTCGTTTTCCTGAACCACCATAGCTGCCTTCCAGTATTGCGTGTGGTTAATAATGCCTATACATCGTTTCAGCTTCGCTCCGAGCGCGGCCGATGTTATGAGCCGAAGGGCCAATCAAACAGCGAAAGAAGCGCAACGTCATGGCGCGCTCTCTGCAGTTGATAGGACCAGCCTCGCCGTCTCTCTGTGCGTGCTCCTCCGCCGGCTAGTCCTCTCAAGAGCAGAGAGCACGCCATGACGCTGCGCTTTTTGCGCTCTTCGATTGGCCCTTTGGCGTACAACATTGGCCGGGCTCGGACCGAAGTTGAGACGAAGTATGGTCTCTTCTTTCTTAGCTTTGAGTTTATGTATAATTATTTATTGCCAGTGAGAGCGTCAGAGACGCAAAGCGCGGCTTATTGTGTACACGCATCTCGGTTTGTGATTCGCTCTTTGGCTATTCTTATCGGCCAACGTCGCGATCTGATTGGCCGCGGAGCGTTAATTAGATTCTAGGGACACGCCCCTCACTGCATTTAATAAGCTGGTAGCGGCTACAGTATAGATTGTGTAGAGGTGGAAAAACATTACTGACCAGTAGAGCTCGTTAACATCAGTTCAGGTGCAGTCAGTCCGAGATGCCGACAACAGCTGTTAGTTCTTCAGAACCTTGCACACCGGCGCGTGCCTCCGCGATTCATTTTTGCTTTACACCGCTCACTATCATTGTATACGTGTTTCCGCCTGCCTTTTTGCGCGTGTGATTTTGGGAGTGTCTTTGCTATTTGTATCTAACTTTTATTTGTTCAACGAAATAAAAAAGAAAGTCTAAAGACATGTAAAATGTAAATTCATGTTGCAAAGAAGAAAAAAAAGAAAACTTGTAAATGTTCTGTGGGTTGAAAGCATCAAAAAAAAAAAAAAAACATTTCCGGCGAACGGCAAGGCAAGAGGCCACAAAGCTAGCGAAGTCGAGACGACACCCTCTGCCCAGGGGACTAAGATTTTTTGTTTTGTGCGTTTTATTTCGACACTTACCTGATCCCCGACACTGCGTACACCTGTGGGAAATCTAGTGTAGCGAAATCCCGATGAATGCATATGCAGACCCGCGCACCGAAACGACACTCCCGGGATGTAATCGGGGAAGGCAAACCAAACATTATCCGGAAGCGCAGCATAAAACACACAACACACTGACTTTGCTAAAAAAAAAAAACAATGACGGAGAAGCGCACACTGGAAGGTGATCAGTGATGCACTAATCGACGCACCGACCGCAAATTACCTCAGTGAGAGAATATGTTTCCCAAATGTTCGTTGAGTGCGTTCCGTCTAGATTTTTTTGTCCGATTTTTATATTCGCTGTTGAACAGCACCCGAGCGGGGAAAATCGGGAAGTTAAAAGCATTGTTAATAAAATACAAACTTCGTGTTTATTTTTTACTATTTACGAATTCAGTTAGAACTTTAAACTTACAAAAAAAAAAAAAAAAAAGATAATTTAATATTTTTAGGTTTTGCGAATGGCTATCGCTAAAATATCAGGCTCCGATGAAGTTTCTTAACCTGGAAAGCTTAATCCACAAAGGGCAAATTTACAAATCAAGGATTGTTATTAGATTCTAGGTTCCCTTTCCTCGTGAAACTATATCGGTCTCTTGCTAGAGCTTAAAGAATACACACCTAGGCACTGGAATTAAACAAAAGTAACGAGGCAGACGGTGAAAGAAAGCTCGGGGAGGCTGGAACAGCGCTAAAGAAAATTCGCCAATCCTTAAAAAAAAACACTAAACGCAAAGAAAAGTATATATTTTTTCGTTTTTACCTGGTTAGTACAGGCATGTCTCAAAATGTATGTTCGTCCAAAAAAAAAAAAACAACTTTTTTTTCGCCCAATATTAACGATCCAATACGAATTTTCCGATTTGGAGGCGAAACCGAAATTGTACCCCTGTGTGATGATGATGATAGCGTTTGTACCCGACTCTAGTCGACACCTCCTAGACAACAAAGCCGTAGTGCTGACAGAGATGTCGTCACCAGCGAAGGCCAACGCTGGGCACAGATTGGACACGGCGATTGTGTCAACGTTCGGCTCCAACCCGATTAGCAGCCGAGTGCTGACGCAGTACTCGTTGCCAATCTGTGCCCAGCGTTGGCCTTCGCTGGTGACGCAAAAATGTTAGCACTGGGGGCTTGTCTTCTAGGCGGTGCTACTCTACACGAACTCAGATATGTTACGTCACGGAGCGGTGGTGGTGCGTCGGACGCACTTTCGGTCCTTGGCAGTGGGTAAGTCAGCAGAATTCACACCATGCGGGACGTGCAATCCCGTGTTGTTTTGGAAAGAACTGGACAAAAACCTGATGTCTCGTCAAAACGCCGCGACGGGGGCTGTGCCAAAAGAGTCGGGAAGGGTTTGAAGGTCAGTTTTCATGTGTTTTCTGCCTGTGGGAAATCTACTGTATCCAAATCCCGATGAATGCATATGAAGACCCGTGCACGGAAACGATACCCTCGGGATGTAGTCGGGGAAGCCAAATCAAACATCGTCCGGGAGTGCGTTAGTAAAACTCTCAGCAAACTAACTTCGCCGAAAAAAAACAAAAAAAAACGACGGCGAAGGGCGCGCTGGAAGGTGATCAGTGATGCACTAATCGACGCACCGACCACCTGTCCTGTCCTCGCCAGGTAGAAAAAAATTGTTTCCTAGGTTTTGTGTTTTTTTTTAAGGGTCACGAAGATTTTTGTTTTACAAAAATAAAGCTACGAAGAAACCAACGTTGCCCTACAACTCAGCGTGCATCCGAAAATTCGGCCACTGATGCAAGTCTTTCAGATGAGGTACATTCAAAAACCAGACATTGAGCAGGGGCAATCCCTAGTTTTTCCCCATTTCCCCTGCCTTCCCCAGGTAAACTAGACAGGAAAAAAAAAAAAACAGGGAAAAAGTAATCCCTGCTACATGACAAATCAGTTATACTCCTACAATCCACGGCGCTTCCATACTTCATCGAAAAATAAAATTCACGTAAACATAAAAAAAAAAAAACAATAAGTTGAAGACGGAAGCGATAACTTTGTTCGACACTAAAATAAACACGAAGAACTTAAGAAACAAACGAACAAACCAAGGGATGCCCGAAACCAAAGAAAACTTGGGACACGTACGCTTCGTAGGGGCTGCAACGAAATAAAAAAAAGAGGGAAAGGGATACGGGGGAGAAAAAAAGGAAAAGGGGATTGGAACAGAAGGGAAGAAAGAGGGAAGAAGGAACCAAACTGTCAGACACACCATCAAATACAGTTAAAAACAAAACGAAAAAAAAAATCAGAACCAAACTTGGCGTTAAGTAAAAGCTATACACATCAACCAAAAGCGATACCTGCCAACTTTCGTAACGGAGGTGTGCAAGCGAGACCTGGCAGGTAATAGTGAGGCTCGATCGCTTCTACAGGAGCCGGCGCGAAAGATGAGCTCGGATTTCCCATTAAAGGCTGTCACGTTTTCTTTCTCTACTTTTCCAGAACCTCTCGTCTCGTTTAATACGAGTGTAGGGCAAAGCGCTTGACGTCCATACAAGAATTTTACATTACCGTTGAGAGCGTACCCACGTTAATTTGAAAGCCCGATCGGCGCCCTGATATTCAAGACCGGCAAAAATGTAAAATCTACAATTTCCTATCACGTTTTTTTCTGTCGTTACGTTCCGGCATGTAACTAATACCCCCGCGAAGACAAGGGCTCAGCGTTACGTATCGTTAGTGGTTATATGCGAGTCTTAAAGTGGAAAACATGTTAAATCTAGACGACTAAATGAAAACAATACCCCCAAAAAGCCGACTTGACACGAAAGATAATCGCATTTAATTAATTCCTGAAATTGCTTTTTTACCTTATGTCAAGTCGGTATCCTTATTTTAATCTAGACGACGTGCACCCGTTAAAATGGCAGACGTTTGTGCGTCATCCGTTCGCCATGAGACGCCTCCAATGCGTCATGCAGACGCGAACTCGACGCCGCCACGGTGATCCACACTGTATGTTCCACCTTAAAGGACACATGCAAAGGAAAAAAACATTTTTTTAGACAGCTTAGATGGAATAAAGATGTCATAAAACGATTTTACAACGAAGAAAAAAAATTTAGAGCTATATTTACGGCGCTATACGAATTTGTAGTTGGCGCTCGCGGGAGCCGCCGCTGGTCACGTGGTAGGCCCGCGCGCCGCCGCGCTGCGTCGCCGCCGCACGCTGAGCGTTCTGCGAACGCCGCTTCAACGCGTTTCTCCACGCCGCCGTCGCCGCCGCCGCACAAGTTCGTCTGCTTCGGGGCGCCGCCGCCGTCGTCTGGCCGGCGCACAGGTCTATCACGTCTGCTTGCGCTTTTTCAGGAGTTTCCTTTGGGCTCTAAAAGTTACTTATTCATCTTAGTTTTTTGTTATACTTCAAACAAAGATGAATAAGTTACTTTTAGAGGCCATAGGAAGCTTCCGAAAGAACGCAAGCACCACGTGATAAATAAAGACCAGTCACGTGATACATACAGACCACTTTTCCGCGGTGCCCGCGGGCGTCAACTACAAATTCGTTTTGCGCCGTAAATATAGCTCTAAAAACTTTTTTTCTTCGTTGTAAAATCGTTTTATGGCGTCCTTTTTCCATCTAAGCCGTTTAAAAAAAATGTTTTTTTCCTTTGCATGTGTCCTTTAAGATGACCCACAACGCGTACTACGAGCCCACCAGAATACAGTGACGACTATGATGGCCCGAACACAGTTTATGACTGCGGAACATGGTGTTTTGGCCATAGCCTCCTCTACACTCACAAAGCCTGGCAGTTCGACGACGGAGCCGTAGAGTGCACGGTCGCAGATTTGGAGCGCGAGGATCTGGTAGCCCAGAGCATCAAAGAGCCATTTCTCGGGGAACCTGGACGTCAGCGCACAGCTTTTGCAGCGGCGGGGACCCGAAACACACTCGTTCGCTCAAGAGAAGTGTGTGTCGGCGCCTCGCCGCAGCGGGGCGCCAGTCACGTGGCTCTCCTCTCATCCGCTGTCTGCCGCTCCACCTTTTCCATTTGAGCGGCCGCTTCTCGAGGCGATCTGCCAGGCTATGTCAGTATAGAGGAGGCTATGGTTTGGCACGTCTTCAACACGTCTTCGCAAATTTTAATTTCACGGCTTCTTTCTCGACGTATTTTACTGCTATTTTGAAAGAGGCTCCGAAATACATATCTCTAAATGCACCAGTCAGTAAAGTTTACGCCGCCCCTGTCGCCGATCTTCCCTGGAAAGGTTTCACTGTCCGTCGCCATCCGAGACAAAACAGAGTGCAAGGGGCTGACTCACTTCTGGCAGGGGCAGACGCAGATGCCGCAGCATTTCTCCATGCCGGTGAGATTCTTCTCGGCTTCCTTCATGTCCGCGTTGATCTTGTCCATGTCTTCCTCGATTCGGTCCAGTTGTTCTGCGTTCACGCGAAAACAGAAGCGCACACAGGCACGAAAGACACCAATCAGACGTACCGCCGGTCGCACTCACACGCAGACGACGCTAATCGACTCAATCAGGGAGACAGCGTGTCGATTCCACCCTTACACGCGAACGAAGCACAATCCACACTCCAGGTCGGTCGACTGATGCGCCTTACGGAACCGACAGAGCGGATTAGCTTATGGGTGGTGAAGTGGACGAACGAATAGACACCGCCGTCGAATGTCGTCGACTTGGAGGAAAATCATCCGTCGATTTCGATTTCCATAAAGGCGCATTCACTTTCTTCAAAAGCCGATTGCAATCCCGAAATCCTCAGTCACCCCGAGGGGCCCGCACCGCAACGTCGAAGGCGGTAGACGTTAACTTCGACTAACTTCCATCCTCTAATTTCCGCTTTTTATGTCACGGCTGAGCTTTCACAAAACCTTTGCTTGCGGTGGCAGTGTGCGTAGTCTGAAAGGTTTGGGGTGATATTAAGTGGAAAGAAATGAACTACCGTAATTGGAATTAACCTAGAATCATTTTGGAGTGTCCATGGCACCCTCACGTCACAGGTTCGGAACTCCATATATTTAACCAGACTTTATTAAGAAAGCAACGCGGCTCCCTCGGTAGCGTTACGCAGGTCTCACAAATATCCACCAATAGCGTACGTACTTATCGTGGAAACTACAGGCAAAAAGACTGGATAGGTGGCGCAAGGTACCGTCCGAATCAAATTGTTTCATAAAATTTGGAAGCCAGATATTTCACAAGTGTACCGAGAAAAAAGAAACGTGAGCGAGAAACAGATTCTTTGTCAGATCCTGGCTTTTCCTGATATTTCTGTACATCATCTACAAGTATACATCAAGCCACTGCAAAGATTCACACGTCTGCAAAGCACAAAAAAAAAAAAAAAAAAAGCGCGCTTCGGACGCCATGCAAAAGGTCGTGCTATTGCGGGTTCAAAAACGCAGTGTGGCGCTAAAGCGCGCGGCAAAGACGCGCATGCAAAAGCAGAGCTCGGAGCTAACGCAACAGGCAGTCTTCGGCAACATGGCGACCAACACTTAGTTCACACCAGGTGGTCCAGACCTAAGGCGTGCGACATCACAAAGCGACCAAGATAGTTTGGCCAACATAATCGAAGAGACGGTGCCGTTTCCAGTTTGAACGCTCGTTTGTTTGATGCACGCGTCTACGTAAAGCACTCAAGCACAGGCTTCAATGATCTCGGCAGAGAAACATATGTTTCGTCCTCTATTATCATCTTACTCCATGTCGCCCTTTGCGCGTTTGAAGACACTCAGCCTGAGGGCGATTGTTAGAGCGCCGAGCAAAAGTAATTTCCGGACTCCAAAACGACAACAACAAAATCTTAGTATTAATGTGCGACATAAGAACGTTCAGGATTTCAAAGGCACTACACATCAATTCGAGAAACGCACCGAGCTTCCCTCATTAATTCAACTTTTTAAGAACACACAAATGAACGAGAACACTAAAACGTGCATCGAACGAGTTTCATATCTAATGATGCCAAACTCGTAAAAAAAGAAAAAAAAAAGGTCCGATAAAATGTAAAGCCACCTCTCTCTATACCATTAATAAACTGAAAGGCCGACGAGTCTTAAAAGACGCCGAAAATAAAATACAAAATATCAAAGATGAATAACCGCTTCGCTACAAACGCAGTACTATTCCTGACTGCTCCGGAATGTCCTTTTTCTAACAACCGCGCGATCGTTTTCTGCCTAAATTTAAAACGAAAATTCAAACGAGAATGCTACGCACGACATCGCGAATGTCGTTAGAATATTTTTTCTTTTTAACTGCAGTTCACTATTATTGAATAGCGAGATTTCACTTTTCTTTTGTTCTTTAGGTCTTCACTGTTGATCGCCTTTAGGCAAAACTTGTTCGTTCACGGAGTAGCGTTTAGCGTGTCATCTTGTACAACGTGCCCTCCCCAAAAAATTTACAAGTTCATTTGTTTCGTCTTTTTTTTTTGCCGCAAAATAATTCTGGAGGGAACTTTGGCACTGGGCATTCGAACCACGGATGTTGCGGTGACTGGTGTATGACCCCGGCGTAACCGGAGGTCGAGAAACTCGCAGATACCGAAGTGAAACGCCACGCAGATGGAGACGCTCGAAGCACACGAGCAGTAGTGCGCCTAAATTTCGAAGTAATCTTTTGTTTGTTCGCTTTCTCGTCAAGCTTTTTAAACCACTAACGACAGATTTGAAACTTTGGCATATTATCGTAAGCACTGCCACGAGCGAATACTGGCCGATTTCGAGCCTCTGGCAAAGAGAAGCTCGTCTTCCAAGTGCGAAACACGTGGTCCGCGGTTCCACGATACGGCTTCTTCAAACAGGACCATTCCATAAATGTTACGTCGCGTTACAAAACAACGCCACGGTGGTGCCTACGTTCGGGCTCTAATAAATGCGTAGCATTTCTAAGGTTTTCGTGTCGGTGGACGTAACCTCGATGGCGCGCCACCGTGCTGTCGTTCCAAGTGCACTTTAAATGCGTAGCGTTTACAGGTCCTCTGTGGTGCCACGCAATAGTGTAACCTCTCGCGTCATAACGACTGGTTCCTATATACGAAAAAAAAAGCCGTCGAAATGAGAATTTTTCAGCGGCCCTCCTACGGTGCCCGCAAACGGAAGAGCGCGAAGATTCCCCTATAAATGTGATGCATTTAAGACGCTCGCTGGGAAATGAACCGAGAGAGGAAACCAATTGTTTCCTTTTCGTTGCCTCCCGAACGTTCGCAGCAGCCCGTTTTTCTTACCCCCTTGGTGATCTAGTGCCACGATGGTTTTGACGCCAGCATCTTGCGCCTATTTTTTTTTTCGGCGCGAAGTCCGGCAACCAGGGAACGGTGAGGAGGAGGAGGGTGAGACGGGCAGTGGTGGCGAGGGGTTGCCATTCATGAACGGTGCCGACGGTGGTGGTGGCGGTGGCAAAAAAGGTGGCAGCACGGGCACAGGCGACGGTGAACGGTGGACAAGTGTGCGATTGAGTGCGCCCCCCCAAAGCAGGCAAGGCCATCCGAGGGAGAAACATGAAAGCAAAAGCAAAAAAGAAAAGAAAAAAGAAATAAAACAAGTAAATTAGATGAACCAAGATTTGTGTACGGCGAAAATGGTTAAACAAAAAGAAACTCCAGCAGCAAGTAAAAGAATAAACGAAAACAACAAAAAAAGGAACTACGCGCTTCTTCCAAAACCTGCTAATTAACCTTGCAGATGACAGATTAACGATATCCCGAATGAAGCAAAAATGAGGTAATAATATAAGAAGGTAATAATGGGGGCCCTAATGAAACTACTGCAGACCATTGAGAAAATAGAGGTTGCGCTCTAAGAATTACACATAGAGGTCAAAATCTCGGAGCACAAATGTACCGGGAGCCGATTTTCTCTTCAGTCCATTTTCGGTCTTCGCGCATGCGCACCACTTTCCGCGTATTTTAATGCCGTTTAGACTTTTGGGAACCCACCAATCACGAGCTACTCATAATATCGAACAAGGTCGATCCCTGTACACAGCAGGTTTTCGAGAGTAGCGCGCTCCGCTCCAAAAAGAGCCGAACGAGAATATAAACCAAAAACGGGACCTTAGAAAAACAAAACACATACCCGCAATACCCAAATGACAACAACCGTGCAAATGACAGTGCACACACAGTCAACGCCGCAAAAACAAAATCGTCAAGCAGCGAGCCGCGCCAGGTGCTAGCCAGCGAGCCCGCTACACGAGCCAATCACAAGCACAGAATCAATGACGTCACTCTCGTACCACGTGACGTAACAACATCTGCGTTTGCCACGCAGCCTTACCTCCTTGCTCGTCCAGAGCCACTAAAGTTCGAATCCCGGCTTCCTTGCTCTAAAGAAACAACGGGAAATCGGAAGACAACGAGACACTTAACACCACGGTATATCCTAAACACAGCGTCACAGTCGCAGACAACACCAGACAGAACACACGATGAAGGTCCTTATCGGTAAGGCTGTCTGCACCGACACAAGGAATAACCGTCGCACAAGCATATTTTGTTTACGTCAGCGCAGAGAGGAAGACGAGCAGGGCTGTCGCGGTGTATCCTGGTCTACTTTGACTACGGGTACCTCTAGGCAGTAAAATAAACAATTAATAAATATAGAATGCGACTAAACAAGACCCGCATCGGGCATCACAAGTCACAACCAATGATCTTAGAGACTCGTTCGTAACATACCAGAAGGAGCCAATCAAAAGAAACGAAAATGGCTACCACTAGCGGACAACAAGCACTCTGTCCTTCTCAGGCACTCCGCGACTGTCTGACCTTGTATAGAGACGCTCATAAACTAGATATATTTTCGGACTGCCTCCCTAGCTCGTATCCCCCCAAAAAATATATTTGCGCGTGGACATTCACGACAATGCCAAAAGGACCCAGATCGAAGCGCTCTACACTTCAAAGAACCATTTCTAAAATAAAAATGCACTTCCTTCCAGACGATTTCAGGCGCCAACAAACAACCTTAGCCAAAAAAAAAAAAAAAACTGAAAGCGTCAGCAACAACAAGAATAACTCTAAAAAAATTCACACGGCACACTGCACCACAATGCGCTCACATCACAAGTTGGCGAACCATCAATCCTTAAACAGCCAAACTCAATATATCATCCCATCATTCGGTCCACCCGCTTCCCTCTACACAAACACACAAGGACACAAACATAAAAACAAACACACAAGCCCAGCCACCCCCCGAGAAGAATTTCTGCTAACCTTACACGTGAAGAACGCCGGTTACAAGCAAGAAAAAAAGTTGCGTAGGAGTTGAAAGTAGCTACGAAAAGACGTTATATTCATGAACTGCCCAAGCCGACAGGATTTTTTCATTCACTGACACCATTCAACGAAAACAGCCATCGAGGAACTGAGGCCATCTGAAGAAAAAGGAAGAAAAAAGAAACTGCGACCATTACTCACTTTATTGCCGCGCGAAAAAGGTTGTCGCTGGAAAGTTAGAGCCTACGACTGCAATGTACGATATTTAGCCTCTACAATTTTAATTTTACTTTTCTCCGTAAACCCGCGAAAAAAAGGAGCCTTCACAAAACCAACATAGCGCTGAGTACATTCACTAAGCTTGGAGGGATTCTTTAGTAAAACATAAACGAAAGCGGCTTAGGGGAACAAAACACCTGATAGAAAACTCGCAAAAAACGCAAAAAAAGAGAGAAAAGAATGGTGTTAAAAAAGAAACGGAAGGCGGAAACGGTTGACTTTTACAACGACTGCGAGATGGCAGTCGTCGTTCGCAAGATATCACAAACATGGAGTACACTCTGAACAAAAAAAACAAAAAAACACGTCGTTTTTAGTCTATATCGACTAAACGACAAATAAGACGGATTGGAGACTTCCTGTCAAGTCGGCTGACAGATGTGTCATGTTCTTATCGCTACAAGCCTAGAACGAAAAGTGCTCACAATCGACCAGAGGGAGTGCAGAGTCCGAATAAACGCAAAAAAACAGCCCCAAACAAACTCAGAACCGCTCAGTGTAATAAAAATAAAAAGAAGAAAACGAGACCCACCATTCAAGATAATAATAAAAATAAATGGGTTGGACAACGAAGTAAAAAAAAGAAAAAGAAAAAGAAGCAGCCCTCACGCTATTGTTTCTGCGACACCCAAACAGTCTCTTTTCACAGATGATGGTGTAGACGTTTCGCACCATCGCATGTTGGGTTTTCGCGGACAGCACACATGAAATAGGGTTTCGAAGTTGCGTGATGGCAGTCTCGTATCAGTCTTTCGCCTCTGACGTGATTCGGGCCAGTCGATCTCAGGGTCAATGCGAGCTTCTGACTGTTCGTTTGCGAGCATGGCGGGCTCTTCGGCAGACGATTAAGAGCGCGAATCCTACGCAAAGACAAGGAAATACGCGGGGCGCCAGGAACCGGAAATTAAAGACGAATAAAAAGGAGACACGCCAAACAGCAGAGTTAAAAAAAAAGCGCCACAAAAATGAAGATAAATAAAAAAGACCAACATTTCGAAGAACAGTAAAGCCGCTCCAGGAAACAGGAAGAAAAAGAATGAAAACTACAATTTTCTCAGCGTTGCTGTCGCCCGCAAAAACAAACAAAACAGGAAAAAAAAAAGACAGGACAAGAGCGAGGGAGGAAACGGAAGCGGACAATCTCCAAAATGGCGGCGCCAGTTTCGTATGTATGCGACTTATTTTGTTTGCTCTCCTCGAAGCAGACAAAGGTCGGGGTAATGGGGCGATCATTTAAACAGAAACAAAGAAATCAAACAAGGACAGAAACGTTTAGACAAACTGCCGACGCGAAAAAAAAAAAAGGGTGGGGGGGAACACGAAATAAATAGAAACAGACAAAACAGCGACACGACGAATAAAACGCGCCATGCGTAAACGTTAGTCCCCCTCTAGATTTTTGTAGCACGCAATAAATAAATAAAAAAATTGCGTAAAAGAATGAATGACCACCAGATCAAAAATAAGAAAGAAAATCTCAAGGTCCTGCCACCATCTGGATTAAAAAAAAAAAGCGACGGAAATGCAATTGGAAATGAAAGAGAAACCCCATATTAAAAGTAATGGAACCCGAATTCTAGCGAAAACCATTCCAGATACGCCAGTCCTGGGAATATATACCGTACTGCAAAATCGAGCGAGTCATTTATTAAGGTCTCTACAGACGTCATTTTCCTTTCTCTACGTACGTCTATGGAGCGCTCCATTTGCGAAGATTACTCCTGCAGCTAAGACGGGGATGCGAATGGTCTAGGCTAAACAGAGAGACCCTCCGCAGTTACGTAACTTTAATGCGATAGCATACGTAAAACAATTAAAACTAAACGTAAAAAAAAAAAATCTTTATGCGATTGTTGCAAATACAACTTTCCACCGCGAAGAAAAATAAAAACCGACTTTCGAAACTAAGACTTCTTGAGAAAAGCATGATTCAAGGTCACCCTCCCGAACTTTAGGGTCCCGACGTCGAAGTAGAACTTCACTGCCACTAATCAGTTCAATTGCCTTCGCCAATCTGTTCATTAGAAAACCATCGAACAAAAACACACCCCATTCACAATGTGACTATTTCTTTTTTCAGGGGTACCAACATATAAATAGACGAACTTATAAAAAAATGACCTTAAGACGACGCGCCCCGCAAAAAGTAAAATACAGCAAGCTAATCGGGCGACACCGGTCATTATACATTCCTTTCCCCGCGCACAAGATAGAACAAAGCGCACAGTCCCGAAAGTTAAAAAGTGCTACCTATAATAAAGAATATAACAGGAACGTAGAACTACTGTAGGGTACAGTCAAGTATATTAGAGTAGGGTACATCAGAGTACACGAAACTATACTAGCCTCTTAGCCATTTTATATTTTTGACAATTTTCAACCCTAAGCTGTTTTTTTTTTCTCATTTGTATTGCACGTGCAGATTGGGCCGAACGTGTCTCCAGCACTAATCGCCATTAAAAAAAAAACAATAAAAAAACGTGTAAAATAAAAAATAAACACGTGCTACCATCTCTCGTCAGTACCGCAAACTAAGCTTTGAACGAGCCTTGGCCGTCCAAAACAGCCAAGGGGCGAGGGAAGGTGCGCGGACGAGCTACACTCGTAATAAGCGGCTTGGGGACGCACATAGCCTCCTATATAGTACTGACAAAGCCCGGCAGATCGCCACGAGAAGCGGCCGCCGAAATGGAAAAGGTGGAGCGGCAGACAACGGGCGAGAGGAGAGCCACGTGACTGGCGCCCCGCTGCGGCGAGACGCCGAAACACATTTCTCCCGAGCGAACAAGTGTGTTTTGAGTCCTCGCCGCGCTGCAAGAGCTGTGCGCTGACGTCCAGATTCCCCGAGAATTGCTCTGTGCTATACCAGATCCTCGGGCTCCAAATCTGCGACCGGGCACTCGATCTATGGCTCCGTCGTCCAACTGCCAGGCTTTGTGAGTATTGAGGAAGGACGGCTCTAGGTGGCCGAGCTAGGCTCGTCCAAAACGGCTAAGGGGCTAGCGAATAGAGCAGAAAGTAGAGTACACTAGAGCCAATTCACCCTCCTCTCTAACTGGAAGCTGAAGTTGCGAGCTGTACGAAACCAATCTGGTGTTTCCAAAGAGCTACATTATTTAAGTCCCCTCAGACACAGGACGGGTGTCAGGTGACTCGCGTAACATACGAAGTGCGGCAGAAAAGCACTGAGACTGGCAACACAGTGAGCGAACCGACAATGCTGCCGGATTACCTTTCCCAGGGCAGATAGGTTAACCCCTCTGTAGACTCAGTATAACTTTGAACTTGCTACAGTTGGCACACGATTGTTGAGAGCGTCTCAAGTAAAGTAGTTGTGTTTGTGAGGTGCGTTACGAAAATGGACCGGCAAAATTTTGAGCAGCGTTGTGCCATCAAATTGAAAATCAAATCAATGCTCATTTGTTCGTTTTTTTGACAGTCAGGGGATCTTCCACAAAGAATATGTGCCTCCAGGACAAACTGCCAATCAAACGTTTTATCGGGTAGTACTTGAGATACTCAGGAAGATGGTGGCACTTGTGCGACCAGGCATTGCACACACTTGGATGCTGCATCAATTAACATTTGGCAGAAGAAGACATTCCTGTCTTCTTCTGCCCCCCTTCCCCCCCCCCCCTCCCCCCCTTTCCTAATCAGCAAAGCAAGCAAATTGTTGTGCGTATGTTTATACGGCCGGAAGTTAGTCTGCGTCAGTGGGCGTCTGGTGTCTCAGTTGTAGATGAGCAATTTAGCCAGTGCGGTACAACCGCTAACCTGGGGTCTTTAACGTGCACCACGCAGCAGTGATGCACGACTGCACGCCGGTACGATACTCATCCAGGTCGAAACGGGCAGGGGTGGGGATGGAACCCAGGATTCCTGGGTTCTACAGCGCGAGCTTTCGCACGTGCTCCGAGCTGGTGTGCGCTAGAGCACTCGGCCACCGATCTCCCTTCCCAATCCGACGAATCAGAGTCCTTGTGACTTCTTTTAAGTTCACCGGCTCAAAGCGCACTATAGTTAGTCACAGGTTAAGAAAAGCTTTCGAGGGAAAGGAGGGCTGGGGAGGAGGAAGCAAGCGGAATACTGGAGAGAGGACGAAACCTTTTCTCCTCTCCAGCATTCCGTCTGCTTCCTCCTCCCCAGCCTTTCTTTCTCTCGAAAACTTTTCTTAGCCTGTAACTGACTATAGACAGGGCCCCATTTTGGTGCTTTGGTAACGTCCTGAAGAGCGTAATCGACGAGCTGAAAGGCATTCCAGCAGAAGCCTTTCAGCACTGCTACGAATAATGGAAACAGCGCCTCCGTCGGTGCGTAGTTGTACGAGGGAACTACTTTGAAGGGGACAACCTTCATTTGTAAAAATATTAAAATTCACGATAAAAAGAAAATGAGTCTCTACTCTTCTGCCACACCTCGTATTAGCGGCACGCGATCGGTACAGGCGACACAGCAAACGCAAAGATATGCACCACCCGGCCGTTTTCCCTCAAATCGTCTCTAGTCGTCGATATTTCTAGGAACTTATGGGAAGCCTCTTCCCTCGAAATACACACACAAAAAAAGAAAACTTTTTTTACTGTCTAACATCTAAGTTGAAAACTTTTAGACTCACCACATAATCATGTCGTCGTTCAAAGTGATCACTAACACAAACGTGACTACACCAGAGAACATATAAATGTAAAGAATGCCGATACAGGGATCATTCGGGGATATTAGGGAGCTAAAGTGGCAATATAGTGGCCTCGGGGGATAGCCGCGACGGACGCATAGCTCTGACAGCACTGAGACGGCTTAGCAGTCCCCAAAGAGGATATATATTGCCTCGTTCTGATTCCACCCGACGACCTTTTCTCTCGACACGCGAATAAGGGACCGAGTCGACTTATCCGTCCTCGCGTAAACGTGACCTTTACGTCAAACGCCGCGTCCGCCTTTTTTTTTTTTCGACCAAGGATTCAAAACATCTCTACGATGTAAACAATCACCGTTACGAGAATTAATCGGGGACTCTCTCACGTCATTCAAACGTAATGATGTTTTTGCGAATGAAATCCTGTCGGCTTTTCTTGAGGGCGAACAACAAAAACCTCTCCATCTGGGTAACTTGAAGATTTCACGTAAACTATAGGGCCACAAAGCGAACCACACTCACGGCCGATTCACACACTCGAAACCGCTTACGGAGAGAGAACCCACTGGTGCCATCTACCGAGTGGCCCCGGAACAATATCCGACCTGCGCATATATTTTCTAAATTTTTGTACGCATTATTGTTTTCTTTTAAGGGCTCGAGATAATTTTAACGAAGTTATAAGCGGGCCATTTTCTCATACACGGCGCGTGGATTTCATCTCGCAAATACCGCAAACAACCGTCTTCGGTACAGCTATACGGAGATCAGAACTGTTCTGAGGACGCCCGATGGGTGGCGCCAGTGGATCGGGTCGGGTGATCGCGCTCTCTAGTAGCAATGACAAGCGGTTACAACGCACCCGGGTACACTGAAACGCTAATCTGTGAGCCGGACTTCAGAGTACCGGCACCCCGCTCGCCGAGGTTTCTCGTCGGCGCCGCCATCTTGGTGCCTTAGTGCAGAGCGGGCCCAAAAGACTCTCTTCAAAAGTTCGTCAAGCAAGACTGGCGGTCGCCTTGGCATGGACACGACGCGCGTGATTGGATCCGAGTCTTCGCCGAACGCTGACGTCACGCTCGTTTTCAATACACGCGTTGGGGCTTGGGCCGGGTGGTACGACATATCTGAGAATTAAAACAGCGCGCAGGAGGACGGGAACCAGATGAAGAGAGACACAGCGCTGAACAGCGCTGCGTCTGTCTCTCTTTTCATCTGGTTCCCTTCGTCGTTTGCACTGTTTTAATTCTCAAATACTTACGTTTAATACATGCTCACAGTATGTGAACAAGCAATGTGGGACAGACGATGAGCGGACTTTTGGAAAGGGTCTCGTTGACGATCTTTACTATTCGAAAATGCGGCTTCCTGAGCATTACGACACGGTGTCAAAATACGCTCGGGCAATATCGTTTTTTTTTTTCTTCTTGATTTTATCGTGGATTGTTTTTAACGTTTTTGGAGAACGGGAAAGCGTTTCCTGCAATTTTAGAGAAAGCTTCGGATAAAGGGGCAACACTGATGTCTAAGCACCAACATATGGCTCAAGTGCCGGTACACCGAAGCGTGGTTCGTTCGCCGGTTTTAACCGCGGAATGAATATCCCTTCGATACTGACGAGACTGGTTATAACGAAGTCAACGGGAATCGGAAATGACTCGGATATATCCGCTATCTCGTTATACTCGACTTTGGTTATAACGAAGTGCAAAAGAGAATGGGAAATCGTAATCGCTTCGCTGCAGCCGCTATTTCGTAATAACCGGTCTCAACAGTACGTACACCCATGAGCGATATGAAGATGAAGAGCCCTCTTCTTGTTTTTGACGCTCCTGCAAGTTTTAGAAAGAGCTCTGTTCCAGAAGAGGGCTAGAACGCAAAGTTTAAACCCCAAGCAACGAACCAGTTGAGACGTTGAGGGTTAATATAGCTTTAGGGAGCCGTAAAACAGGCAAGGAACCAGGTAAGGTGTTCACCTTCATAATGCCGGCGGGTGTACAAGCAGGCAAACACGTACATACACATACAAACACTCGACATCTTATCCCATATACGACGAGCCACGTATACGAATAAAATATACTATATTAAGACACTTTCGGTTTAGTCTAATATACGACACCGTTTGAAGGTTTAGGCTGGCGGGGCGGTGGCAGCCGTGCTCGTTAAACCGCGGGGGATCACGTTCTCTCCGTGTGCGGTATACCGCCCAGAGGGCGGGGTCAGGCAATGAAAGGCGAGCGATTGATGGAGCAGACGAGCGCTTCCACCGCCGACAACTTGGCGGTGAACAGAGCATAGGTGAACAACCCGAAAAATCACCTGTACCCGTCTAACAAACACTCACACACAAACACAAAGACGAGTCTAGAACAAACATGCGCAATTGCTAAGTTCCCCGACCCACCCAAAAACTTTGCGCACGCAAAGGAAACAGCGTCATCGCCATGCGCCAATTCAAACGTGGTTTGGGCTTGGCGTATATGCCCAGTGGCGACGAGGCTATTTCTTTCCTAATGGAAACCTTTTGGGTACGCAACACCAAAACCCTCTATTATCGCCATTTCTTCTTTTGGGCAAGCACAAAAAGACAAGTGGTGTTTATATCTCACTAATCTTCAAAAGTATCCTTTGATAAACATAGAAAAGAAATACAATTTAGATGCAAAGACACGCGCACACAGACAAGAACAAAAAAAAACAGGAACGCACTCACCTCGTCACATAATGATATCATATTCCGGGTTCGCTCCAGTGACTGCAAGATAAAAAGAGAGCAGGAAAACAATCAGTGACCCGCACGTAACGTAACACACGTAGCAAGCATGTATACAACACAACCAGCATAGTAGGCATCTGTGCTTCGCCTAATCGATTTCTCGAAATATCGTCGAGGCCAGCCCAGCTTCCACGCGGCTGCAGCCCCGGGATGCTGCGAGAGAGCTCAAGTTCTCATTGGGCGTCATCCGCACGCGCTCTCGTACGAAGGTGACGCCAAACGAAGCCACGCGCTCGTGCAAGCAGCTCCGACAGCGTCGAAGCACAGCGAAAGGTATACGCAAGCCTCGGACACGTCGCACAACATACCAACAACTGCACAACACGTGGTAAACACGCATCAAACCTCCGCAATACTCCGAATGAAACGCAAGTGAATATCTTGAAAACATCGCGATTCGTAATTTATTTTCCAGCGAATTCGAGGCAAAGAAAAAAAGAAGTCGAAACGGGGCCGCAGAATCTACTTTGGAATTGATCGCAATACAGCCTGGATAGAAAACTATAAAGAGGAGGCTTCTACCTCTTATCATGGAGGACCAACGAGTTTGAGTATCCACCTTAGAGCGGTAAACCGCAACCCAAGGCCTGCAGCGGAAATGGCACCCCCCCTTTCCCTCCCCCCCTTTCCGGTTGCCGCCATCTTGCCCGTCTCAAGAAACGGGCAAGGTGGCGGGAACAGGGGGGCGCCATTTTTGGCTGCCGGTTTACCGCTCCAAGTTCACTCGAGCTCGTAGTCGAGGACATAAAAAGACTTTCGCGCCCGTTTTGCCTGTTTGTCGATGAACACGTATGCGACTAACACGAAAGCATACGAAACGCTGCCGTTCCTTTGCGTAGTCAAACTAACCGAGGCCACATGGAACTCGGCCCTACACGGATATTTTCGCGGATGAAAAAGGCTGGAACTTTTTTTCCAGAATGACTAGGCAAGGTCCTTCTGGCCTCCTCATCGTCTGCGCTCGGCGTAATAATAAACACGAATCTTATAGATGTACGGAGAAGCGTTCCTTCTCGATCATGCACGCGGCAGTATTATCTCGCAAAGATCAGACCTCCGTGAGCCACAAATTTTTAACCGCGAAACTTAATTATTATAAGGACCAAAATAAGTTCAGTTTATCTGAGCGTAATGAACACGGATCTATGTAGCCTAGTTTAAAAAAGAAAGAAGATATTCGAACGACACTACATGAACCAATGCTTTATTTAAAGTTGAATAGAGATGTATGAAATGCAAGACAATCCACGCTCGAGCTCTAGCAACTGCAGACTCCTCGACTTCTTAACCTCGGAATTTCACGGCTTCGTGGTAATAGTAACCACCTTATTCGGGAAGCACAAAAGGAAAGGAAAAAAGCTCCTCGTTCATTCCCATCACCGGAGATTGAACGATAATAAGAAAATGTTTCGCTTTACTCTCATTTATAAAGCACAAAGCTCGCGAACTATCTGTTCCCCCGGCATTTAAGCCATGCACGCACCACACGTTCGAATCACCTCCGACAGGGGGCCCCGCGGTTGTAGACGCCGCACCAACGCCAGACGCTCCCGCAAGCGCGCGTTCCCCCAACATCGCCAGACATCCGGTCAAAGTCGACCTCCATTAACGGACTAATCAGCGCACCGAATCGCACTAATTGCCGCGGGCTGACGCAAAAGTGGGACGCCCACGCCCGCGACCTTCACGCCAAAAACACGGCGACCCCAGACTGCAATAGGATACATCACAGCTACGTCACAGGCTGCGTCACAACCGTGTCACAAGAGGTCAGAGTGACGTCACCACCGTGACGTTCGACGTAAGATAAGCTGTGGCTGCGCATCGCGCGGCAGCGTTGACCGGAATGTCGAAATGCTCTCCGAACACGAAGCGTGTCCGCCGTAATGTGATTGCTTTCGATTTCGAGCGTTGCCCAGGGACTCGCATATGGCTTTTTTTTTTTTTTTTTTTTTCCTCTTCCACGGACATGTTTCGGTCACGAATGACAATGGGTGCAGGTAACATTCGCGGATCACGGTAATATTCTATGCTGGTTAGGAGCTCGATGCTATGGCGGAAAGTCGTGGAGGGAGGTCGCCGAGCGGCCATGCAGGTATCACGAAAATGCGTAGTTTGAGGCGCGTCGGATCGGGGAACTTGACTCCTACCACGGGGGCATGCAATATATTATATACGAACAACGCTGAATACTGCTGTACATTAAAAACCAGCTAAAGAAATGATAAAGAGCAAGCAGATGGTTTTTGAAACCCCCCCAATAGAGCCTTCTGAAACAAACAAACAGAAGTCTCGATCAGGTTAGACGGTCAAAAGCCTCGGTCAGGTAGACTACTCGTAACTGAATTCTACCGAAAAAGGAGTGGCAGAAGTGAGAGTTATCGTTCTGGAAAACAACCCTAATAACAGCACCCTCGAAATGAAGACAAAAGTCCTTTACGTTCCATTCCTTTTTGTGTTTTGAAAACGAAGGGAAAACCAGCAGAAACACTGCGAACACGCGCTCTTGTCCACACGCACGCACGCACGCACGCACACACACACACACACACACACACACACACATATATATATATATATTTTTTTTTTTCGGTAGAGCATGGCGTAAATGTTTGCCCTCCAGACGACGCGTGCACGATATGTCATTTACGACGAAAATGAAGGCTTGGAGTACGAGTGCTTAGCCTTAGCGAGCGCGTAACCGAACCGCGCGACGATCAAACCTCACAAGTATTTCTTCCCTTGTCTCTCAAGTAAACACACAGCAGGGTCTGCACGTATACACTTCCGCCATCGGTACACTCCGCCCTTTATGGGCCCGTTTCTCTCGGCCCGGGGGGGGGGGGGGGGGGGGGGGGGGGGGGGGGGGGGGGGGGGGCTGTAGCGTACACGGGACGCGACCACGAACAAAGAGGCCCCCGCAAGCGTCTGCGAAACGCGACCATTTAATGTTGACGTGAAACGGTGCCCTAGCGTCCCATCATGCACGATTCATAAGCGTGAAGTAGCGTTTCCCAGAGTCTCTCGGTGTCCCTCAGCGTCTGTCCACGGGCAAGATGCGAGCGTTGTGAAGGACGCAACGCGGCGCACAATGAACACGCGACCTAAAAATATCCGATTTTGCTCGCCTGGGACGCGGCTCAAACCTTGAGAGCTACAAGGCTATTGCGACTCCGGCATCTGTGGCTGATAAAGAAAGAAAAACGAACGATCTTAATCGTACGGATAAAGTAAGGAGATGGAAATTGCACCGTGTTTCGAGCTGCGCTGGTTGTTTTCTTCAGTCCAAGCTACACATATAGCTCGTATTGGACGAGATGATGCAAATGTTTTGGGAGGGTGCGATTTTCGACCTATAGTTCCGTTCGTCGCTTGAACTCTCAGTTTTGCTTTCTCTGCGCACATGGCACTTTCGTTGTTCGAGGTCCCGAAGTAATTGCGCGCGCTTGCTGCAACTTGAGCAGCGAGAGAGCAAGAGACGGATATTGCCAGAGACGACATAATGGCGAAGTTGACCACCAACCTCCTTCCACAGGTCTGCCCCAAATTTCCGGCATCTAACATTTCCGGGCTGGCCAAAGCTTCTCGACAGTTTCGGCCTTTCCTCAGGCTCTGTTATAGTCTCCGACGTCGAGCACACGCAGAAAACGCGGCGTAGCCCAGCGGACACCGATACTGATTGGTCGCAGCTATCGAGTTCCTACTCGTCGGCCAATCAGAGACCCACGCTCTGAGCTACGCTACGATCCCTGAGCTTCACGTCGGAGAATAACAGAGCCTTTGAAGGGCAACTCCGCTTCTTTTCCAGTAGTGCAAAACTATGCAGTTCTCTTTGTTATCATCTACAAAACCCCCATGGCAAATATTACGACGGAATTCCGCCTAGAAGTTCATTAAAATCGCTGTCAAAGTTTGACAAGCACGAATCCGCTGGTTTTGGATGAGACGTGCGGGCCAGACAACACTGCCCGGCTGCATTTCCGCTTCCTCCAAATTCCTTCTCCCGGCACGTCCGCGACGTCATCAAGCATGTACAGCTTCTTTTTTTTTTCAATTTTGTTTTCTTTCCCGGGGAGAGCACGGGTGGCGCCAGCGCCGTGAAAGGCGTGAGTGACGCGCTCGGCCGGCCCGGCGCTCGACTACTGATACAACTGATAAGCCGATCGCCTCGTTGAGCGCGGCTTGTGTTACATCGCATACTTTTGAACACCAAGTAAAAGGAGGAGAGGGAAGCTGCTTTTATAAGAATTTTGAGTGACAGGTTAATCTTCTATAATCTTCTGGGAGGAGAATAGCGACGCCTGTGCTAATCCAGGAGGCACAAAGGAGGATCCTGATAAGAGGGGAGCTCCTTCTTCCCCTTATCACGTGGGTGTACATGCTTAGTGATGCCGAATATACAATGTTGTCCGGCTTTGCCACCGTTTCGGTTTCGGTTTGTAATCATGGCTAGAGTAAAATTACACAAAAAATATTTTATTTTTCGCGAAACAAAGGATTGGGGATTGTTTTTGAGTGCTTCAAAAAGCAAAATCGGCCACTATCTCAAAATTTTTGAAATTAAGCGGAGTTACCCTTTAAGCGCGAAACACATGTACGACGAAACCGTCCGATCCGACGTCCGACCGCGCAATACGACGGTCGGAGGCGAGGGTTTTCCACGCTCTCCGATGCTACGAAAACCCTCTCCCCCCAAGGTCATTCCGGCAGTCCGCACGTCGGATCGGACGGTTTCGTCGTACATGTGTTTCGCGCTTTAGTGCTGGCATACGCCCTTTTACGGGAGAATCAAACCGTGTGCGATTAACGTAAGTATCATAAGTTGCACACAAACACACAAAATAAACATTTCTTTTGAGACAGCATACATAGTGGTAATATGGGAACGAGTATAAGGAGAATGAAACGTCGCAGCCCTAACAGCGCCTCCCCGATAAAAAGCAAAGAAGAAAAGTGTGGAATTCTAATACGCGTGCTATTGTCGCCGGAACAGGAGCATTTCATCTTGAAGACGGAAGACGTAGGTGTATGCATGCACATACGCGTGTATCCATATATGACACGCGTGACAAGACAAGTGGCGTCGCTGTCACGCGCTAGAGGAACAACTACACGATACGCAACGCATTTATCGCAACGTCTGCTGCCCATATTGTCATGGCGGGGGCCCAGCGCTTTCTTGATACCCTAAACCCCGCCAAACGTGATCCATTCCAGACAATGGGGACGCTATACGGCAGCGTCTCTACGGCCGCGCTACAATGGCACGTCCAAAGGAAGTCGTCGAGAACGGGAGGAGTCGATCGGACAACCGAAACGAAGCGATCAAAAAGACAAGCAACATGGCGTCGAAGGAAGGGAACGGGGTTTCAGATGGCGATCGGAGAGTGACGCTGACCTCCCGATGCAGGATGCTGAGGCCAAAAAAAAAAAGGCGAGTCACTGTCCATGGCGCCCCATCCGGCCGTAAACGACAAGGATCGACGGAGTTTGCGCTTACTCGGCAAACAAGAGATCGGTTTCGGGAAGTTTTCGCGAACGCATAAGATGACCGCTTCGGGAGCGGTGGGACAAACCGGGACGGTGTATGTGGCTGGTTTACTTTTGCATGTTTGTACAGAATAGCTGTGATGGATCGTTCCGGTTACTCCCATCACGATACCCTATAGTCCGCCGGCGCCTTTAGCACATTGCATCGCATCGTATCGTTCTCGGGTATGGTTATAAGAACGATCTGGTAGGGAGCTTTAGAGAACCGTTTTCGTGCAAACAGTACACGATCGGCTCTCCGGTTTGGACTGCGCATTCACGAGGTCACTGCTGCCTTACCATAGTCCAGCGTCCGAACCGCAACCTGTGATCGTGTGGTCAAAGCGGCTGACATAATAAGCGTCTCCAATCGTTTAAAGACCGGCTGTTTTCCTGTGGGAAGAGGCTTGCCGAAGCTTCAAACGCGAATGAAAGCTTTCGTGATTGTGCCTGGAAGAAATGTCATATTGGCGGTGAAGGAATCGAGTCGAAATCACGACAAATAAAGCAAAAGACAAACGAAACGCGACGTCGAACGTCCCTTCCATGCCGTCAACGATCTCCTCGTTTTTGGAGTAGCCAAGTCCAATGAAATGACCCTCTCTAAGTTTTTCTCGCCGAATAAAGACAGTTCGAACTCATCGTGAAAAATTTTTAGCGTCATGATTGACACGAAGATCGTCCGCTCCTTTAGCAGACGAACTGTTTAGTCAGGTTCGGGACGCCTCCACTACATTTAGCGCTCCCATTCTAGCAAAACGAGACAGAATATGGTTGGTTTCACAAATATGACTTCAGGCTATTTATGAAAAAGGAAACGTGCTTCCTTCAGTTCTGTAAAGTTACCAAACACTCCTGCCCCCGAAAAACATGCCCCCTCTCTACCCACTTTAGGAAGTCATTGCGCATTTCCGTGGCCAGGGGGCGCGACCTGAACCGATCGTCTGCAAACGCGATTTTCTAAAAGCAGTTTCATGGAAAACGATCAGTCCGAGCTCCCGATCCGAGGTACCGATGGTTTGCTCTATCGACCATGTTTTATTCCGCTTCCCTAAAACTCCCTAATCTTCATAGTCTTTGCATTGCGATAACAATACCCGGTAGTGGGCCGGCGGCACCCGGCATGGGCGAAATCATCGGGTGACAATACAAGGGAGTCTCAGTAGATCCTTCCTATACCTTCTATAGGGAGTTTTAGGGAACCGCTTTTGCTCATCCGATGCGGTACGATGGACCTCCCGGTACGAACTGCGCATGCGCCATACCGCAGAGAAGACTCGCACATGCGCACTTCGTACCGGAGGGCCCGTCGTACCGTATCGGGTGTGCAAATACGGTTCCCTAAAACTCCGTAATAACACGACACTCCACCGGTGCCACTGGGCATTAGTCGTATCGGTATCGGTTACCTTTAGCGGATTTATCGGAACAATCTGCTAAAACTATTACCCGAGAGCGCCGTTTTCTGACATCGAAACTATTGGGAGGCTATACGGATTGTCTTGATACAGCTGACTACAGGTTACTATTGAATGGCTCGTATCACAACACTTCGTTGTCAAACACGGCTGCTTTTCAGCAGTCTTTTATCGCGCCCAGAATGTTTTCTTCACCAGAGAGGTAACTTGTGTTACATGGCGAACGATTTGAGTACATACTATTCATGTGATCACTTAGGGAAGTCTGAGATGTTATGACTGGGGAGCGCTAGGGCGCCGATCGGCGAAACCGGCCTCGCTAGGCTCTACCTACTAAACATACATACTGAATCGTTTCTATTAAAGGGATTAAAGGAAAGCGACGTGAGGGACTGAGATAGGACAAACACCCTCTGTAACTTTAACGCATCGGTATCGGGTGATGGTTATTGGGGCGCAGAAATGAATTTTACAAAGACTCCCAAATCTCTGTGCCGCGTTTCCGGTAGTTATAGTCTGTTGCGGGGTAAGCAGAAGCAGATCAAGCTCTTCCCGCTAAGCTCTCTGCTCGCCACGATCGGTGTTCCCCCTCACTCCACCCTCCTCCTCCTCTTCAGCGTTCCTTCGCTCTGCTATGTTGCCTGAAACACGTCCACAACTAATGTGTTTACCGCGTAAAAAATAAATAAATAAATAAATAAAATAAAAGTTTTTATTTCCGCTAGATGACGTCATAAAAGTGTCACGCTGTCGCCGGTCGCGATCCTGGCGGTGTACCAGCAGCGGTGGTGAATGTGGCAGATGCGCCCGTTCTGCTCCAGTTGGACAGACCACGGAAGCTTCGACACTCGGGAGTTGGGACGCCGCGACGACAGCGGCGCGCGCGTTCGATCGTGCCGTTGGTGGGAACTTCTGCGGCCAACCGGCAGGAGCGCGACAATCAAAACAGCACGAGACTCAGGCTTTTGTGACATCATTCGTTGCCACTTGGGCACTACTTTCCACGCACGGGCAGAATAGGACGCTAAACACACGGAAAGCGAGGAGGTCTCCGTGGGAGGAACCCGTCCTGTTTTTCTCAACCGGCAACAAACTATAGCGAGTATAATGGGCACTACGAGGCCGAGCGGTGGAAGATACGCTTCAGTCCCATAACGACTCTGGAGCTGCCGAAAGGTCCTTATAAAAGTTTAAAAAAAAGACTAAAATAAAACGATCCAAAACGCAAGGACTGAAAGTATATGGACGGAATATAGCGGAGCTGAGAAGCGAATGGCAAGAGCAGTCTCGATTAACGAAGGAGCCGAGAAACATCGATCGAATCGCAAAATATGGCGAGGACAGAGGACAGACGAATGAAGCGAACAAAGTAGGGTGATGAAGGGGAGCATATTGGGGCAGGAACGAGTGACAAAGAGCCGAAGAGGGAGCGGAACCGACGTGATAGATGGCCACGTGGCTCCTGGCTCGATGAAGATGCCCGGTGCTGATAGGCATCGTTGTCACACACCTTTTAGTGGAACAGTCGACCCAGATCCTCCGTGCGATCCGTTTTACTTCGTCTCTTCTCAGAAAACCGCATATATCACCGATATAAAATGCGTAAGCTCCTAACGACTGGAACTCTAATGTAATTTTCCGTAGCACGGGTTATTTATAAGTAGGGTTCGGTGCTTTCGGGGGTTTATATCTCGCCGAATTCGGGGGTGCTTTTCTTCGGGGTTTATTATCCCTCGCCGATTCCGTGTTTTTCAGCGTCATTCCTTGTGGCGAGGGAAAGAAATCTGGGTTTATGTGAAAGGGAAAAAGACACGGGCATGAAACACGTACGCGTGACCTGGGACTCCAAAAACCCAAACGTCTCCGCACCGATAAAAAAAAGAAGAAAAAAAAAAGACAGAGAAGGCGTATTGTTTTAAAAGCCAGAGAAGACCTTGCGGACTGTTCCAATTCGGTGTTTATAGCAATCCCCCGATTTAAATAATAATAATGAAAGAAGACTGTTTGGGGCTTAATTTTGGGGGTTTACGGTATTTACCGAAGACACGAAACCCTAGTTATAGACAGTTTTGTTTTCTCTACGATCGCCATGTTTAGTTCAGATGTAGAGTTAGGTTGGGCAATAAAATACAAGGAGTCTCAGCGGATTCACAATAAAACAACAGCAACAATAGAACTATATATATATATATATAGCCACTGTCAGTTTAAAAAACGCCTGGCATGACTTGCCACGCTCACACTCCTCGTGATAGGGTCCTCTGGGTTTTTATCGGATAACACTGAAACCTCATTGGTTGCGGAACATTTCTTTTGGAAGCAGTCCATGACTACATGAGTAGAGTCATACTCATGGTAGTCATGAGTAGAGGAACCTTTTGAATTTTATAGAACCTTCCAAGCAGCAGATCACCAAACTTGGCACGTTCATACCGACACGGCTATGAAAGAATTCAATCTAACATTCGCCAAAAGAAAGCAAAAAAAAAAAGAAAAAAAACACAGTCTATATCCCCGGCCATATATGATAATGTAAGGAGTGAAATATGGCCATATACCGCTATATATTGGGGAGCTAATACGGCCAGATATCGCCATATACGCAGGCAAATACAGCCATCTATCGCTGTATAAAATTTCAAATACTGACAAATATAGCCCGTTCACAACATATATGGGTAAGATATATACCCTGATGGTATATGGGCCCGTTTCGGTCCTGCAAGCAAAAAGTCATATTTACTCGCCAAGACACTTGTTCATTGATCTATATTGCACGAGCCTCGTGTAATTGGTTAACTATTGTTAAGATCCTTAAAGTGAACTTATTCCAGGTATTTGGACGTTTCGTCGACAGTAACGTTTCATCGACATTCGTTACGCGAATGTCGATAATCGTGCTTTCCCTGGGAACCAAGTTGAGCAAAATCAGGAGTGCCGTAAAGCGCAGCTAATGTAAAGTTGGTACATGCTCAATATCGAATTGGTATTTTTGTTATACAGATGACAAGTCACTCGTGGTAAGTTTTTGTAGAAAACAACAATATATATAAAGGTTGCCTTATTTGATTTAGACATATCTGGCCTTTTATGGGAGGCAGATATATACCCCAATTTGGCAGACCCAGATATGAATGTATAAAAAAATTGGGCATATCTGGCAAGATATGGCGTATATCAACTGATATGCTTTATATGGCCAGATATGCCCAATTTTTTATACAACCATATTCTTACGTAAGTCGAGATATGTCGTAAGGGTTACCATATTGGTATCGCGCGAGTGATAACGGTGTGTCGTGTTGAGCACGTGTACCCCGAGGAACCCTATGCTTGACTGACGGCACCGAACTGTCGCCCCTTGCGCCCGTCAATTTTATCTCCGTATATAATAATTGCCACTCGAGTGTACAGAGCTGTCGCTGCAACGAGGCCGCGAGTGTAGCGCCTCTCAAATGTAGACCTCTGCCAAGCAATACGGGATCCGGGGCTTTGGTTACAACACTAAGCCCAAAAAACGCACATTTCGAAGAAAAAAACAAATACTTCGCCAGTATTTGAGTAAACAACAAAACAAAACGACGAAGAAAAAAAAAACGCCGCTGTATTTGACTGCATCAAATAGGGCTTTCAGTAAACGAATGAGTAAATAAAACAAAGAAAAAGCGGGGGAACGAAAAATCGAAAAGTAGGAACGCGAAGTCAACTGCAATGTCCAACGCAGACGCAGACATCGTCGCTGTGGAGTCTCAAAGGAATTCCCTAACTCGCTCGGCCAACATCCAGACACCCACGTCCCATCCTTTGCGCGCGCGCACGCGACCATCTTCAAAGAAGCGCGGACAGACGCTAGCGAGGAGAAGGTCCAACTCCCGTTCTCCGGAAATCCCCCGGAAAATTTCTATACAGCCACAACCAAAAGCGAATCCGACAGCCGTGGACACGCGAGCTCAATCCAAAGCCACATTGAATCCAGCGCTCCCGCCACCTTAATAGGGAAGAGGCGGTCTTCCCGCGGCGGGAATACCCAACGGGAAAGACGCGTCCCGTCGGGGAATGAAGAGCTCCAGATGCATTTCCCCCCTTTCCCTCTCCCACCTTTTTCCGCAGCACAGGAAACCCTCTTCTCCTTCCTCCTTTTTCCCGTATTGCTTCATTAATGCCGGTCACGTCAGGCGAAAACTAGCTCTTCCCTCCTCGGGATCGCGGCGGACGGAGGGACGGACGGACGGCTACGTATACGGCGCAATGCAGGAGACGCCATCTTGGGGAAGCGACGTGTCCCGAATTCCCCGAGCAGTACGGCAAGCGCTGCGTGAAGGGTGACGCGGGGAGACGCGCCGGAAAGCACCGCATGATCGTCACGATGATCACAGCGACGGGGGTTCCCGTCTGGCCCCGCTGACTTATGGCACCGTGTCCCTCCGCACCCCGTCACGGTCGATCTTTCCCAGACTCGCCGCGGAAATAGGCTTAGCGAGAACTTCCGTCCGCGATGTCGTCTGCGAAGTGGTTGCGGTCGTGCGGGATTTGAGAGAACACTTCGCCACTATCAGGTTTACTCTAGGCCAGGGGTGGCCAGAGCGACATGCGGTTAGGGCCGCGGACAAATCTAAAAAAATAAAAAGCTGCAGCAAACAAAACGGGGGAAAAAAAGGAGGGGGGCAAATGGCTACATTTAACGAGCAGATATGAAGGAAACAGTCCCTTCCAAAAGGCAGAAGTATAACTGTCGACTACAACAAATAACACAAGGTAGCAGGACGTTCCTTCAAAGGCTAAGCAAGAATGAATGCAAGGTTCGCTAACCAGCCACAAGCCCCTGATGCCCGTTATGCGTAGACGGGTCAAAATTCCTTCTAGGAGGAAAGGGGGTCACTGGACACATCCATCTGTCAAAAGGCAGTCCAGCCGCATGTTTGTACGCAGTGACAAAGCTGCCAAGACTGACCCTTTTTTTTAAATTATAGAATCCCTTTTGTTTGGGGGAGCACGGGAGGAGAAGGGGGGCACGCTTACTAGGGAGCTCCGAGCCGCACTTGAACCCGCGAAGAGCCGCAGTTTGACCTCCCCTGCTCTAAACGTTTTCTCTGTATAGTCGTCGCCATCTTGAATTGTGGAGCTTCCGGTATCGGGGAAAACAATATTGTTTTGCCCTCGCCACGCAACTGGAAGGTGTTCACGATTTTATCGCGATGGTCGATCATTTTTGTCTTGACACGATCTTCTATGCTTTTTTTTTTAGTTAGTCCAGGCGTTTTCTTTTTCTTTTTTTCTTTTGACCACATTACCGGACGTGTGAACTATGCGGCTGGGGAAGAGGTTAAACGGAAAATATGTACTGGCGAGGAGATTAAAACATATATGGGACAATTTGTCGTCCCACTTTTTTTTTTTTTTTCGTGGCTGTTTGCACAACACAAAGTTTGTGGAATTAGTTTTTAAGCCATCTTCCTCGATCGACCACGAGGTACGAATTGAAGACGAGCCCGAGCCAAACACTGCGTCAGAAACACAAACAAAATATAAGCCACGTCGTTATTGTCTGCAAGAGTTCAGTTTCCCACTTAGCCGCTAAGGGGTATACGTTCGTTTCTTTAATAATTTCGTTGTAAGCGTACCCAGCACACGATTTAAAACTATTTTCTCGGCACACTTAACCTTACATCCCCTGCCTCAGGTTTTCAGTAGGAATTATTCGATCGACAAAACAAACAAAAAAACAACAACTAGTATTTGCCTCCTCTCAGTTTTGTTTGCAGGCTTTCTACTCTCCAGCGCGTTCGAAAGGTGTTCGACCTCATTAGATAAACGCATAAAGTAAACCCGCACGAAGGAAAATTCGGGTAATGAGCTCGAAGACATCGTAAACAAGATAACCAAGGTTCTCCTCAAGCCCAAAACAGCGGAATCCTGTCTAAGGTCAAGGAGCCTACAGCTTCGAGAGTCGGAGTTCGCCTTTCCCGTCTAAACAAACAAAAAAAAAAAAAAAAAAAAAAAAGCGACAGAAAATGCTTCCACGTGCGGCAATAGGTCCCCGCAGAGCGCGACAACCAAACACCGAAAAAGAAGACGCGTAAGAGTCTCGCACCAGAGATCCCACGCACAGAGAATTGGGGTCAAACACGTGGACTTGTTGAACACGCGACATCACGTTTAGCGGTAGAAAAAGAAGATAAAAAGAGAGAGACAGCGAGCGAAACAAAAACATATTGTAAACACATGCAAGAAGAAATAAAACAATAAATAAATAAATAAATAAAGTAGGATTGGACACACCGTCTCAGCAAGGCGAAAGCAAAGAAAAAGAAAAACGCACCCAGGAACACAATGGACTCCAAAATTGCATTTTGGTTATACGACGGTCCCTCTCATACCGCATTGCCGCGTTTAGACGCACTCTCGCTTCTTACTTTCGGTCTTTTTATGCGTACCTTTCGCAGCGGTACGTTACCAAAATAAGCTTCCGGGGGAAATGCAGGGTACAGGCGTGTTGGCGTAGAGATCAAACGGGTTCGGAAAAGCAATACCGTCGCGACATATGCGTTTGTTGCCTTTGTGCCGATGGTGTCGCAAATCCCTCCTGTCAGGTACATTCGCCCAAAAAAGCTTTCTTGCCCGGGAAGGAGAAAAAAAAGAAAAAAAAAAAAGAAAAAGCTGTAAATCGTTTTATCGGCTTCCGCGACACTCCAGGTGGCGGGTTTCCGGGTTTGGGCGTTTACTAGCGACACTTTTCGGCGGTTATGGGCGTCCATGTGGGACGGGCGACTCTCCATAATCTGGAATTATTGAAAACGAAATACGAAAAGAAGCATACGGGGGTGGATAAAATAAGACGAAAATGCCAAATACGTAAATAAATGAAAAAAAAAATTGATTGATTCGAGTATTTTGGATTGTATATCGAGCAACGTATGCAGACAGAAAACAGACAAATATAATAATAATAATAAAAACAACAGCCAATAATGATATATATAGTATAATAACATTGATACCAATATACCGCCCAAAAATCTAAAGGATACTTAAAAAAAGCATAGGAGCAAAAAAAGGAACGATAAAAGTCCCACATTCACGACCGTGTCCGCGGCACACGCCTCTGCAAGAATCAGCATTCGGGTCACGTGTCCCGTCACGTGACCTCCCAGGCCAAACAACAGCCGCGACAAAACGTGACTCGAAACTGTACAAAAACAAACGAGCCTCGCGGAGAAAATAAACAAAATAAATAAACGACGTCGCAGGGAAGCGTGTCGCGTAGTCAGGCTTACTACACCAACACCGGTCAAACAAAAAAGAAAGAGAGAGGACAGACAGGTCGATTGTTACGGTCGTCGCCTGGAGGCTTTTAACGGACAAACTTGGCGGGGGCAGCTCTCCGCGGTGGCTTTCGGTGAGTTAACGAAGGACACGGGACTTCCCCAAACTCCCCAATTTCTCCTCGTGGTCCCCATTTTCAAAAGGCCGGAGGCAGAACACGTATATACACCTATCAGGATCCTGCTCATGCTCCCTTTTTCTGTCCAAGTCCCAGCCAGCTGGCGGCGTCAGTATGACGCCGGCTTTTACATCTTCAGTCTGACAACCTGATAGACAGAGGAAACATCACCCCCTCCCCCCGAGGCAGACAACACCAAACGCAGCCGCCATCTTTTTTAGCTGGCGGCCATTTTCTCCCCGGATAACTTTTGGTGCTTGACGCGCGACATCGCAACAAACTAAAAACCACAGTTCATTGTTTTCGTAGACAAACAATTACCCGTGGCAGGCAGCAGCAACCGCCATCTTTATTGCTAGCGGCCATATTACTATAGTCGGTTACAGGTTAAGAAGGTAGCGGCAAATGCCCCTCAAAGGGAATCGCATATCCCTCCGCCACCTCCGCATCAAATAGCGTCCCATCGTTTCCGTGACGTCGCGGCCAACGCGCAAGGAGGGTTTTGCCTTCCTGTAAATATTTGCTTTCTCTTTCGACTTCGACTTAGCATTGTGGAAGCCACGAGAGGGAGATCCGAGTTTCCCCCCTCCGATGGAAACAAATACGACTTTCGGGGATTAGCTTCCCCCTCCGGTGGATACCGAAGGTCGCTTTCTTAAAAAGTGGGATCGGAGACAAGTTGGAATCCATTGGAGCGGACCAAGGAGCGTTTCCAGTGAACCCTTCTTTCGACTGCGGAGGGATTTGAAACGGGTGCATCACGCTTGTGGGAGGAGCTTCTCCTGCCTTCTTGACTCTTAACCGACTATAACAGACAACTTTCGTAGTATGACGCGTGACATCGCAGCGACATACAAACTAAATACTATAAAAAACAACTACGCGAGTTTATTATTATTTTTTTTTTCAGAACAAGGAGACAGGCAATCACGACGAGCGAGGAATAGATTTTCAGCAAAAGTGGCAAAAGCTCAGGATAAGATAGCGGATCTAAGAAAAAAGAAGAGATGTGTGCCTGGACATTGAGAAACTGAAACGTCATGGCAACTGTCTTAGCGAACATCAGTTGTTCTTTATTCGTTTCAGGGTATTCCGAGCTCCGTCATTCGCTGAGGCCCTTCCACTATTCGCCGTCAATGGCCGCCTCCGTGTTCCGCACAAAAGCGAACGTTCCCAATCGCTTTCAAACGCAACTATGCGTAGGGGACTATGGCACTATAGTGGCAGACCCGAGATACACTCGCACGCGACGCCCCCGACCGAGACGCTTCTTTCGTCGCAGCGGAATTTCAAGGACGGATGAAAACGTTTTCTTTCCATCTTTCTTTCGCCAAAAAAAAAAAAAAAAAAAAAAAAAAAAACAAGAAGAGGAAGTTGAATTGCGTTGTTGTGCGTTGTCAACAATGCGTCTCCGGGGCTTCGTCTTCAATTTTTTCGGTCCCCGAGGTAACGATATAGGAGCGCGGTTCGTTCAAACCTTAAAACGATGTGCGTGAACTGTGCCCGTGCCCTCTGCTTTGCCAACCCCAGCGCATGATCAACATTGGCGGCATCTAATCGGTCCCAGGTCACGTGGCCGCCTGTTTTGGATGCGATTTGAGGAGGTGAAGGGTGCACGTTTTTTATGGAGTTTTTGTTTTACGCGACTGCCGTTGCGGAGAAGAAAGAATAAAACAAAATGGCGGCGACTTTTATTTTTAAAGTCTTATATAATAGATGAAATGCATTGTAGGGTATTGGTGAGAGAATCGGTGCGTCACGCGACGTACGTTTCCCGCTAAATTTAGCGGGGAAACTGAGTGGCCGTATAGGTCAGGTGACGTTTCCTTTCTCCCGCTAAATTGAGCGGGGAAACTGGATTTGGGGGCCTCCGGGGCAGAAGACGCGAATTTTCTCGCTAAATTTAGCGGGCAACCAAACTGATGTTTTGGGTTACGAGACGTAAATTTTCCCGCTAAATATGGCGCGAAAACTGAGTTGACGTGCAGGTCACGGGCCGTCAATTTCCTCAAGGTGTATAGGCCACGTGACGCCACTTTCCCAGCTAAATTTAGCGGAAAGTGCACGGGCGGACGGACGGACGAACGGACCAAAGTTTTGGGATTTGAGGGGGAATGGGGGGGGGGGGGGGGGGGGGGGGGTAACGAAGCTAATGCATGTTTCATTGGTTATGCAAGTCAAGGAATATTTCTAATAATAAAAAACCGAAAAAAAAACCAGCGTCATCGTCCCTTAAAAAAAACGCGGGCTGCGATATTACTATGTTTCTGTTTCTTGCTTCACCATTCATTCCGCGGCATTGTCACCGTTTAATGACGCCAACTTACCGGGCGCGGAGCGCTCATAAAATACCTAAGGCTTGCTACTCCCAGCATTTTTTTTTTTTTTTGTTTATCAGTAATTACACACGCTCCGAACTCGCGTACTCTCTCACAAAATTACGGCATGCAAACTTGTGCAAACCTTAGAACCTGGAAAAAGAAAACTAATAAACGCACGAGACAGACAACATTGGCAATCCTCCCGCACTCCCGAGACTTAAATTGAAAGAAACGAGCGCGCCCCGGGTTCGACTTAAATTGGCTCGGCAAACAGACCGTTATGAAGAGAAAGCCTCGTGCGCCCCGACTTTCCTTTTATGCCCCAGAAACAAACGACACTCGGAATTATCTCGCGAAACTGTCGCAATTTCACTTTTCGGGAATGCGCAGAAGCGGTACCACACTCGGAGAGCTCATCTGAAAACTTCATTAGCGCTCTCTTCCGCAGCCTTTCCGTTTCGCAGTGCGTCTCGCAATACGGTCTTATGAAACGGCGCCTGCTCGCAATAAACACGGCGCAGTCCGCCAAGACTATTGCTACTCCAGAACGCCATTTTGAATTGCGATTCAGGTTATAATGAATAAAAATACACGCCCCTCAAAAAAAAAAAGACAAAAAAAATTTACAAGAACAGGATTACGATTCTGGTTTAACGTGACACTTCGAATAATAGGGAGTTGTGTAGTAGCTCGTTTTTCTCCTCCGCTACGGTATATCCGTAAAGAAAGTAAAGAAAACGCCGCAGCTGCGAATGTACGGCGCCAGCCTTGTCTGCATAGTTCAAGGTCGTGTGGCGGATTACGGAGCGCTACTCGGATACTTAGCGGGTTGCGGAAACGGTCCAGTACAATTCCCTAATAGGGAGATTTCGTAGACCGCGTTTCTCCCTGCGCTAAGCCCACCGCAACGAGGAAGCGGCTACTGCGCATGCGCGCCGATGGCATTGACTGTAGAGTTCAGGGCGTCGTAGCGGGTGGCGGAAAGTGTTGCGGGACGGCAAAAATCACCGACGAAAATTCCCTAATGTATCTTAACGGGAATGTTTCCCCTTTATTGAAGGTAAAGTAAGGACGAAGGTTCCGCGGGGTGGACATCAGCGTTAAGCACCGCATAAAGCCTTATACGCCGTTGGAGCTTAAGAATAGCGGGACAGTCTCCTCCCTCAAAGCCCTACACTCTTTACGTTTTAGCAGGGCGAACGATGGAGAGGAAATAAACGGTCCATCACGACGAGCTGAGATTTTTGTGCGAGGTGCTTGTTCCGCTATTTTACACCTTCAAGAAACTGCAGTTACAAAAAAAAAAAAAAAGAAGATTATTATTTACGGCTGTTTTGACGTCTCCGGGGAGCATGAATTTGTTCCTAGGAATGATCAAAATGCTGTCAGACGTTCGCAAATCGGTGCTTTCCGCGTCACGACCACAAAAGTGGGGAAGTCACAACTCAGAGCCCCGATTGCACCAGGAGGTGAAATAATATATATTGGTGTTCCATCGATCAGGCTGATGATACCCGAGCGTGAACAATATTCCGCTTCATTGGCTTTTTTTTTTTTTTTTTTTGAATGATAAAGTAGTTTTAATGAATTTGCAGTCAAACTACATTAAACAAAAAACAAGAAAATATTTATCCCGATCGCCTGCAAAAAATTCAAAAATAATGAGAATAAAAACACAAAAGACGAGGCAAGACGATTGTACAGTTCCTTGTGGCTTCACAGATACAAACCCAGCCAGTTATGGCACATCGCTTAAAGTAACAACCATGGTGGAGTCACATACGCAGCCACGGTATGGCAACACTGAGTGTTATAAAATGTCAGAGTACGGTACTCTAACTCAAAGGTGTATAGGTCCGCATTAAGCTCGTAGAAAATTCGGTAAATGTAACGAATTTCGCGAATGAGCACGCATGCACAGCGCGGCAAAAAGTCGGAGTTCGTTAAATTGTCAAATACGAAAGCTAGGTTGAAGGTAAGCGAAACAAAGAAAAAGTAGAAAGAGAGAAATAGAAAAAGAGAGAAAAAAAAAAAGAAACACAGTAAAGCCGACGCGACAAAAACAAATATTAGCATGTTTCTTTGTTTTGTTTACAACGTTGTTGGTTTTAATCGTCCCGAGCCGCGCGAATTTACGACACTTTGCTCCAGGGCAAAGTCGGAGAAAAGACAGGTCGTTCCTAAAATTGCTTTTGAGCGAATTAATCGAGAAAACAAAAAATAAAACCGAAAAAAACATCAAAAAAATATTTAACTTTTGAAAACAGTTAAAGCAACAAACCATCCCCCCCCCCCCCCCCCCCCCCCCCCCCCCCCCCAAAAAAAAAAGGGCTACGGAAGTTAGTTTTGGAACATAATATACGACTAGATTAAAGAAAAAAAAAAATAGTTCCTTGAATCAGGAGCGAAACCAGCTACATTGCCTCTCAAAACTTGAAAAAAACAAGCAAAAAAGAGGACGGAAGGGGCTGCTGAGCGAAAAGAAGGCATAACCAAGCGGAGTGATACAAACAAGCATACAAAAAAAAAATCGTTCGTGAATAAAATTTCGACATTATTTCGAATGTAGGCCTAAAGACCGCTCCACCAGAACTGAGCCGCTTTATTATGCAGAACTTACGCTGACGCCCGCCATAAACGCGCGAAAGAACGAAATTAATGTCGGCGACATCTTTTCCGTGTAAAGCGCGGCTCACGTGTTTCACATTTATGTCGTGCAACACTGTGGAGCAGTTTCCGAACATTAAACGTGGACCTACGAGAGAGCTGTATACGTTTAATACAATTTTATTTCCTCCCAGGGCCCGACGGAATTACACGGAGGAGTGGGCCGGGCAGTGCAACATGCATAAAAAGTAAAAACAACGAAAAGCCAAAACCGCTAAATTATCGCGAAAACACTATTTAACAAATTAGCGATTGCAATTCTAACACCAGCGGTGTTAGCAATTGTAATTGTGACTGCGGGAAGGCGACTCCAATTAATTAAGGTCCGGGGCAAGGAGGAGAAATTCTAGTAAGGGAACTGTGAATTGGATATTTTTCTCGATTTCGTACAAGCAAAATTAGCCTCGCAGAAGGGTAAATTATCCGGCTCCGAGTTTGTAGCTGTATCAGCCTCGCAAACTTGTATTCGTGTATTTGTACACGATTTTGTATATAATAGACGTTGCCTCAGTGAACACGAACAGACAGGGCGCTGCAGAAAAAGCTTCGCAGCTGTTTGTGGTCACCAACAAAAAATAAAGCATCGATATTATTCGTATAAACTACGCCGTGCTAACGCGTGTACACAGCTAATTTCGCAATCGTGCTGCGTGTACCTTTGGACAGCGGGAAGCTAGCCATCTGGAGTTCCCGGTGTAGATAAGAGATTTCGCCATTGCAGTCCAACTGCTAGCCAGGGGGCCTTTAACGGGCCCCTTAGTGATACGCGATCGCACACCGGTACGATGCTCATCCGGATTGAAATGGGCTCACCCTCCGCCCCGGAGGCTGAGCCCAGGGTTCTTGGTCTCTGCAGTGCGAGCTTTCGCTCCTCTGCGCTCCTAAACCCAGACACAAAAACAAAAGTCAAAAGAAAAAAAAATCGGGAAGAATGTTTACGCGCGTGTAGGAAACCCTCCAAGTTGAACTTTCGCGCGCACCAAAGAACCCGTAGCTCACACAGCTATACTGCTCGTTAGACGAGGATTTGTAAATAAACAAACAGAGGTCGTTAGCGGCCTCGTGGAGAAGACCGGGATCAATTTTGGGGACTTTGGGGAAGCTCGGTCAACACGCATCAAATATGCATCAACGAGCGCGAGCGCGTGAAACTCAAATGATCACGGGTTCCCGAGGTACGATGGAGGTAGGAAAATCTCTCTCTCTCTCCCTCCCCCTCTCTCTCTCTCTCTCTCTCTCTCTCACACACACACACACACACACACACACACACACACACACACACACACACACACACACACACACACACGCACGCACGCACGCACGCACGCACGCACGCACGCACGCACGCACGCACGCACGCACGCACGCACGCACGCACGCACGCACGCACGCAGAGAGAGAGAGAGAAGCAGGAGAGAAAGAAGCAGAGGTGGAATCAAAAGGAAGAGGAGTCGGGGAGCTAAGGCGGTAACAGGCGGCTCCTGGCGTGCACACACACGAGCAACGAACACAACACACCGGCAAGGAAGAGATACAACTTGGAGAACTTCCACGCCTGCCGGCCAACACACGGGCGAACACCCTAAGAATACGCGAGAACACCCCGGGCAGCCTAACTCCAGTACCAACAACACTTCCCCTAGGGGCAAAGATGAAGATGGGGGAGAAGGTGGAGGAAGACCAAGGGCTCTCGTGAATCGTGAACACACAAAGGTGCCGATGCGACAGAACCCAATTTAATTATACTCCCGAGTTAGGAGCACCCCCCCTCCCCCCTCTCCTCAAACCATCCGTTCCTCGGGCTTCCAAAAGATCGCTTCCCTCTCCCTTCTGGGTAGCTTTCCTCCTCGCTGTGCTTGGGGCGGCGAGCGGCTGTTTCGCGGGCTTTGCTAGGGAGAGTCGCGGGAAAAAAACGGAAGCGCAAAAATCAAGATCAAGGGGAAAAATCGCGCGCGTGGGATGCGTGTGCCGACGGCGCGTAGGTCGTCAGGGAAGATGCCGAACGAGGGGATGCGCTGTGGGGTACGCCGAAATAGATTAGAAGCGGCTGGGGCAAAAAACTACCGAAAAAAAGAAGCGATGCAGGGGCAAGGTTTTTATGCGATGGGAGGCTGACGCGACGACTACTCCGTCTAGCACTATTTCAATACGTAGCCATATCTCTTCCCGTCTTGTTAACAGCTTTGCAAGTAACGCTTCGTGCATACGTAAAGCCGACACTGAACTCCCAAATATCTTCTATTTTTTCACTCCTAGATGGAAAGATATGTTGCGAAACGAACTTTTCCTTAAAAACCAATCGCGCAATATGTACGTTGCGACACTACCCATTTCGGACGTTGAATGCAAAACAGGAGCATAATTCGGACTATGTTCTAGGGAAACCGAACTCCCAAATGTCTGAAGTGCCTGAATAGGCCCACTATACTGGAAAATAAACTTTAACCGAAAAAAAAAAAAAAAGCTTTTAGCGAGATTATTACGTTGCGACATAAATATCGAGACGTAGATATTGCGATATCTTCCTTTAAAGCTTATATTAATAGAAACGCGTTCTCCCCGAAAATACAGAAATAGTTTTTTTATTAGCTTAGTGAGTCTATAAAACACTGGAAATGCCGAGCGTACAATGTAAAAGAGTAAAAGAAAGCTACTCCCGCAAATACATTAGGACACGCGGCACGTCTATCTGTTTAGGCGGAGGCACCGAACAAAACGGATATAGAGAAACGAATATGATGCCAAAATGTAGTGGTTTAGACGGCACTGTAGCGAACGAAGGAAAAACGGTAGACACGCGGGACCCAGCAGCGAGAAAAAAAGGTGCTGTATCAGGTCAACAGACCGAAGAGCGACTACAAGAAAGGAGGCGGCTGCAACAGAGTTTCTCGTAAGTGGATGTGACGGGCGTAAGCCCGCCCCGAAGTAGAGCGTCACGCCACACGGGCGAACGATTGTGTTTCAGCTCGCTTCGCCGGACAATCAAGGAGACGGGACGGAGAACCCAGAGGCCAAGGAGCTGCGGAAGACGCGAGGTACGTAACAAGTTCGTAAGCCGACTGTATAAGCAGCGTGCAAATATGCGGTTATTTATATGCCTAGCCGAAAGGGGGGGGGGGGATAGGGAATTACGGGAAGAGTGTGCGATGCAAGAGCCGAGTTGCACGAAGACTTGGGAAGATGGGGAGATGCCAGGTGTAAAGAGGGAAGAGGGAAGAGGTACGAAAGCAGGGTGTGTTGGCGGGATAAGGGACATAATAAGCCACGGGTTGGGGAAGCGGAAAATGAGACGACGGAGACGAATGCAAGAGCGGGGCAGAAGCGGGGGAGGCACGGAACGAGCGCTGAAAGTAGGGATTTGGGGAACAGGGGAGGCTGCGAAGGGGAGCGCCCGAGAGGACAAGAGCGGAGAATGGAAGGGGCGCTTGAAAGAAGGCAGGTTCGACGAAGGTCACCTAATTTTAGGGATTAAGGAGACAAAGGCGCCCAAGAGAACGCGCGTCAGGTTAAGATGGGGTTTAAAGGGGGGCGTATACGAACAAAGATGAAACAAGAAAGAACAGACAACTCATAATTCACTGTCTTCCAAAGGTGGCCAGAACGCTTAGCGATTACGAGTAGCGGAACTACCAAGGTGAATTCCCGGCGCAGGACTAGGAAGGTGGTTCTGGTTTGTTAGGAGAACCCGAGGTCAAGATGGGTTTGACTAAAGCCATCGTGTATCTTAAAATCGCGGTTACCAGTTATCTGAAGCTTTGCCTCAGAAAACGCTTTTCCGTCCTACTTAGGAATGTTAAAACAGTACGCGACAGAGCGAAACGATATTGCCTGAGCTCTCCGACATGAAGTTCAGGAAGACGCCTTTCTGATTCGTAACCGTTCCCCGAATCGTAACGAAAACTTCCCGAGCTTCGTGTCGGAAACCTCAGGCGGTATCGTCCCTGAAGCGGACTGTTTTAACATTCCTATGTAGGACGGAAAAACGCTTCGTGCAATTTGAGATAAACCTCCAGGGTAACTAGCAACATTCGTTTTAAGCACCGAAATTGGCCGAAGTGTTCTTGGTCTCAAAGCCTTTAGCTTATTTATTGCTCCTGCACGCCCTATCTCGTTTAGCCACTCCAAATCTGGGGGAGGACGGGCACTACTTGCTGAATCCTTTCGCTCGCCTTTCGTAACGACCGCGGCACTCACGCGATCCGCATCGCAAAGTAGCTCTATCAGCCAATAGAAGCTTCGCGATGGAACACCGTTAGTGCCACCGCTTGTCACGACACTCGCCATAACTATGAGCCCCCCAGCGAAGGGAGCTAAAAAGAAAAATGAAATTATACAGGCTCGTTCGATCTCAATTGTGGCCGCGGTTATATATATACTCCCAAGGTATCGAACCACGGCTAGCGTTTCCCTCGGTTCATTTTCCACGCAGCTCAGTATATTGACATTATGGAATGTAAACATCATAGACCATCTCATAAATCACCCTCTACACGCCGCCATCCTTGTCTACTGGGCTGTACAACGCGTTATGAGCCCACGAACCAAAAAGCAGAAAAGGGGAAACTCCCCCGATTCCTCCTTTCCATTCGGGAAAAAGGGAAACCCGCTTCCTTTCTGCGGGGAGTAGCTCAGATATCCGCTCCTGCGGGGAAAAGGGAGGAGAACTTGAAAAGAGTAAAGCTACAACTTTCATAACGTTTATGCGCGTGTGCTAGTATACACGGGGCCACTGGAGCGCAGTAAATGCGCGCTCCGACCTTGGGCTCTAGCATACCTGTTCCTGCTTGTGTGTGTTAGGAGTTACAATGAAACAATTTATCTTCTGCGGAATATTAGACGGCGAGCGTGCGTCCATGGCCAAGCGACTCGGCATTTTTTTGCCCGGGTGATCAGCGCTTGCAAGGTGTGTGCACTACACAAAGATAGAGTGCAGCGCCACCTTGCGTTAGTTTTCTAAAAGCTCCAATTCAGCGTTCCGGAAGCCAGAAACGAGAGCGCGCCGTATAGCGTTCAAAACTCCTTTTTTTTTTCAGCGATCGTTAGATTGTCGGAGAAGCCGCGCCCGCCCGCTTCAACCTTCGATAGCGCTGCACATGACTTGCACAAGTTGGTGCCACCGGGAACGCAGGCAAAAGAGCGCCTTTTTTTTCCGGTGGCTCCCTCTTAAGGTTCCTTCCTATCTGTCATTTCACGACCAGGATTATCGATTGCCGGCGACATTTTCTCCGGTGTATGCTAAAAAAAATAAAAATACGGTGCGAGCTCGTATTCATCGCGGCCTTAAAACCGACATCGTCAAAGTTGAGTCTTGAGAGTACTTCCGATTTCCAATAATGAAAGGAAAATTCATCCTATACTCAAGACGTCGTAGGGAGCGTTTCGCCAAACGTGAAAGATAGACCACAGCGACGCTTTTCGTCGCGCGCGGTCCCTGAAAGGATGAGAACGTCAGGGCGTCTTTTTTCGACGCGCGGCCATAAGCCCAGCACGCTTTCGCTGTCTTCCGTCGTGCTCCGAGTGCGCGTGCACGCTCGAAGCGCGCCGGAGGCGGGACAGCTGAGCGACAGCACTCTGCTTTTCTCCTTTCCTAGACCAAAGGTAACGAAAAACACGCTCCGAGGGGCTGTCCGACATCGGAAGATGGCAGGTTCCGGGATTACAGTGAACGTCCCAATCGTTTCAATGTGGCTTGCGCAGTTTCCCCGGCAAAGATCAATGGTAGGACCGGCATCGAACGCTCGCGCGAGATCCAGCGCGCCTTCTCGTTTACAGCTTCAGGCCAGCTTTTAGTGGCTGCAACCTATATTGACCGGCCTCAAAAAAAGGAATCGCACCCCGAGCATCGATTGCCATGCGCACAACATGCGTCCGGTCTTATAAATAGAGGCATGCCCTTCTCCCCCCCCCCCCCTCCCCTTCTCCTACGCCTCCTCTCCACAGAAAGACCAGAGGTGCCCACGGAAGCCAACCGTAGGGTGCCTCGATTTCAGAGTACTTCCGAAGGTTCGATCAGAGTCACGTGACTCAAAACAACAACCCCCCCCCCCCCGTGACGAAGGCGCGTCGATCGTCTGCAAAACGTCACCACCTCTCCGCCTGCCTTTCCTCCTCGCCACATTGACAACGCAACGCATGCGCACCTGCCACCAGTCTGCGGCGCAAGCGGCGTCCGCCATTAAGTGGCGAGCGCCCTCGATCGTTTCAGTAAAAGCTGCCTCTTTGAAATCTAGGCTCTCTGGACCACCGCGCAATCAATTTTTCGCAGTCTGAACTGAACGATGCGAAACTTGCGTGAGTTGTACGTTGGTATATGCGACTGTAGAGGAACGGAAAGGTTCTGGAAAGGCGGAACACGCGGGCTCAAAGTCGTTCTCCGCCATTTTTGTTTTCTTTTTTTAACGGCCGTGGGACACGGAGCTGGCCGATTGTGGTCATGCGGGTTTTATAGATCAAAAACCTTAAAGATCAAAGCTGAAACCCGCTTTTTTTTTTCGGCCCGCGTTAATAAACTGCGCAAGGCAGAACGCTGAAACTTCGTGAGAATATCCGGCTAGCGGTGGGGATGGAACGGGAGAGTTCGCGAACGTGAGGTTGCCTCTATCAAACAATAAAACAAAACGAAAATTCACAACAAGCCGACGTCCACCTAAACATATGACTCGTTCAACCGAGAAATTAAATAGTGGGCGCCTCTGACATCTATTCCAGCGAAAAAGCTTGAGAGCCAAAAAGAAATCAGCAGTCTCTTTTAATAACATCTTTTTTTTTTTTTTACTAACACAATTTCAGCAGGCTTTCACCATATCGTTTTTTTTTTTTTTTTTTTTTAGAGGAATATTAGGCTTAGGTGGACATCCCGCTGAAAGCGAAATGGACCGATCTCACTATAGTCCGTTGCAACCTAAGAACGAAGGGCGAGGGTAAGACGGGCCGGGGAGGAGGAAGCAGACGGAACGCTGGAGAAGAGAGGGGAAAACCTCCTTCTCTCTTTAGCGTTCCGTCTGCTTCCTCCTCATCGGCCCGTCTTACCCTCGCCCTTCGTTCTTAGGTTGCAGCGAACTATAGCTAGTTTTTCTACGCCTCCCGTGTCGCCATGCATTGAAGGAACTGTATGCAGTCTTTCCGCACGCGCGACAACCTCGCCGTGGGGGTGCGCGAGCAGAGCACGAGAAGGCGCGAATCCCTGCACAGGCGCCTACCCCTTGTGCACTACAGTTACGACGCCGTCACGTATGCGTGAGATGCTCAGTCAGATCGGTCAAGTGGAAACCTCGATAGATATCGAAGCACGCGCTGCAACATAGCGCGACACTGTTGGCACGAGCAAGCGATCGCCCGTTTTTTATACTTTACATTCGATTTGAAACGATAACGCCAAAAACAACTATTGTGGGGGGAGTGCTCACCGGAAGTCATAACCTAAACCAGTGGTTTTCAACCATCGTTGTTTCGCGGACCCCTTGTGGATCGGCGGAAATGATGGAGGACCCCGTTCGTGGTGGGAGGAGAGGAAAAATATAGGTCAGATATAATAATGATTTATTAAATGAATATAACTAAAAGCTAGTGTAAAGTGGACCTCTCTTATTGACATACACACGAGAAAAGCTTGCCCGAAAACAGAAACATTTCTTCTCGACAAAAAGATAACATTTTTTGCCGGGCTTGACTGATGAGGCAGGGCTTCGCGGACTTGTAGAATGTCTTCGAGGACCCCTATTTGAGAACCACTGACCTAAGCGGTAAAATTTGGTACCCGCCAATACCCTTGTAAAGTAAAACAACAACAAACAAAACAAAAAAAAGCCGAAGTTTTGTTTGCACTAGTAGTGCCGCCCGGCGTACGTATTCCCTATCAGAACTGCAGCACCAGTCTCAATTTTTCGGATATTGTACGAAGAAGAAAGCATTTCGTCCAACTGCAACTTTCCCCAACAACGGCCACTACCATCAGCGGATCGATCACCTTGACTTCCCGATCCGCCAAGCATTACCCTCGTCGCCGTTTCTATTTTCGACCGGGAGGGGCGGGAGGGCCCATACGCCGCCGTCACAATCCCTACAAGAGAGCGAACGCCGGAGGACAATGAAAACGGACAAGCGAAGAGCAGTGGGCTGCCATCAAACCAGATACGGACAGCCCGGACGTCAGTTCTCATTCGCTCCTGCCCCGTGCCTCCCTAGACATACTCCCCCGTACACCAGCCCTTTCTTATCGCTACTCGGCTTCTTTCACGATAGAGTTGGTCCCTCTTCGGCACTAGGCGTGCCACTTTAGCGACCCAACTTCCTCCTCCTCACTTAATTTTTATCGCTCGTTTCCCCCGTCGGCCTTCCCGCCAATCTTTCGGGTTCGCCGTCCAACCTCACTTCTAGCAACGTCCACTTGTTTTCCTTTCTTATGCCCGTCCTTTTCTGTATCCTCTCTCCGACAGTATTCACGCGCAGACTCGAGGCAGCGAGTCCACATTCGCGTACGTTAACTCTTCCCTACCTCCCTCAGCTCTGCGAATGCCACCTATACGTCGACTCACCTTAACACGGACTAACTGCGAAGGCTGTACGAGCGCGAGCGGGTAGCCTTCAATGCCCCGACTGGAGCCATAGCCTCCTCTATACTGACAAAGCCGGACAGATCGCCACGAGAAGAGGCCGCCGAAATGGAAAAGGTAGAGCGGCAGACAACGGATGAGAGGAGAGCCACGTGACGGGTGCCCCGCTGCGGCGAGGCGCCGAAACACACTTCTCACGAGCGACGGAATGTCCGCTCGTGCTCCTCGCGTTCCTCTCGCTGCCGCTTCTTTTCTCGTCGGGTTTGAAAACCGTGTTTCGGGTCCTGGCCGCTGCAATAGCTGTGCGCTGACGTCCAGGTTCCCCGACAAAAATACACTGTGCTACCAGATCCTCGCGCTCCAAATGTGCGACCTGGTACTCTACGGCTGCATCGTCGAACTGCCAGACTTTGTCAGCAAAGGAGGCTTTACTAGAGCACTCGCTGTCCGAGCTCTCGTGTAGCAGCCGAGGCTTCGTCCAAAGCAAATAGCTCGCGCTTTTAGCATCCGCGGCTAACCATAGTCCATGCTAAGGTGAGACGAAGGATAAAAGACAAGGAGTGCCCATCACGTTAGATGACCCCAAACTCCACCGAAGCGGCAAACGCGTTCGTCATGGCGAACACGATCATGCTGCCCCGATCGAAGCAAGAACGCGCGTGCTCGGCAGAGACGCTGAAAGCCCTACCCTGAGCGCGCCATTGTAACGTGTGCGACGCCCGCACTTCAATTGAAACGCAGTGTCGTTTTAGAAGGCAGCGGTGGCCGAGTGCGATAGCGCGGCGCCGCTCGGAGTACGCGGGGCGAACGCTTGCACCGAAGAACCCAGGCATCCCGCGTGTTGAATGCTCACCCACGCTCGTTTCCGTCCGGACAAGCATCGGACAGGCGTGCGGTCGTTTATCGCTACTGCCTGATGCACGTTCAAGACCCCACGAATGGTACTGCGCTGGCTAAATGTAACGTAAAGCTTACAGGAAGTTCCCTTTCGTTTATGCGGCATTAGTGCCTCCCCGTCTTCAACCGCAATCAAAAAAGCAAAAAAAAAAAAAAAAAAACGATTTGCCACAAACACGAGCGCTACGCAAGCGTTTACCCAGTTATTCGAAGTTTATCTGTCACTGGTGCTTCCTTTTTAGTGAATCTGGACGCCGATAAGATTCGCTACCACGTGTATACGTTCCGTATAAACGCAGTTGCTCCTATTTTATACGGCACGGAAGCTTCCCTTTCCACGGACAGTGTCGAGGAGAAGTAGCGGTAACAGAGAAATACGTACCATATACAAGCGTACACACACTTCGTCTGCCAACAGACTCCTGCCTAACTTAAATGGCGCTATGCATCGTAACTCCTCGTTATTCCGGCAGTAGCGCTCACCTTCCCGAACCGTTCGTATTGTTTCTGAGAGGGTTAGAACGGCAGTGCGGTTCCTTTCAGACGCCCGGCTCCCATCACGCACTCGCTGCGTTCTCATTCTTTCAGTGACTACAGACAAATGACTCCCTGCCCAATACGTTTGATTCGCGCGAAGAAAAAAAAATGGTACTGGATAAATTAGATCCATATACATACATACGTGCAAAGTTATATTCCCCGTTCAAAATACACTTTGGCCGGGCAAAACTAAAGAAAAAACAAAACAACAACAAAGGTGGCATAACGAAATTTGTCTCGCACTAAAACCGGATAAACGTGGGACTCAAATGAGCGGGTCTCCCACGTGAATGGATGAGAAACGAGGCGGTATGCGCATATTTTACTTAACGCGTTGGCTCATGTCGTGATCGAGGAACAACGTAGGAAGAAAAACAAAAAAATAAAAAAATAAGATAACCCTGCGCGACCTCGTTAGGGAAATACCGCTCCCAAAACCCGAATATCTTCACTTTCAGCTTCTGCCGTTCCCAGCCGTGCTCAAAATTCCAGGCGACGGCAGCGTAATCCCGCGATAAAATATGACACTAAAAAAAAATGGATAGAAAAGTACAACGGAACTGAGGGAACCGTCTTATTAATAGTTCAAAACTGGGTAATGCCGATAAAGAAAGAAAGAACAAGAAAAGTAAGTTTAGAACGGTCGATTGCCCGTGAACGTGATAAAACCACTTGTTCGTGTTCAAATGAACGAGACGCAAAACCGAATGTAGTTTTTTTCGAATAAGAAGCAACAACATTCGAAACGCTGAACAAAAAAATCGTTCCAGACCATTTGGGGGGGGGGGGGGGGGGGGGGGGGGGGAGAGGGGGGAAGGGGGGAACATGAGAGCAAACAAGACGACAAAAGTGTTCATTCGCGTACATATATATATTCCTTTGGTTCTGGAATATTATTATTTTTGGAATACGTTTTGCTCGATTAGGAAGCACCAAATGGCTTTGAGTATTTAAATGACCCGAAGTGTGGAAATTGACTTTATATTTTTAAAGATCATAGCGAACAGTTGGAGAAGGGTCAGGTTACAATGGCGTTCCTTTTCTGAACCAAGGTCGAGCGTTAAACATAGTGACTCGAAAATTCACATAGGAAGGGAAAGAAGAGGAAGCAGTTATTCAATCGGAAAGGACAGTCTTTTAATTTTATAAAGCGAATGAGCGTGGTTGGTAGACATGCTCAAAGTCAATGTAAAGTTTAAAAAAAAGGTACACGTTTAAAAGGCGCTAATGTCCAAATACGACAAAGGACGGATAGCTGACATCTTTAGTGCTATAGGATTCTGAGTGTCCGAATTAAACAAATAATAACAAAAAAAAAAAAAAAACTCGCCGATCAAAACATTTGTTTTATACGAATTTATTAAAAACACTTAAGCGCCGTTCACACTCTTGCGACCGAGTAAGACCCAGAGAGACCAGACCGGTTCTTAAGCCTTTTGCGACTTCTTAGGATCGGATGCACTGCAGCGGAGCTGGTGCTAATCTCTCTCGGTCGTACTCGGTTGCAAGGGTGTGAACGGGTCTTTATATTCTAAAAAATGCCGACAAAAAACAACGAGAGAGTTTTGTATTGGTCTAACTAAATCTCCGGGTCAATGCTCCTAGACAGAGAGAGAGGTCACATGGAGTCGCCTTTCTGACCTCATTTGGTACAGCTTATCCGTCCATGTCCCTTCTCAACAACGGTTCCATGCTGCCGCACTTCTGAGTCACGAAGGAAGCTGATCTGGGCGTGTGCATTATGCCCAGCCACAGTTCATAATTCGTACCGCTTAAAAAAGAAAAAGACAGAGAGGCGGCAGTGTTTTTATGTTCGTAGACACACTGAATAGTAACCGATGCTCTCGCCATGCACGATGAGCCCAGTGGTTTTTTCTGTCTCCAAGGCAGACGCCCAGGGCCGGCTTATCATTGCTGTCAACAACTAAAACGCTTTACAAGTATCGTTGAATACACTACAACGAACTTATACCCTAGCTACACGGGCGCTTTCAACTGCCATTGAGTCAACTGTCGTTGACTCAATCGCGATCGGCCGGAGTTACACGGCGGCGCCAACTGTCATCGAGCCGCTAATGACAGTTGAGTTCAACTGAGCTCCCCTACCTCAGTTCAACTGAACGGACTTCCCCAACTGAGGTAAAATGGCGCCTATCCGCGGGACCGCTGCCGCCGACCATCGTTTCCGAGGCACTTACTGTTTCGGAATGCAGGGGGAGGCGTCTAGAAAGAATCGTAGCAGCAAAATATCCGGGAAGGAATAGCTTTAGGCGTCCGAGCTGCCGCTAAAACGATCCCGGCTAGCCGGCAAGCCACCAAACGAGCGAAGATGGCGGCGGGGCCAGCCGTGTGAATGGACAGATAGTAATGGGTGCACCCATCGTAGCGGGTTGTAGCTAGCTCCACCTAGCCTAAAATATGCGCAACTTAGCCTTGCATTTGGTTTGGTACTGATGTAAACGCCGCTAAAAAGCAACAAGGTATTGAACATGATGTACGATATACTTATAGTAAATAAAATATGTTTCTCCGAGTAGATTACTTTAACAATTAGACTGATCACGAGGCACAATAACTAGTTTCGTTTTAGCTTCAACTGGGTTCTAGAGAGCCGTGTAGCACCATCTCAGTTCAGTTCAGTTCAATCACAGTTGTGGCCGATAACTGTGATTGAACTCAATGGCAGTTGAGAGCGCCCGTCTAACTAGGGTATTGATCTACTTCAGACAGCAGTAAAGGACCTTGCTGTGCCTGACGGCACGTTCTCGTAGATATTGTTCCCTTCGATGGGTTCGTGTGCCTACATAATCTCGTTTGATCAGCCATTTTGGAGAGTCAAGAATGCGACAACGTCAAACTCCGATCGATAAACGTCAAATTGTGGAGGACTGAAATTTCGCACAAGCAAAATGCGAAAAACGCGAAGTTGTTCGATAACACATAAACTACAAAAATAGTCTAATATCACCAAACGTGAGCTGCAAAAAAACAAAACTCCAGGAATCGATATCAAGGTTAGTGAAATGACTTCGCGATTAATTATATCTTAGTATACTGTACGTCACATCAAGCATCGAAGAAACGAAATCACTTACTAGGTGGCAAGGTAGTAATGCTGATTATTCCCGTATCTTCTCGTAGCACCCACATTATTACCTTAACTATATTAACAGAAAAAAAAGGCACGAAAGAAATTAGGTAAAAATCTCAAGTCCGCTACCAGCATTGGTCAAATCTTCGCCTAAATATGCCATCTCACCTGCATGACTACAATAAAGCACGTCCAATAATAGCAATACAAGTATGTCAAATAATAATAATAATCATAATAATAGTATTAATGATACCGAAACAAATACTAGTTAGTGGCGTGTTTGCAACGCTGAACTGAATTCTTGAGAAGGAATTTCATAACCTATAGAGTCGATCAAAACACATCGCTCGCCACTCCCATCCCCCCATGGCACAACCCTCTGTCCCCTCGGAAGGAACAAAGCAACTTTGTGGCGACGCAGGGTGGTGGTTGCGTCATAGCGTCGTCTCACCACGAGGCTGTCAAAACAGAGACAGTTGCAAAACTCGCGATTCCAGACAAAGCAAAACAAAGCGGAAGCCGAAAACGCACAGCTTTGAAAGGACAGTATTCTGCTGTAAAGTGCACAAGTTCCTTCTAAAGTTCCTATAGCTCAAAGAAGTAGCCGCGTTTCTTTACATGAAGCGGCATTATTTTATGCAGCGGTGAAAGCTTGCAAAAGCACGCGGCGTACAGCACGATCACGAACCGAAAATGTTTACCCCTATAAAAAGTGCTTCTCCAAACGTCTTAGTAATCGCTACCCTTAAAAAAAAAACAGAGAAAAAAAAAACTTTTTTAAGGGTCATGGGTCGAACACGTATATTAAAATAATATTGTACCACGAAAAAAAAAATCGTTTCCTAGCTATATTTACGCCGCTAGACGCAACTTAGGTGCAGAAGGTGGAGGTCGCAGGCCGCTAAGCCCCTCGCAGCGTTTATAATGTGCTTACATCTCTCATTGGCTGGAGAGATGACTGACGTGGGAAAGTTCGGTTGTAAATTTGTATCTCCGTGCCGTAGTAGTATTTTATTCGACTAATCTTTTTTATGTCTGAGAAGCAAATATTAAATAAAAAAGGTCGTGATTGTTTTCAAATGCATTCTAAGGTTGATTCTCCCGCTTTGGTTTGAAACGTTAATAAACACGCTTGCGGGCGTCTGCGGAGCCCTGAACGAGCGAAGCTCGCTGAGCTCGTCAATTGTTATGAGTGCGAGTGGTTTTGAGTTTATAGAAGTGTTTCGAGGAAGATCTTCTCAACCAACGTAGTTTGCAGCAAACAACTGCCGCACGTACGCGCTTTCCAAAGCGCTGAGCCGAAGCTTGTTCTGATAGCGGGACTGCACCTAAGCCTAGCGCCCCAGATCAACTACGTTGATCGATTTGGCTTGATTTCTTTCTTTGCGCGTGCTGATGCTCACTATAAAGATGCTGATTCCCGTCAAGGTGGCCCCGCTGCTCTGTGAATTGTGCAACCGTCGTTGATTGCGACCGTGGTTTCAATACCGGGAAGATACCTGCACAGGTAAGCATTTGCGAGCCATTCGGTTGGAGGCAATCGGGGGTTCGGCTAGCATCAAGTTTATCCAAGTATGGTCCCATTATTTCGCCCCGAAAGGAAAGTAGCTCTCAAATTTTGCAGTGCACGTGGCCTACCAAAACGAATTGTTTTACGTTGCGTTTTAATAGTCCGTTATGACGCATACCCATCTTGCTCGCGAATGCCATGTAAAAAAAAAAAAAAGTATTAATAACAAGCGCGTAAAGCTGGAAGGACTGCATATTAATTGTGTTGTCTTTTTTTGATACTTTCGGTCGCTTATTACCGCGAATCGACAGACGCTGTCAGACGCTTGTATTGGACCGTGGCTCGTGCATGATGGAACGCTAGAACGCCGCTTTCACGGTCGCGTCGTCTGAGCGTCGCAGACGATTTTAGACGGGGGCGGAATAGCAGTCGGACGGAGACGAAAACGGACGCCGACGCGCTGCTTTCATGTCCGCGCCTCACGGGCATTGCAGACGACGATGGGCGGTGATGGAATAGCAGACGATGCCGGAGGCTGCCGCGCGTCTGCTCGCACCCCAAGCAGGCGGTGTTAAGACTTCCAGACTAGACGCACCAGGTGTCGCGAAAGGGAGACACCAGGCTTGTGAGCCTGTTCGGTCGAGCAGCCAAGCCAATCCAGTAGTAATGGGAGGAGCCACTGATTTGTGGGCGGGGCATACAGCGGGCCATGACCTTTACCTAAATTGCGTATAATAACGTAAATATTGCGCGAAATATTTTTTTCGTGGAAAATTAATTTTTTAAAACTACGTGTCCCATCTATGCCAATAAAAAAAGAACTTTTTTCTTGCAATGTCTTTTTAAGGACGCTAAACTTTACTGGTGGGCTAGAACTCCAGCAGCTTTCCTTTTGAACAAACACGGTACAAAGAACAGGATACTTTTCGTAATAACAAGAGCGAAGACCAGACTCGAGTGGAGAGAAAGAACACGTAGAGAGGGTAAAAAATATATATATATTTATATATAATGTCACGGTCAGTTCGTAGAAAGTTTGAAGAGTTCTCGACAAACTCAAGTCTTAAGATAGGCCGCCGCGCGCGTACTTTCCCAAACTGACGCAGGAACAAAGCAACCGCGAAAGATAGCAGGAGGCAGTGAAATGAGAAGCGAAAAGAGAAGACTCGACAAACGAAAGAGACAGGTCCCCCAAAAGAGCCACACCGCGGGACAGAAAAAGGGGAAGTCACCACCGTTGTCCAGATGTCCACAGCGCCAATTCGCACAACGCCGTGCTGGAGCTAATTAGTTTTTCGTCGCACCGACAGGCGCCATTAGTGAGACCGGACGGAGAAATAATGAAAGAGCAGGATATTACATTAGTGTGGCATACCCCGCGTTTGGAAACAGGCACCCTCGGTCGTCTTTTCGTTTCCGTTCCCTAATAACAAAGGCGTATCGTTGTTACATTCCTCACATGTAATTAGAAAGACATACCGCGAAAAAAAAAACCCCAAAAAACAACATACCCGCATGCATATCGTCTAAAGGTTTCATTTCAAGAGCAGTTCCAATTACCAATGTTCATGAAAGACTTTAGCACGGAATGCCGAATTTGCCTCTATAACCCCCGTACCCTCAGCGCCTCGGTGATGTTAGTACAACGTTTCATAGGGATTCGACTCATTTCTACGGTTATATAGTTATAGTCAAACTTCGGTTATAATAACTGCAGTAGAGTGTGCGCAGCAATATGGTTCCCGCAGTCGCAATGGACCTTGCCAGAAACACCGGTTAAAGGCGCACGTTCAGGTTTGACGGCTTAGCGTAAACGATGTTCTTTCTAGCTACCAGCATGTTTTCTTTGTTGTTGTTTTTTTTAATGTAGTCGTAGTTAGTGTCACAAATCTGACATAAAAACCGGCTTAGCCTTTACAGGAATGTCGGTTGAAGTAACCCGTGTACCTGCTACACCTAGGCAGTTTCACACTGCGGTTCGTTACGATCACGAGTATGTCACTGGCGCCGACAGCGAAACGCAGAATGAGAAGATCCTTTTCTCTTACTAATCGGGTTCCAGCGAATGGCCGGCGTACTAGTTCGTTTTTAAGCTACACGTTGGTGTATAGTCACACCTAGGCTCCGTACGCACATCCACATCACTGCCACTGTTACGGCATGATGCGTACAACACGCGAACTTCAGCTGGAGTCACGTTCTGATGCGCTCTTTACAGCGTGAACCGCGACCTATATAGCTATCGCAGCGAATAAACAGCGATTTAAATGCACTTCATTACCGGGCGCCGAGCTAATAATAATGATCATAAAAAGAAAGTCAAACGAAGCGAGAAAAAAAAATCATCCGAAGCGCGAACCCCGCATTTAGAAGGCTCGGACGAGAGCTGGTGCTACCTCGTAGACTTTGAATTTCTTCTTTTTTTTTTTCCTTCTTTCCTTTTTTTTTCTCTCAATTTGCATTCAAATCGGATTTTTCGTTGAAGTCGGAAGACCGGAAACGAAAAGGTTGAAAAAGTAAGAAAGACGCATCACCTCATTTCCCGTTTCGGCAACCCAGACTCCCACGCCCGTCTCTTCTTTTGCCCCCATCTCGCCTTTTCTTTTCAATTTCCTTATCGCTTCCAGTTTCTCCGCCCACCAGTTCGTACATGAACTCTCCACACTGCTACTACGCCAAGCTATCTGCATTGCGTGCTAGAACTTCAGTACGTTATACTCTTTCTTTTTTTTTTTTTTTTTTTGTTCCGTTCAAAAGCTTTATTCTGCCCAAATATGCGTTCGCGTAAGTTGTCCGAAACAACCTCAGTGCCACTGCTGCACCGACCTTAGAGCTAGTGCAAAAAAAGATTCGGAAAAATGTTCCACACAAGACAACACTTGTCCCGGCCTTACTCTTCTCAAAATGTGCTCTCTCGCCAGGACTTGGTCGATTAACACCACGACCAACTCTGTGATTAACACTGACCAGACAAGGTATACCAATGACCTTGAATTATCGTTTAAACGTTAGCACGGGTACTATGACAGTAGAAGTATCCGTCTTACATCAATGTAAACGTTCCAGTTCGGCGTTTCCGTTAAATTTAGCGGGGAAACTGAATCGGTGTTGAGGTCGCGTGACTTCGATTTTCTCGCTAAATCTAGCGGGGACCAGAATTTGCGTATTGGTCACGCGACCATGTCGCGTGATGTCAATTCTTCCACTACGTTTAGCGGGCAAACTAATTTTGTGTACAGGTCACGTGACACGAAGCCACGTGACGTCATGAGCCACGGTTTCACAAAATGTAAAACAACTCGACAAAAAACGTTTCACGTTAACAACAACAACCACCACATTATATCTAGGATTGTGATGATGGCGGCATGCTATGGACGCTTTGCACACGGACCAGATTACAGCCGCCATTGCTAACCCTCTCTCGTAGTATTACCGAGATACCGAAACGGGCGCTGACGTGCCTCCACAAAGGCCAATAAAGCTGCGGGGAGAAGGACGCGATAGAATCCAGGACGGCGATATAACTTCGCCCGCTAGATGGCAACAATGAACTAAACATAATAAGGAGAGAAAAAAGACTGAAGGTCGCTAATGGCGGCGCCGATGCAAAGCTCCTGCAAAACTGTCTATACTCAGTGATATTTTTGCAAGTCCGACCGATGCCGCCGCTATACAAACAATTATAACCAATCAACACGAGTGCAAAAAAAAATGTTTTTTGTCGTGGAGGATTTTGTGCGTTTGCCATCGCACACTAGTAGACCAATCACGAGCAGTTAATACGCCGCGATCCGGTGCTTTCTTTTTCTGCACCTGAATGGTTTAACCGGTGAGAGCAAAATCAGGAACGCAGCTGAAGCCGTGACGAGGCACTTTTGGCACTGCCCGATGGGAAGCGTCGGATCAGATACCGTTAGCGCGGTCCGACTTTTAAAGTGAGGAAAAGCAGAGATCGACAAAACTGCCCCTCCCCCCCCCCCCCCCCCCAAACACACACACACGCACACACCCCAACCCCCCCCCCCCCCCCCCCCGGCCAGAAAAAAAAGAAAAAAAAAAACCCTGAACATTGTTTTTGCGCACACACAGCATAGCGAAGAAATTCGCTATCAAAATATGTTTCCCTACAAAATAAATAAAAACAAAGTATTTTAAACGGCACGCGGATTTGAGTCCGAGTGTCTGCAAAATATAATCCGGGTGAAAATTCTCTTTGGCAGAAATGAAGCGGAAAAGCCGAGTGCAAACATATCTGCAAAAAACAGAAAAAGAAAAACAACACAAAACACACACCTGAGGTAGAGGGTTTTTAGAAAACGGCTGCAGGGTCGATGGTGGCGGCAGCTGGGCGTGCGGCGTTTTGAAGAGATTGCGCGACTATCGATATTTCCCAGCGCGTGCCTCGAAAAGAACGCTCGCGCACCGTGACAGGGATAACAAGCGTTGAAGTGCAGCGAGCGGGCAATCGAAATTCTGAAAAGAAAAAAGGTGTCTCGTAGATCGAGCGATAGAAAGGGACTAAAATAAAGAAAGAAAGAAAGAGTTGCAGATCTACACTTATTTTCCTTCCATAATACACGAGAGAGAGAGAGAGAAAACGCTAGAGATGTGTCGTCCTTTGAAAGCTCTAAATTAAAAAAAAAAAAAGTAACGTGGGTATTTAAACGTTTTTTTTCTCAAGTTTCGGATCGCAGAAGTGTCGGGTTGAATCCATCTGTTCAATCTGGTATACAGTGCAGAGTTGAGTATTCGACTGCTGTGCAAATATTTATCATTGGCTCTACGTCCACGACTCATTCCCCGTCACGTAATCGTAAAAAGCAAAGACAACCCCCCCCCCCCCCCCCCCAACCGAAACTGTAATAAGTTTTAAATTTTAACGCGAAATTCTACGCAATGGGACGGTAGGGCGCCCAAAGGAACGAGACATTTTCGATAATTTATAGTCGGACAACGAGAACAAACCGAAAACGAAGTATAGTAAAAAATATATATGTATAGAAACAGAGAGCGAGAGATGAGGAAGAAATATATGGAAAAAGAGGGAAAAAGTGCCAGAGAAAGGGGTAATTGGAAACAAGCAGACTGATTTACACGAAAAACAGGTTTCGCAACAGCGTCAGTTGCGCAAATTGCGTCTGCGAAACTCGCCACGAGGGTCATTTCGTCAGCCTCATCCGCTTCGAGGTGAGCTCTAGGAACTCCGCCGACTTCAGGGTGGAAGGCGGCGCAGCTGTCAAGGAGACGCTCCAAACTTTCCAACAAACTCTTGGTTTCCACGCAACGCGCTCTATACAGACAGGCATAAACTAGCGACCCAAGGAAATGGGAGCCCATTCTGCTTCCGTTGGGAACACCATGGTAGTGCCTCGTCTTACAGGCGAAATAAACAACAATCTTAGATCCGCACAAAAATTAAAAAAAAAAAAAAAATCCTTCTGGCGATGCGGCGAAATTTCCACATTGCCGCCCGTATTGAAACATACTTTTTTTTTTTTTTTTTTTTTTGAGCCCTTCGCAAGTTGGTGATACTCTAGTACGCGCAGAAAGGACTCGGCGAAAGGAGTGAACGTGACCTACCAGTTTACCGCGTGCGCGGTTTTTCGGCGCTCAAGTGGCTCTACCCAATTGATAAGGGACGGTAGATTGCACCACCTAGCGTAGAAACCAAAAGTACGATGTTTCGTGTACCCACCGACTTCTTTCCTCTCTGTCTTTTTGTAACCCTATCACCCGGCGGTGTGGAATAGTGCCGGAGTAAACGCCCCATTGTTGCCAATGCTACAAAAAAAAATCCCTTCCTTTTCCTCCCCGCAGAGAGCCTGAAAGGGGTCTAAGCTCGAAACCCAAAGAATGGCCGTTGCAAACATTCTGCCGCGACACAGAAATAAAGCAACATTGACGAGTTATCCTGAACAAACGTTGACGAATAAGTTTCCCTTCAAAATCCGGTAACGGTGAAAAAATAAAATAAATCTAAAGTGGAATTTTATTGGGACCACCTTTAAGCCGGCGCTCTGCCAAGCAGACTCCAGTGAAGTGTCCGGGGTTTTATTTCCCTATTTTCTTTGCGCGAGATTTCGAACAATGCTACAGTTCTCTTTTTCTTCAAATAAATCACTTCGGGGGCGCTTTATTGGATAGTTTTGGTACTATTCGAAAGCCCGGAACCGTAACGATAATCGACTAATCCCCATCACGATACTGATCGACAGTGTGAGAATGCTCGTCCCACCACCAGCGAGATAATAGGGAGTTGTAGTGCATCGTTTTTCTCCTCCACTACGGTATCCGTGAAGAAAACGACGCAGCTGCGCATGCGCGCCGCCAATCTTGTCTGCATAGTTCGAGGTCTTGTGGCGGATCACGGAGCGCTATCCGGGTGATTAGCGGGCTGCGGAAACGAACTACTACAATTCCCTATCAGGGAGTTTTAGGGAACCACTCCTACCTTCCACAACGCTTCGACGTCTCGTGGGCGACTCGAGGACGCATGCGCGGCCAAAGCACGGCGGAAGGCATGGAGCACGTGCTTGGGGGCCAGACGTTCGAGACACAAATCCTGCCGTTCCGACTCTGTCAGTGACTGTGAACGCGGCGCCGCGGTCCTCCATCGTACGTGCTGTTTCCTTTCTACGATAGTGCGGCTCTACTGAACCAACAAAGATGCTTTTTAGCATCATTACCATTATAATGCAAGTAAGGAATTTTTTTTTATATATTGCGAGAGTAATTTAGTAACCCACGAAAGCATCTAGCGGCTGAACAGCAAGCCATGAAATGGATCGACTGCGTATAAATGAATAAATCCCCGTGCGTTCGACTTTCCCGACCCTTAAAGGTCCCGTCTGGCGTGAAATTTGCGTAATCCGATTAATGAGGCTCAGCAGGACGCTCCATCTTCGCGCTATGCTAATTCACCAGAACGCCTGAATGCAAATCGGGCCATAGAGCGTCGATCAATGAATTCTCGTCGCCACTTCGCGCTATCTGCGGAATACCTTCATAAAGGAGGAACCCGGAAACAGCTTGATAAGGAAAGGTATCAAAGGTGCTTGGAGCCATCAGGATCAGAGAGACGTTAGAGCGAAATCCGCGCTCTAAAACAAACACACCTAAAACAAAAACCATCTCTCGAAAACCGGCGATTAAAGGGGTACTATAGCGATTTTTTTATTATGGTCGCTGATTTGCATCAAACTTGGCTCGGCACGCCGATAGACACGGCTGTGCCAGTCCCCCAAAGTACCGCGTAAAAAGAAACAAAAATTCCCGAAGTTATCGAATTTTCTCATTTCCTTCTCATCGTGCTTCTCAAACCGAGAGCCCGTACACTGGCAACACTGAAGTGCGATGACCAAGGACGTTCCTCGGTGACGACAAAAATGGTACAAAATGGGCAGTAAACCACGTTCCTACCTAATTGCAAAACATCTCATCCTGGGAAAAAAAAATGCTTGGAAGCCCATACAGTAAGAAGAGCAAAAAAAAAAAAAAAAGAAACACTCTACATGCTCTGTTTAAGAACATCTGCGCTACGTGAAAGACCGTACCATTCGTCACGTCCAAACCACTGGAGAGCAAGCGGAAATCTGAATGTTAATTTCGGAATTTACGCTTTTCTCAATAGCTATTTTGAACTTCGAGACGATAAAGAGTATACCGTGAAGATTAAAGTCCGGGTAATCAGAAAAGACAATTTGTTTGGGGTAGCTCAAAAAGCTGCCGGAGTACCCCTTTAAGCTAAGTGTTCGAGGAAAGCCCTATTACATTTCATTCGAGCAATCCATGCACAACAGAAGGCGTTTGCAGGTAACCGTGTTACTGAAGCTCATGTAACGTTCATGCAATCGTTAAAGTTTAATCTTTTCGTAACTCGGGACATGAAAGGTTGTAAAGCTCACCCGATATGTTGTTACCACTAACAACCTACACGGATCGTTGGGCAATAATTATATTCGGTGAATATAAAGTATGCATTATAGCATGCGGTCTTTTTATTCTCGTTGAAAGACAAAAACAAAAGAAAAAAAAGAAAACAGAGGACATAGATTTAGCTCGGCAGAGCTTAAGATGTCGGTTGCTCTTAAATAAAGAATTGAGAAAAACTCAAGGTAACTTAAGCTCGATGGAGATACATGGCAATAAACCTAATTCCGAGATAAGGGCGAACGACACATACTTCGTTCCACCTTAAGTCCAGATGCAGCCGACGTCACGAGCTGATGACACCAATAAGTCATCATTAAAAGGGCATCATCGTGTTGGTCGCCGTGTTTTTGCGCCTGCTCTACCATCGCTCGACCAACCATAAACAACAAACCAAAACCAGTGACTCGCGCTTTTAACGCTGCTTTATTGGTCCCACTACCGTGCAGCACGGGCTGCGTCTGCACTTCAGCTGAAACAACGCGTAGAGGAGCGATAACACCACGCATGCGTAGACCGACCCGTTCAGGGCGCAATATACCGTCGCTGTTATAAGAACGCCATTCTTTTCATCCACGCAAATGCGAAGCAGGAAACTATCGTCACAGTTCGTGAACCAACTGAAGCGCATAGAGTCAGCCTTGTACACGTTATTGGAAGAAAATGAAAGGATTACAATTACAGTTACTCTCGGTAAAAGAGTAATAAATTGGATTACTCGATTACTCGAGAAGAAAAGGAATTGGCCGTTAGTTAGAAAAGTAAGCATTAACTTTACTGATTGCTTTAGATTTTTTTGTTGGTTAAAAAATAATATAAAGGCCTTTCGTACTCTCCATTACTTGATTAGAATCACCGAATTATAAACCAATAGAAATACCGGATAAACAAATCGGCAGGTTTCTTAATCCGCCGATTGCGATAGACCATTCCGCCTTCGGAGATTGGGTTCGAAGATTCCTAAGTAGAAAACTTGTCAATCGATATGCGTCATAAGAAAGGGGAGGAAAAAAAATAGTCGGGGTTACGAGTAATTCTGGTACTTTCAAAACTAATCAGATCAGACTTGCGACGACTTCCTCATAAGTGTGTTCGAGTGATTAGAAAAATAACTTCAAAAAGTGATTGATTACGAGTAATTTGACTACCTGCAACGACTACCCTACAAGCCTGCGCGTAGTAAACAGGGCGACGCAGGTAGCGCGAACGCAAAATCCGCGCCCGTCTCCACTCCAGATTTTTACCGCCCGAGTTATCGCTCCATAATGGTCACAGTCCGCTACTATACTGTAAGGAATTGGTCGGCCTTTTAGCAATGAAGGGGAAAAAATGAAACAAAAACAGAGTTATCGTGTTCGTGCTACCTGTGTCGCGCTACGCACACCGTGCTCTCCAAGCATAACGCCGCTACTTGGTTTCCCGAAGATCGTGGTGAAAAGTGCTCAGTTGGGTGCTAACTGGAGTGGAAAAGTTGAATACCCACCAATAACCTTTCGAAGTAAAATGCGAAAAAACGCCGACGTCGTGTTCGCGTCAATAGTGTCGCGTAATGCCTCTGGCACTTCTGACAATAGGCGGAAGCCCGTACAATAATCCTCCAATTTGGAGAGAAAAGATAAATAACAAAAGAGACCACCTTTCACGCGCTTTATCGAACTGTTCGGTGCGGTAGAGGAAACCAAGAACGGCGTGTCTAACCTCCGTGGCTCCATCCTCGATCTTCTGCTGCAGCATCTGGGCGGTCAGGTCCCCGCCACCGTTGGCGGTGGCGGGCAGGCTGCCCAGTTTCACCGGAGGCGGGACGGGCGCCGTCGCGCCCGTCTTGAACACCATCGCTCCGGCTCAGGGAGGATCCGACACGGGCTTGGCGTGCGGCCGGAGACGCCAATCACAAGTGGGACGAACTGGTCGAGCCTAATCCTCGGGCACTGGCCGAACACGCACGCACACACACACACACGCACGGAAAACGCCGATACACCTTTCACTCTCGACTTCACGGAGATATTTCCACACTTCGTGTTCCCAAATCAAACAACTGTTCCGTTCCCTTTCTTCGCACGGAGGTGTTCCCGATTCTCTCTCCAGTTGACGTAACTTCGAGGTCCCTTCTTCTCACTTTTCAAGGTGTTCCTTGATGTTGTCTTTCGTTCCCAATAAAAAAGACAATACTCTGTTATCTTTGACGTATCGTCTTCGCTCCTAAGCTTTGCGTGATTTTTTCTTTTTTTTTTTTAGCCGGATTTTCCTCGATGTTTGTGATCTCTTTCTGCTTTAACGTACACTGAGCTTGGCTGAAATATTCGGCTGTGTTGTAACAACCCACGATAGTTCTTGATCCTGAAGCTGTTTTGACCGGTTTCTTTTTTTGACCTCTTTAGACGTCAGCGGTATTCGAGAATGCACGTATCTCCCTGTAGTAATCTAAAAATAATCTCCGTTATGGTACAAGATTGTTTACACGTTATTTTGTTTACCTTGCAGGTGCTAGTTATTGGCTGAATGACGAATGCGGCTGAAATGCGTGGTTGAGACCTGCAGCGAAGAGTTGTGTTGTTACGCTGTCGAAAACGCCCGCAAGTGGCGATCTCCCGTCGAATGAACGAAGAGGGACGATGGAGAGCTTTCGCTTGTCTCCGGAAGACGCAGAAAATGGACAATCAAATGGAGCCTGATCTTTTTGAATGTTTCTTTTCTTTGGTACGCTTCGATCTTTTTTGTCAAGTGACTGTCAGCTTTCTCCACAAAACGGCAAACAATCACCGAGACAGCAGCTATCACAATTACTTTTTTTTTTGTGGTTGTTGTTCTTACGTTATATTTACGATCGAGAAACAGCAACGTTTAAAAGAAGGAGCAGGACGGACAGATCACGGCGCAAATATGGAGATCAAACTTCTCGGAAGACTTTCGACGACTCCGCCAAATGCACAAATTATCTCCGAACTCAAATCAAGAATTCGAAAACGCTGTCCCTTCGCGTGCTTTTAAGCCTTTCTTTGGAAAACTCACTTTCCCACCAGCCAATGAACTCGTAACCCCGATAGCAGAGAAACAGTTTCCGTAACTACTGCCCAGTGAGCAACTCTCTTCTTTTTTTCGTCGCACTTTTTCAACGTTTGTACCACCAACAATATCACGCTCGCTCCAACAATCACGCGGAATACCCGAAACTCGGGAGATTATAGTATAGGAGATTATCCGAGGATTCGACGTAAATTTCTCGTTTCCCACTCCAAAGGGGCCAGGACCAGCCAGAGGATATTCGACGACCAGGATTCACCGACACACCACGACCACAGCAACGTTTCAACACCACTCTCCGAAGCGGAAGTAGAGAGCAGACAGGGAAGGCGGCAATAGTCACTTCCGGCTCAAGTAAGCGACGCAGACGATCTTAACCGAGTTCCGCTTCCGGTCGCAACGGTCTCGGCCACAACTCACAACGACGAGAGAGGATGACGCGTCGACAAAACACAAAATACGTTGACTAAACAACAGTCGGTATCACTCGGCACGATACGGGCAGGTCGGTAGTTTCGACGATACAATCCCACACTGTCGTAGCACGCGTTCCGAGCGCTGGCTCAATCTAGCCTCTCGGCGAAACACTTTGACGCTGTTGATACAAGTTTAACGACAGACACTCCAATACCCCTGTGTCAAAGGGTTTCAGCTTGGACGTCGTCGTATTCAAACCAAGTGGTCGTTATCCTTCGCTCTACTAAATGCACAAAGTCGCCGGCGTTGTGCACAAAGACGGACGATTCTTTCGGTTTCCCAGGTTCGCAGACGAACTCGCCGACGTCACAATTTCGTCCGCTAAATGGAGACGCCACAGACGACGCGAGCAGACGACACTCTCCGGTTGCAACACCAGACGAAACTCAAAGAAAAACGCAGAACAAAACAGAACCTCTTTTCGCGAAACGAATGTATCCACTTGTCAGCGCTCTCTGACAACTCGTAATCCACAGTGGCTTCTTGTCCGTCGCACGTTTCTGTTGTTGCTGTTGTCTTTCCGAACAACCGCAATCAGGTGAGTGAGAGCAGACTGTTAGCAGCGCGGTTCACAGCCAACGTTGCGTCGTCCTCAATGCCAAAAACTGAACATTGGCTTCCTCCGGCGCAGCCGAAAGAAGATCTGTCCCGAGATGAAGGACGAGCCGAACACATCGAAGCCACGATGTGATGACGGCATGACCGAAGGCGACGATCGCACGACGACCAGTGGCGGTACGTCGCGGGTGGCGCACAAGCGACGGAAACCAGTCTGGCGGCGAAGCAGACGGCGGTCCAGCTTAAATTCGCGCCGCTGGGGAGAGGAGGACGCACCGGAAACGGCTGCTGGGAAGGAAAGGGCCAAAAGACACGCGGCAACTGCCCCAGTGCGCGTGCGCGCAAACCTCTCCGTGACGACGGCGTCGAAGCAGCTCGAACGGAGTGAAAGGGGAAACAAGGAAAAAAAAGAGAAATCGGGGAAGAGGCCTAGGGAAAACTAGGGAGAAAGGTTCGCCGCAGCAGCGGTCAGTCGCTCCCTATAGGCGCTCACGTGGGAAGCTAGATTGACCGAAAATTACTGGGTTGGATCCGATTTTTTGGAGCTTACTCCGGGGGGAAACAAGCACGTATGCAAGAAAGACAAAAATACGTGGCAAAAATAAATGGCGAGAAAATAACTTTTAGTAGTCTACGCGCGCCCCAAAACTACAACACTGAAAAAAAAAAAAAAAGTTTTATCGAAAGGTCAGTTTTAATGGTCCAGTCCGTGGAATACGTCCACCAGACCGTGATAAAATGGTTCGTCAGGGCGGTGGAAACAATTCGCTGGATACTAGAAAAGGGGGACAAGCTTGTAATCGCGAGATTAGAGTGGAAATAATGACCCCTTCATCGTACATCCAGGGTAGAAAAAGCCCCAGCGTCATGTTTGCTTGTTCCATGTACATTAATTAGATCAACATCGACCACTGTTTCGAGGTGTCACCCACGGATATGAATCAATTGTGGTGATGAAACATGAACTGACAGGAGAATCAGTAATTGCGGCATTCAGCGTGTCACAACCGATACTGACTCAACCTGGTTTAAAAGATACACGTAGAACGGACGGCGTCGAGAGAAAAACAAACCTCGACGACATGCGAGGATTTCAAGTGACAGTTTTCCTGATTGTGCGGCATATTGTTGTGAAGACTGACTCTTAATATCGAGACGCTCCACACCCTTACCCCTTCCAAAGAAATAAAATAAAATAGATAGGCAAAGAAATAAATGGCAATATTACCCGTATGTAGTGGTTACAAACACAAAAAGAAATGAAAGATGGCAGAGCACCAATGGTCCGTAGTATTGAGTGCACATTAGACATAACAGATAATAGACGCAGCACGTTCCGCCATGTTTATATATAGTGTACTGTGACACCAATGGGAAAGTGAACACGCCGCAAAGAAGTTCAAGTAGTATTATTCGGAGCATGCGCGTGCTCGGGAGAGCTGAAAACACGTACAAATTACGTGTCAAGACGAACAACGGGGGTAGCCCGAGCCAGCAACCTGGACCACAGCTCTTTACTACGGCGGCCAGATAACTGCACACGCTATATCACGACGGAAGCGCTGGAAGTCTAGACGTGCGCCGGAAGTCACGATTTTGAGCGTTCTTGGTGATAGTAAAAAAAAAAAAAAAAGGATCCTAATATTCGCTGCAATTTCTCGCTTCACTCGGGCTCGCGCTCAGGGCGGAGGACTCGGCTGACCGGCCTTGCATTCGCTGAGTCTATGAAGTTGATCCCGAAAAATTCTACAGAATGCGGCTCCTTCTCTATTTTGTTTTCTTCTACATCGCAGTCTTGATCTATTATATATATACTTTTTTTTAAATATAGATGCACACCTTCGAACCACTTTACCTCAGGACGTGCTATCTAATTTCAGTCTTCAATTAAAAAGCCCCCCCCCCCCCCCCCCCCCAAAAAAAAAAATAGTTTAATTTGTTTTGAAAAGTTATCAAACCTCTACTTCCGATAAAAAGCGTATCTGAAGTATTTAACTTCCGGTGGTTTAACAAGCGCGAACTGTTTTTACTTTGCCGTAACGTATCCACCCGAAAACGTCCATTAAAAGCAAAGAAAGAAAACAAAATTCGTGCGCGAGTTTTATTTTTTAGTGCATTATGTGCATTATTGGGGATCGATGAGGGAATTGTTGTGCCACGAGTTGTATTATTTCCAGCTAAATTTAGCGGGAATACGTTACATGACGTCGATTTCCTCTGCTCAATTTAGCGGGTACCTGGATTGGTGAATAGGTCACGTGAAGTCAATTTCCCGCTAAATTTAGCGGGGAAACTGAATTGTTGTTTTAGCCACAAGACGTGAATTTTTCCGCTAAGCCTAGCTGGGAAACTGATTTGGTCTGTATGTCCCGCGACGTCAAGTCACGTGACATCAACTTTCCCACTAAATTTAGATGAGAAACTGAATTTGTGTATAGCACTCGTGATATCAATTTCCCTGCTAAAGTTTGCGCGAAATGCACGGACGGAAAGCTTTAAAAAGCACTTCATGCTTTAAAAAAAAAAGTGGAGACGTGTTTCTGTAAAGGGTGCACCGCTGCACATCGACCCGCACACAGGAGAAGCCAACCTCTCAGGCATATAAACGTTCCTTGGTCGGTTGTAACATCAGCGGGCAAATAAATTAACACGCCTTAGCAATTCGGCACTTGTCCGTGGATACCGCATAAATGAATCTTGATGCAGTTTAGAGCACCCGCGGTTAACGACGAAAAGCGTAACAGTGCCGCTGGCACATTCCTGCAGGTAGTGCAAACTGAACGCTGGGCACCATTGCACGTGTAGTGGAGGTTCCCCTCTAAAGGATGCACCGCCACACACGCACCAACGTAGAGGAGAAGCCTACTTCTCAGGCAGGAATTGAAGAACAGCGCCGCTATTATCCGTTTAGACAGTTGCCTCGCGGCTCAACATTGGCACAAAACGGCTTTCCCCTCCCTCCTTGGCTTTGGCAGCATTCCGCGCAATTGAGATAGGGTATAGTCACGTGTCTCCTTCCGGCGCGCCGATTGGCTCGCTGGGACTGTAACCTCCGCCGTTTACCAAGGTACGGAGAGGCGGAGTATACCCGCCGTGGATCACGAATATGGGAACAATTCCCAATATTACGGCATTCGTAACGTAGAGAGCGCGTTCCATGTACATTTATAGGCCCCATAGTAATGCTACCATCTGCATAGCAACGACAACAATAAGAACCACAACGATAACGCGCGTGGACGTGTAATCTGGGCACGGTTAAATAAAAACAGATTCAAGACACCCTAATATTGAACGAAGCTGGGAAGGATATTTTTAAACCAAGAACACGCAGAAAAGATGTATTTTACGAAACAATGACACTTGTCCCGCGAAATTTTAATATCTAAGAACCGACATAAAATTACGAAAAAAAAAATCCTGCGCTGGGACATAGCCGTTCAACGTTACTGAAACTTTACTCGATGAAAGCAGCAAAGGCCTTACTTAGCATTGTGAAACTGTTTCCTCGTGTAACTATAAACTAAAGAATGAAAGCCGTTTACAACTCCCTGTAACGCCGAATTAGAGCGGAGCTCTTGGAGGAGGTAAAGGTACGGAGAGGGGGCTATGCCCCTCCTGGTCTCCTGCTCGGCTCTTATTTAGGGGAACATTTTTCGCTAAATTTAGCGGGGAAACATTTCCGCTAAATTTGGTGGGAAAAGTTTTCCGCTAAATCTAACGGGGAATTTTTTCAGCTAAATATAGCGAAGAATTTGTTCCGGTAAATTTAGCAGGGAAAACTTCCCACTTAATTTAGCGGGGAAAATTTTCCCCTAAATTTAGGGGGGAAATTTACCCATCATGCACCGCGCGGGTACGCCGACGGCAACGCCGCTCAAGCCGGAAACGGGCGCCTAAAAGCTGCGCTCTAAAAAAAAAAAAAAATTAATAAACAACGTGACAGCATTCGCACTATCTGCGTCGTGAGTGCCAGCCACATATCCTGTCATTACCAAATCACGACAACTGTTCGTGCTCAAAAGAGAAAGAGAGAAAAAAAGACAGAGAAGAAAGAAGAGTTTCAACAGCAGGAAAGTCGGTAGTCTCAAAGCGAGACCAGGTCCGCGGCAAAAGAGACACCCAGGCGTGCCAGGTTCAACTAACTCCGTGTCACGCGAGGGCCCCCTCTAGCACAATTCCGCGCACCGCAACACATCACCGTACTCGCACTGCGGAAGGAAAACAACCACCGGGAAGCCCGGGGTTCGCTGGTTTCAACAAATAATACACCCACCCACCTCCAACAGAACATGAACGCATTCGAAGGAACAATGGAGAACCGGGATTTTCCTCTCGGGTTTCGAAGAAAAAAATCAAGCAAACAAACGCCTCTCATTACCCAGAGTCGAAGGGGAGGCCGTGTTGCTTGGAACAGGTTTCGCGGCGCGACTTAACACGGGCTAGAATACTTGACCCTCTACACTTCGGTCCACATTAAGATGGAGCGCACAGGATGCTACCAAGAATCAGTCATTCCAATACCACGTGATGAGTGACACGTGACCTTGGCCAGGGGGGGTGCAGCGATGCCCCGGGGCGCGCAATTCAAATATATTTACTAAAAAAAAAGAAAGCAAGGAGAACACAGTGACATTGCGAACGACGTTATCGACACGACAAGCGAATGGAACAAGCTGAAAACAAGGAGAAGAAAATAATACTAGAAAACAAACCGAGAAAAAAAAACAAAAAAACAATCGCCAAACCGCACAAAAAAAAAGTGAACCGACAAAAAGTATGAACGAAATAATAATTAGAAAAAAAAAACAGAAAGCGAAAACCACGGCGTTTGAAAGGGCATATGGAAGCCAATATAAACAAAAAAGAAAAACAGAGAGGAAAGAGAAGAAAACAGCAAGAACACAACAATGAGAGAACCAGAACAGAACAGAACATAGTTTTATTTGAAAAAAATACATTTTTGAAAGTACAATAGCGAGCCGGTGAAATCCTCAAGGGCTTGTGGACCACAACCACAACGCCACAAAACATTAATGGGATAATCAAGAAATAGGAACCCAATAAAAAAAATACCTAGTTCACCTGCATGTCAATATCTGCACAAACACAGGCAAGAGAAATATCACACAAAACGGCAATAACGTGGAAGTCTCAAAGTGCGTCAAACAAGAACAACAGCCTCAACCAAGAAGCAAACTCTGGAGCCGGTGGCCGCCGAATCGTATGGAAAGACGCTTGTCAGGGTTGAAGTAAACAACGCTATAGCGTGCCAACTGTTCCCCGACCACTGAAGAAGGGAATACATTCGCCAAGCAAAAAGGATAAAAAAAAAGATGCAGCAAACATACCGTTTGTTGCATAAAGAGCACTAAAAAAATTAAAAAAAAATAAAAATACTTGGGCGTGTTTGCCGGAAACGACTGCGACAATCTTGGATTGTTTGGCATCAGAACGAGCCTAACGCGAAAAAGAAAATAACAAAATAATATAAAAATAAAGCGAGCTATATGCAAAAAAAAAAGGGCAGTAAAATACTTTAAAGCCGACTTACAGCCTAATCGAGTCCGACACACTTGAATATTTGCTGCGCTTACAAAAAACCACGCCTAGAAGTATACTGAAATAAGGCTCTGCCGTAATGCCCCTAAATTTTCCTGCATCGCTGCACTACCGCATATAGCCCATGACTACACTCCGTATCACCTCACGATGGACGGCAGCGGACGCTAAAAGCAGCCGAAGCCAATCCATAGCCTAGTCTGTGTCACTTAACCTACGGTAGAGGCGCAGCTACAGGTCAGACCCGTAACCACGTGAAACATTCGAATCCCGGAGAAAAGCTCACCGGAGAAAAGCACACCGGAGAAAAGCTCACCGGAGATAACCTCACCGGAGAAAAGCTCACCGCAAAACCGGCGGATGCGGAGAAAAGCTCACCGATCTTTTTCTTCTTTCTACATAAAGGCTGTTGAATCATGCGTAACATATATAAATTTATTATCATCAAAATTCGTCAGCTTTGTAAAAAAGACAATGTAATTTTTTGTATTATTTGTTCAGCTTATTGGGTATATGGCCCCCAAATTAATAACTGCGGACGAGTGTTTTCTGTGGCTTACTCTCTGTAGAGAGTAAGCCACAGAGGGTACGCCAACGAAAGCCCAACTGTAAACTTTATGAACTTCAAAAACAGGAAAAAGTTCGAAAACTTAATATTGTCTGCCTAAAACCTAAAAAACAAAACTGTAAATGCCGAAAATCCGGAAGTGCATGCGCAACAACACGGTGCCTGAAAATCTCTTTGAAGCTTTTGTTAACCTTTGAAAACAGGATAAAACAATCAGTAGGATATCGAGGCTTCTTTCTTCCACGGACATGCACTTTTTCCAGCCGTTCGTGCTGGTGTTTCCTCACGTTGCTTTTTTGTGATAGTGCCCTTCTACGGTGCGCCACTCATGACCTTCAGAGCTGCACACTGACACCTTTGTTCCTCCTGACCTATATAAGTCTTCTGTAAGGTAGCGAATAGAGCGAGTTGGTAAATTTATACATGATGAAAACGGCTCAAACGACGACGACGGAGTGAAGACAGCAAACGCGACATGACGAAGCTGTTCTCGCAACTAAAGTTTTGTTAGTGAAATTAACAAAAAGAAAACAGTGTAGGCGACACTTACTACATCAACAAATACCTACTTATATATTAGGCACAACAAAATATTTGGAGCTGAAACTGGTCACACATCGCTATTCATATTAGCCCGCAAAAAACAAACCTCTTTATCTGACAGCACTACCGACGGCGCACTGTCAGCTATCAATAAATTGTTGCCTACTTTTTACCGGAGTACGATGTTCTGATTTTATACTTGCGGCTCCATTAATATACAGAATGGGTGATTACTAATTTCTGAGGAATCAGTAAATATTTCCAATTAACTTCAAGAGTATTACAAAAAACAGGATATATGTTTAATGAAGTGACGAATGCGCCACGTTTCACGCAAAATCCGCTAAGTTAAAAAAAAAAAAATCGGTGAGCTTTTTTTCGCATTTGCTCAAAGGCCGGTGAGCTTTTCTCCGCATCTGCCGGTTTTGCGGTGAGCTTTTCTCCGGTGAGCTTATCTCCGGTGAGCTTTTCTCCGGTGAGCTTTTCTCCGCCGCCCGAAACATTCATAGCGCTGCAAACACACCCTCCCTCACTCCTCCTCCTCCTCCTCCTCCTCCTCCTCCTCCTCCTCCCCCCCCCCCCGGGGGGGGGGGGGGGCGTTTCTTTTCACCCGAGTGACGAAAGAAACGAAATAAAGTTAATGGGAGAAAGCAACTTTCCTGCAAAAAGCGCACTATACTTCGTTTCAGCTTCGGTCCGAGCGCGCCCGATGTTATGAGCCGAAGGGCCAATCAAACAGCGCAAAAAGCGCAGCGTCATGGCGTGATCTCTGCGTTTGATAGGACAAGCCGGCGAATACCGGCTGATCCTATCAACTGCAGAGAGCACGCAATGACGCTGTGCCTCTCTCGTTGTTTGATTGGCCCTTCGGCTCGTAACATCGGCCGCGCTCGGACCGAAGCTGAAACGAAGTATAGGAACTCGGAACGTAAGCCATCGGGCCGTGATGCGTGACGACGTCGTTTCGATGCGATGACGTCAGAGGCAGCTAGGCCTCCTTCGGGAATCTTTGGATCGAAGCCGCGGCCACAAGAGACGTCGGCATTCGCAACGAGGACGCCACCGATGCATTATGGACGCACGAGAGAAAGAAAGGTCGCTGCTACGATCGGTCGGCTAACCTACACGCGTTGGTCGCCGTTCCTCACACCATGCACACAAAGTGCATCACAATCCACCCACGCAGTGTTCGACGTACACTCGGGTTACATGACGTCAGCTAGGAACTCCCCGCTTTCCTGAATTACCCTCGTCTGTAACTGGATCACGGGATGAAGTTGCCTCTCTCTCTCTCTCTCTTCCTTGCATTACACATTCATCTCGGTCGCTCGACGACCGAAAAAACAACAACAGACAACAGTACGAATACCGATACACTTCGGCGGACGCAATGGTGGTCGGATAACAGAGTTTCAACAGATCGTCTTCCCGCTCCAATAACGATATACGAAAGCGAGTCGATGCGGGCTCAGAAGGTGCCGCCGGAGTATCTGGTATCGTTATCGGAACTGCCAACTAAAACTCCGTAATAGGCTAAATGTGCGTGCGCGTGACTGTGTGTATGAGTGCGTGCGGCTGCGTGTGCCAGGCATGCGTGCATGCTTGTACATACAAATGTTTATGCACGCAACTGCACTTTTCTATGCGTGTGTGAACACCCGAGTGCGTGCGCATGTGTGCGTGTGTGTGTAAGCCTGTTGCTAGTGAACGTACAGAGGGTGCGTATGCATGCAAGCGTGCGAACACAAAAGAATAGCAGAGAGGGGCGCGCACTATTTTAGCCCTCAACTGTTGCAGAGGCACATTAAAGGGAACATAAAATGATATTCCATTTTTTTTTTCAAATAAAGACCAATTAAGTTTTACTGTTCATAGAACCCGAAGCAGAAATCTGTTTTCCTTTTATTGACTCCAGTTTAGCACACCAAAAAAAAAAAAAAAAGAGAAAGAGCACATTTCCACGCGGTGAATGATGTTGATTGGGGCGAAGCTCTGGTGGTGCTGATGACACTGATTTTGTTCCTAGGTAGCGCTGATGGTGGTGATTTTTGTTTTATTGCTCATAGGTAAAGCTGAGTTCCGGGTTGCGTTTCAACTTCATTATTACTGGTTCATGATCGGTGAAATGCAGAGCCAGTGGTTCTTCTAGCGGATCAGCTTGGATCCGCTAGAAGCCGTGGGAACGCATCTCCACTACTAAAGTCCACGGTCCATGTCAGAAAGAGAATGCGTGGTATGGATCGTGGTTATATACGCATTTGAGCATTTGACCGCAGCGCCCTCTCCTGTGTAAACGTTGAGCGGCTCCATGCAACGTTTCATCCACGACATCCGCAGCTCTCGAGTTATACTACCATATCTCAGAGCCCCTACTCGTCCCGCAGTTGTGGCCGAGTGGTTAAGGCGATGAACTAGAAATCCATTGGGGTCTCCCCGCACAGGTTCGAATCCTGTCGACTGCGCAAACATTCTTTTTTTCTTTTTTTAAGAAGACAGATGGGATGGCAATCGATGTGAGCACGGACGCCGGACAAGGCTAGACCCTAAGGAGCTTCGTCCCTAAAAATGAAAACTCACGTCTGTTTTTTTTTTTTTTTTTTTTTTTTTTTTTTTTTTCTTGACGCGAACGAACTGGGCCACCAACACACGGAATCACGTGGCAGTGACGTAAAGTACGTTTCTCCACCGGAAAAGGAAGTTCTCCCAGCCGAGCGAGGGGGCAGCGTTGGACACGAACACGGCGTCACACGGACGTGTGCGCTCGTCAACGATCCAATCCGTCGACGAATATTGGAATTCGCGTCCGTGACCCACGAATGCCATGACGGCACTTATCATCGCCCGCGAATGACAAGTTCTCTGGTGTGCTTAAGAAGTACGGGAGAAGCTTGGAGTCATCGTACCGCTGCCCAGGCACCTCACGACCGCGTGATTTCTCATTTCGCTTTTGAATTGAGGAGGAAACCAGAGGAGGTAGAGGTTGCAAAATCATTTCAAGGTCCCTTTAATGAAGCACTTTATTTGGTTTCGTTTCGAGAAGAAAACGTAAAAAAGAAAGAAAAACAAACCTCTTTCGCAGCCACCCTCGCACAACCTTCGATCGCGAAGCTACACTACCCACAGACGTCTCCCGGTATGGGTCGAAAGACCGATACTCGAAACGCAACTACCGTGGACAATATCAAAGTCGTACACCGCAAAAAAAAACACACAAAAAAACCGCTTTAAACAGACAAACAAACGCGCACGAGAAAGGCGCTTAATAGGCGTTTCCTCCTCATCCGCGCCCTGGCAGAGATAAACTGCGGACCCCAGATGCAACTACCGAACATCCGGGCATCCACTCCATTCCCCATCTCCCTCACTTGCTCTCTTCCCGTTCCATTTCCAGGGGTCGATTCGTGCCCATCTGCTTCTGCACCGAAGAGGGGGAAAAAGAAAGAGGAAACGAGAGAAAAGAGAGAGAGAGCAACAACTCTCCATACATCATGCTGGCTTCCGTAGCTACTTCCGGTCACTCTTTAAATAAATAACCGAGCGCTGCGCAAACACAAATACAAACTTTAAAAAGAGGCTATTCAAATGAGAGTTCAGGTTGCTCCCGCCTAACCGGGGTTCAACTCATGCCTTATGCAAAGCCCTAGCTTTCGTTTCTTTCTTCTATCTACGCGCCTCCGCATCACCTTTTCCCCCAGTTTCTCTCGCCCCCCTCTTTCTCTACCTACCTACCTTTTTTTCCTCTTCCCCCCCAAATGCCAGGCCAAGACTTTCCCCTTCGCCTTTCTCAATCTCTCCCTGCTTGCAGGAAGGGTGCGCGCGAGGTTCTTCTTCCTAACGCCGCCAGCAAATCGAGGCACTTTCTTTTTTTTTTAGGCGGTGCCTTTGCAAACCTAAATAAACGAGAAAAAAGGGGCGCGGGGGAAAGACGCCAGGCGATATTGCACCAGTCCTGTTTGACGCGAAAACTACTTCTAGATCCAAGTGAGCCGTATCCCTAACCACGAGTCGAATCGAGTCGAGAGGGAAATATTTCATTCAGTCAGAACACCTGCATGCAGGATAGAGCGTGTAACGTAGCGCGATACAGAAAGCACCAAAACGACATCGGTAACGTTTTGTTTTTGACACGGCCAAGCTATCCTCCATGAACTGCACCAAGATGGTGAGAGGGACTAAAGGAAAAAGGCGCTCAAAGGGATACGGCGAGAGATGCTTCCTTTCGTGACGTCGCTTTGAGCGCTGTTTTTCGTAATGTTCATTCATGAACTCGAAATCACTATTTAGTCTACAGCTGCCCTTCGGGACACCAATCGATCAATAAATAAATATTGCGCCAGTTCGTAGTTTTGATAAGACCTGTTCTCCGTGTTTTCTTCACAAATCCCATTTTACTTAGTCGGCAATCCGAAAACCGCGAGATATAGTTGCGCTCTTGAAGTTTACAACCCGTAACATATACAGGGCGGACCGTTCTCTTTTAATGTTCGAATAGCAGAGCCCGGAGCGGCGTCGATGCCCCACGAGCCGACAGGATCGTTCCTCCTCCGTGCCATTACGAGTGATATTTACGTCCTGTCTCCGCCCTTTAACCGCGCGAAAAAGAAAAAAGAAGTGAAACGAAGCAAGAAATAAGGTACAAAGAGGATAAGCAAAAGAAAGTCCATCCCAGCCAGAGGCAAATCGAGTTATTACGGATCATTAGTCCAGCTTTTCCTCAGCTCCGCTTTTATGTCGATGGCGCCACAATCTTGACCCCGCAAGATACCGCCAAGTACTTCTCTTCTTGCCGATAACAGCGGCAATTCCCATAGAAAAAAAAAAAAAGAAAGAGCATTACAATTTTTCGTATTGCGAGATTAGAGCGCAGCTCTTGACGAGGATAAGGGGGAGGGCACGGAGGAAAAGGCAGGCCCCTTCTCCCCTCCCATTTAGCGAAACATTTCACGCTAAATTTAGCGAAAATTTCACCGCTGCATTTAGCGAGGAAATTGTCGTCACGTGATCTCAACACCAATTCAGTTTCCCCGCTAAAGTTTTGCGGAGAAATTATGACGTCCCATAATGCAACGCGCGGGCGGTTCCGCCGACGCCGCTCAACCCGGAAACGGGCGCCTAAAAGCTAAGCTCTAAAAAAAAACAAAAAAAAACAGTCACAATGATTTGGTTTTGCGGTCCAAGCGACTATACTCCATTCATCGGTAAGCTGACAGTGCACTGGAAGCTATGTGCTCATTAGACCAATCAAACAACGTCGATCCTTCGTCACGTGACCACCCTCCCGCGCATAAACACGCGCACAGAGCGGAGTCAAGGGATGAGGGGGAGGCGGTTGGATCGGTCCGACAAGCTTGCACTGCACCGTCAGCTTAGGGCTGAGGGGAGTGTAGCCCGAAACTCGTACGTCGCACCGACGCCGAGTCTGTGCAAGCGTCTGCCATTTGCAACCAAATCGAATCGGTACGCAGACTGTCTTTTGTATGGGGTATAAGCAGTGTGACCCGGGCTGTGGAAGTAACGGCCTTACCGGTAACGCCTTACTGTTTTCGGTAACGTGGTGACGTACTCGCTACTTTTTCAAGTAACAGTAACGGATAACGTACTTAAGTTACTTATTTCAAGTAACGGGTAACGTAGTTCCGTTGCTCGTTACTTCTTTTCCCCGATACTTAAAAAAAAATCGCGCTTCAAATGTTTTCGTGTTTTAGAGCGCAGCTCCTAGGCACCCGTTTCCGGCTTGAGCGGCGTCGGCGTCGGCGTCGGCGTCAGCGTCGCCGTAACCGCGCGCTGCATTATGGGAAATGTCCCATAATGCACCGCGCGAGGGGGGGTCACGTGACCCCCCGAGGGGAGGAGGACGAAGAGAGGCATACCCTCCCCTCAGTACCCTTCCATCCTCCTCCTCAAGAGCTGCCCTCTAATTCGGCATTACACGGAGTTGTAAACGGCTTTCACTTTTTTAGGACGCCAAGCCACGTGAATTTTTAAGTTTTTGTGTGTTTTGTTTGCGGTTTTATCTTCCAAGTATTTAGCTGAAACTAAAAAAAAAAGATAAAGTAATTATGCGCAGTTTCTGCATCAAGATACTGTTTCTTGACATATGGTGCTCATGCCTACCTGTACCGTCAAAACAATAAAACGTGTTCCAATCATAATTTAAAAAAAAGAAGAAACGCAAAAGTAACGTGCGCTACTTTTTATCGTTAACGGTCACAGTAACGCGTTCCTTTTCTTTTTGAGGTAACGTAGGTCGGTAACGCGTTCCTTTTCTTTGTGCGAAACGTGTAAAGTATTTCGTGACTTTTTCTTTCGGTAAAGAATAGAACAAGAATACAAATTGTCTGCGACTGTATTTGTTGCTTGTCGTTGTTTCTCCAAAGAGGTTCCAATAGTATATATACCGTTCTCGAAACCATATTGTTGAGCAGGATCAGAGCTTCCCAGCGTCCGAAAAAATAGTTCGTTCTAACAGAGTGGCGCACCGATGTCCTCTCTCGATAGGAGCGAGTTTTAGTAGACCGTGTTTCCCCCTCCGCTACCCGGAACTCTACCGCCAAGGCCATCGGCACGCAGGCGCAGTGGCGGCGTCTTCTTAGCGGAGGGCTAGCGGAGGGGGAAACACGGTCTACTAAAACTCTCTAATAAATCGGGACCGGAGCCTTCCCGTAGCGGTTATCGCAACTCCGTAGAGTGATCCAAAAACAAAATAGGCAAATGACGCGCAGTAAGCTACGAAGACTCGATCTTGGATCTCGATATCCCCACGAGTTTCAGCCGCCCCTTGCAGGTACGGAGAGAAAGTGGTCTGCTTCTAGCAGAGGAGTTCCGGTGACGTCCCAGAACGAGCTCCGATTGGCTTCGATGGAAAGCATAGTGCGAACACCTCAACGCTAGATGCCTCCAGGTCTGCCCTCTATTCATTCAATCAGCCAATAAGAACTCGGATCATCGCGACCCCCATGCAAGGAGCAGACCAAGTTGCGCTCCGCATTACAGCTATAATTCTCCGGGTTAGAACGGAACTAGTCGATACGAATCAATGGGAAGTTTGAGGAAACCGCTTTCGCACTTCCGATACGGTACGATGGACAGTCCGGTACGAACTGTGCACGTGAGAGTCACGTGAGAGTCTTATGCGGTAGCGCATCAGCATTTCTTACCGGAGGGGCCCACCGTACCGTATATCGGACGTGCCAAAACGGTTCCCTAACACTTCCTACTAAAGGGGCGTTCACACCGTCGTGTTTTGACGTTGCGAGGGTTGAGACTGAGACGCGACGGCGGGTTACCACGGCAATCGAGCGAGGCAAGGATTGGTTGCTTGCCGCGATGACCCATACAAGTCAGAAGCAGACGATACGCCACTGTTGCGAACAGGAATCAGGGCGAAAAGCAAATACGGGTAGGAATATCGTTTTCTTCAGAAGCGGTCTTCGCATTTACACTCTAAAGAACTCCGATGGGCCGACTTTGCCGCGGAGCACTACTCGAGGCAACCAATCTGTACGATCTACGGAGGGACTTTTGCAAATGACGGGGCTGACAATATCTTCGATTCTCGGAAAGAAAATGTGAGCCGTAATACTGAGCACGACGCAAGCGCATGAAACGCCACGCTAAATGTCACACTGCAGACAGCATACGCATACAAAATCAGACCAAAAAAATGCCAAAGGGACGCAATATTACCGAAAGGAGCTGCTGCGGTAAACGCGCGGGAACCGCGGTACGTATCCAACTACAGCCATAGCCAGAGCCATAACCACGACTTGCGGCCCCGCGGAGCAGACGACACGATAGAAGCCCCGGCACACCGCGTGACCTCTCCGAGCCCGGCCGCAGTTACTGCCACTGGCAGTAAAACTGTCTCCGCAACGGTGTGTCATGACAAACTGCCGAGTAAATGGGATTAATGGCATATACGGGACAAAACCTCCGCAATCCTGGAACCATTAAACGGAGTTACCCTAAAAGAAAAAAACAAAAACACGGGGGGATTAATAACTATCTATGTTCCCGTAGCATCTGACATACCTATAAGTCACCCATGCTTGTTACTTACCGGTTATAAGAACATCCCGCATACAATAACCGCTGTTTTGTTCACTATACGTGAAGGAAGGAAGAGAGGTAATCATCGGAACGGTTACTGCAAAGTTCTCCGGGTCTGGTCCGAGGGAACGAACGTTAGTGGAGTCAACTGCACCGCGGGTGCTTCGTCGTGCACGGAAACTTGGTTAATGGAAATTTACCGCTGTCTGCGTCCCGAATACAGGAAAAAGGAAGAAAAAGAGGATGCCCCAAGTAATTCAGGAAATACGTACCAAAACACCTTCGCAAAAAAAAAAAAAAAAAAAACGCGTTTTTTTTTTGTTTTTTTGATTTAGGTTTTTACGTTTAAACTGGTTTCTATTTCGGATTGCCACATTAGCTAATGATCGTCGGTGACGTTTCGAGCTCAGTTTGTTTTCGATAGCAGGTTGTAACGAGAAAGCACGAATACTGGCAAATACCTGAAGTGACACGCTGCGTCCCCTTTCCGCCCTTTAAAGAAGACAAAAGAAAATAAAACTAGGAGCAAACATACGCGGTTCGCCTTAAACTACCGCAGTTAAAGTCGCATACAGTTTTATTATTCCTAACAAAAAAAAAACATATATACACATCACCAACACTCTAACACTATACAAAAAAAAAAAATACCGAACATATATTTATATTTTGTTTTAAATCTCCACGTACCCTAAGGCAGTTGTGACGTCACTACGTCTTTAAAATAATTTAAAGACATAAATATGCGAATTGAAGACGAAGAAACACCACTAGACAGAGAAGTTACAAGTTTAGTACCGCACTGTGATCGAACATCTCCGTAAAACAACTAAAAAAGAGCCGAAAAAAAAAAAAAAAAACGAAATTCGTAGAAAAAATGAACCACAAGTAGCCACGAAACGTGGAAACGCGCAAATCTTGAAAACCAAACTTGTCAATGAGGAAACATCGCCGAGAGAACACTAAACGTATTTCGTGATAGTTTTGTTTTTCTTTTGTTTGTAAGCCTACGATTTTCATCCATCTCTTCGGGCACTACGAAGAATGCTCCGAATGATCGAGAGTACACCATCTCAAGTAAACTCGCAATGTCGCGAGCGGCGCCATCAAAAGCACGAGCGTGCGAGCGTAGCGCTGCACAGTTTCCACGAGATACTCGCTCAAGGAACAGGCTGCCCGAAGCCACAAGCTCGCAATCATTCACCTCACAACTCGACAGAAAAGATAAACGGGGTCAGAGAGCAAGAGAGGACCTGAAGATGCAGCACACGGAAGCAGTGGAACCAGAACCAACAACCGAAGAAATAACGATAACCAAAACACGGATACAAGAAAATGGACGATCCACGGCCGATCGGCTATCAAAAAGATGGACAGAGGCCTTCCATAAATCACAAAGGGAAACCCGACACGCAGATGCGCTTGACAACAACTCAAAGCACGACCTCAAAATAGACTCGCAATCCTACTTTAAAACAAAAGTAACCACAAAAGAAAAGAACACGCTCAGACTGTACACGCAGCGCGGCGTGACACTTTCTTTGTGCAGGTTTTACCGGCCTTAATTTTTTTTTTTCGTTCTAAAGGAAGTTGCGTTTTTAAACAAAAAATAGAAAGAGAACTCCTCAACATCCTCGTATGTCGATTATAAAACAAAAAGCAACAGCACAACCTACGAAGCACTCAAAGAAACGTCATGAATCATATAATGAAAGCCACCATCCATGGTAACCAAGTTTTGATACAGACATAAGGCAGTGCTCCGATAAATACAAAATAGGGAACACTTTAACAAAAAAAAAAAAGGGAATCGGAATAAAGGAGACCGCTGTCTAAAGGGCACAAATCAGCGCGGAAAAACGACCCCAGTCTAGGTTCGCATCATTTGTATCGCCCGCGGAAGAGAACGAATAACCAAAGAAAACAAAAAGGCAGAGATTGTCGGGCAGATGGCAAAAAAAGTGAGGAGAGTGATTCCGCACACCGAGCTTCTCGGCAGCTACTTTCAAAGACGACGGTATCATCTCTCTTCCCGATTTCAATCCGCTCTCTCCCCCATTCTCGATGGAGCAATTTCGATCGTCATCCGCCGTAGGCTTAGAGGGATCTCCCGACAGATGAACTGTTCTAGAGATCTATCCCCAGCCAGCGTTAACAAACAAACAAAACATTGTGCCGATCATAAATCCCGTCAAATAGCAACAATAATGCGAAAGCGGCAGCCGCACATGCAGGCGATCCTATCCGAATCCCGAAGGGAAGAGGGACAGGACAGCTCCGAGGCATTCCCTATAGAAAAATGAGGAAAAATAGGGAAATCTCGCAAACAGGCACCAATGCAGTCACAGTACATCCCTCAGAAATTAGCAGAAATATCCACGTTGTCCGCCTGTATTCACCACAATAGGCGTAGTGAAGCGCAATAGTTTTCATATTCCGTAGACAAATAGGGAAAGGATTAGGAAAAATGGCTACGAAAAATACCCTCGGCTCAGCCTCGGTATAGTTACCAGAAATGAACTAATATTCATTCGAGAATGCCCGTTCCTCTTCAATACAATGGGGATAGAACAGCTCAATATTTTCCCTAATCCATATAGAAGTGGGGCCATAATCGAAAATAAAAATTTAAAATCGATACCATCGATGCAGCCTGGTAGAACTACCAGTAATGAAGAAACGATCTTCATTTTGCAATGTAACTAAGTTAAGGAAGCCGTTTCGCGCAAATAAAATTTTAAAGGTCGGTATTACCTATTTCTTATGCACTTTCGCATATGTGTGGACGTGTCTTAATGCCTATAAACACCGACCAGTGGATAGGATTAAAACCCAAATGAATGACTGCTAGGAATTTATACTGACTTCACTTCGCACATAATAAAGGCAATTATTCTACAGTTGGAATGAACATAAACGTTGCTATTGGTACTACTTTCTTCTCGAAGAAGATTAGCTACCCCGAAGGAAAAAGCAACCAGACAATGGTGATTAATTTTCCTACGTTCTATATTAACGCCAGTGTCGGCAGCACCTATTCATGATTATGTTTTATTGTTTTTTATGATCGTTATCCGCCAAAAATAACAAACAAGAAGACAGCAGCAGCAGCGGCAAGTATATGGTGCACCTTTCTACTGCATGACTGAATCGAGAGAACACACATACTTAATTAAACCCACATGGTCACGAAAAGCAATGAACCAAACGCCCGAGTCTTCGTTGTCTTCGCTCTAAAGTGAGGTTCACACTCTTGCGACCGAGTACGACCGAAAGAGACCGGACCAGTTTTTAGGACCGGATGCGCTACAGCGAAGCTGGTCCTAAGAGATCGCAGGAGGCTTAAAAACCGGTCTGGTCTCTCTAGGTCGTACTGGGTCGCACTCGGTCGCAAGAGTGTGAACGGGCCTTAAGACCGCAAAGCCCCGTGGGTTTTCACAGTCTCGTCTTCATTGCTTTCAGTGAGCACGTGGACGTTTTTGTGCCCGAGTTACACTCAAATAATAAATCATTCAGTCGAAAATAAAAGCCATGTTTTGTCGACATTCATATTTATACTGATCTCGACGCACTTATGGGCGGTCAGCCAATTGGCGAGGAATATATAAGGACATGAGCTGATTACACTTTAACAAAAAAAAATTCCATCCAATCTAATCAATATCCTGAAAATCACTCTCTAGAAATGTCGAAGCTTGTCGATAAACTTTCGGCCTATTTCACGTTTTGCCCTTTGGTTCCTCCACCCAAATGGAAGTGTTTTCGTGCGAGGGCCTGACCGAATCCAAAGGAACACTCACACATATGTGGAAACGGGAAAAAAAAAAAAAAAAGACGCAGCCAGTAATCTATCAATAAGAGCTCAGACATTAAAAAAACGCGCTTCGCGAAACAATAAAGATATATAAAAAAAGAAATATTTAAGGGACAGGTACAGCGAAAAGAAGGAGGTGTTTTCGCTGGTCAAACGCCCAAGGCGAGACGAAAGCAGTCGCGCCTTTCGGCTTTGCCACAGCTTGTTTCATCCAGTATGCAAATCCTGGCAAAGTCGAGGACGACCTTTTTTTTCTTTTTTTGGTGTCACAAAAAAGTACAAAAAAAAAAAACCGAAAGACAAAAATTTGAGAAAAAGACAGAGAGAGAAAGAGAGATAGGGAGAGGTAGGAAAATAGCGAGAAACAACTTTCACGTAAACAATTTCCCGTAGTTTTGCTACGCACCGTTTCTGCTACTTTTCGAGCAATGTTTTATTTTTTTTTTTTTCACCAAGAACCAGCGGAAGCCGAGTCGATCCGTACGTAGGTACACTTTTTCTCCGTAACTTCTGACTGGAGCAAGTTTCTTCCTGCGTCCTTTCAGAAATCAGGTGCACCCCCTCGGTGTACCTACCTGGTAAACTATTAAGGTGTTGCAAATAGCGAAACGGACTTCTGCGATGTGTTCAAGGTGGACACGATCCATTTGGATCACCCTGTATACAACACCTCGTCCGCGACAAACTTTGGTGGTTTCGTTTCTTTCTGCAAACACACACTACATTCACTGCGGGTTGGACGAGACCAGAAGTCGTTAACGTCGCAAATAATGTAATACTTATCAATCATGTAATAGGTCAGTAAGATCCGTTCGTCTTGTCGAGTTCGACATGAACCAAGTCCGCAAAAAACCGTCGTCAAAGTCGAGATTTCTCGTAATATTATAATTACTTCTCGCTCGAACGACCCCCTTGCCCGAGAACTGCGAATTTAATTCATTAAAATAACACTCAAGAACCAAACCATCGAAATTACCCAAAGACGTAATCGCAAATTCATTAAGAATTTCGAGACTATGCGCAACGGTACTTCCAAATTAAAAAAAGCGAAAATTAAAGAAACCTGACATGTATTCGGGTCAACGTAAATACTTTACCAAGGCCGATATATGAAACTTGCACCAAGTACAAGAAACCGCACCAGTTAACTTTGATGATTACTACATGCACGCGTAGTGCCCCAATTGGGAAAATTAAGGTCAATCTAAAAAGCATAACGAAACTAGGAAGACGACAGTCAACTTTAAATAGTTCTCCTCACAAGCCCATTGAAACTTCCGGACGACGTTAGCAAAAACGGTGTAAAGACGAAAAAAACCAGAAAAAAGAAAAAGGAACGTCGTCCACACAAGGATAACACTCTCGACAAGATTCGAGATGGTAAACGAAGTAAAAAAAAAGAAAAAACAATGCTTGCACGATACAAACGTGCACTGCAAACCGACTGGCGCAAAGCTAAGTGCCGCCCTTCTGATTGGCCTGTAGGCAGCCGGAGGAACCAATCATAGCGATGGACCCGGAAGGGAGCCGTGTGCGCGACACGCTCCTCTACTTATGTCCCCCTTTCCCTCCCCATAGGCTCCCTCCCACACGCGCGCTCCCTGGATTCCCTAAATTACGACAGGTAATAACGAAGGAAGAGGAAAGTTTAGTGTCCTGCCGACCGTTCACCGAATTTATGGCCGGTACTCCTAATTCCGTGTAGCGGAGTAGACGTGAGCTCACTTTCTCCAAGAGAGTCGCGCGCACATGCATACATCGACATGAGCACGTAAAGACACTCATAGTCAAGTGGTTTCAAAATACGAATTTTCGTTAAAGCGTTTTAGTATCACATGTACGTGTTGCTTTTGTATCGATTTTAATTCGTATTGAGCAACATAATTAGACGAAATTTCACATATGCAATTTTTGTTAATGCGTTTATTTTTTTATACTCGAATTTGACGCTCTTTACATGTTTTGCATCACCTCGGCTATTTTTTTTTTTTTGGTCTTTGTTTACAAATACTCTGTCGATGTTTTTTTATGTGAACGGTGTCTATTCTACATGCTATCACGCGTAAATATAGTGCCCTGTATATAACAAACTCTTCTTTTCCTGGTTTCATTGCTGATGTACGTGATGTATTGCTGTTGTCAATAATATATTCGTAAATTGTCTTTACTATCTTTTTTTGTGTGTGTGCGTGTGCGTGTTGTGTCGTTTCTCGCGTGGTGCTGGACACCGCCCCCAATGTAGGTCATCGACACCCCGTCAGACGAATTCATTTGTCTCGCCTTTGCGTGCCTTCGGACCTTCCGAGAAAGAGTTCCCCCTCTCGCCTCGTTAAAAAAATAAAGATTATCGACAGATCGATTGCAACGATAAAAAAATCCGCACGTTACTATCAGCGCCGAGACGTTTCGGTGGCGTCCCCTGACGGTTTCCGTTCGTGACGTCACGGTCAGTGTTTACCTTTGTCGTCACGCCACGAAATGTAATCCCGGTCAGTTATCGTCGGTTGCCAACTACGCAAGTTTGACGGGGTGTGTAAAAAGCACGACGGGAACCTCGGAGTCCCGGCATCGTTATACCGACGCCGTCAAATGTTCACGATCTGACATTGTTCGTATATTTCCGTCGGTGAAAGCGAAATTAATCCGGCAGAGCACAAAAGGGCATCGTGGTGGCGGTCCTCTTTTTCGTGGAATTTTTCTGCCCGGCTCAAGCAATCGCGATAAACTTTCGGTGTCGCTCGATTGGCTCCGTCCGGTCGTGGCCTTGGCTGCGGTTAAACTTTAAGTGAATCGAGAAAGAACTTTAGACAGAGAAACGAAGAGTGCGACCAAATAAATGTACGCGCACGTCAAGTTGGAGTCGGAAGCAACGCGTTACAAGTGCCGACGTTACTACAGCAACGCGTTAGTTTTTCGGTAGCGTAGTAATTAACGTACTCGATAGAGTCCCAAAGGACTAACAAGGTAATTTCTTTACCGTTTTACGGTACTAAAAAAATTTAGGGAACCGTTTTTTTTTTTTTTTTTATGTGGGAGTGTTTCTGCGCTAGCGCATGGGCAGTTCGTACCAGGGGGCCCATCGTACCGTATCGGTGCAAAATGAAAAAAAAAAAAACGATTCCCTAAAACAATTTATTGTCTTTCACAATTACGTTACTCGGTAACTTTTGATTAAAATTAGTAACATTGCGGATCCCTTTAAAGGGCTAACGCGCCATCAAGGACACGCCGTAATCTACGAATGTCGTAAACAAAGGGTAAAGAAAGGTTACGAAATCAGTCTCTGTAACTGTTGTCGTCAGAGTTGGCATTGGTTTCTTATCGCTGCCAAATGATAACGCCGAAATCCAAGCTCACACAAAATCGAACGGAAAAGTAAAGTTCGTTAGGAATTTAGGAAGAAAAAAGCTGGTAACGATATATTTCGTTACATATTTACCGGACGGCAACGAATCTCAGGGACGCGAGAGACTCCGACGAAGTAACAAGCGACGCTATCTCGTTACTTATTTTGGGCACGCTGAACTAGAGTAGGGCCATCCTACGACTCCGGCGATTAGAGACACCGATATAAAATGTAACTCAGAATGAGTTAGAGGGTCGTTACGTAGCGGCGAAACTTGGCGACGTCGGTCAAATTTAGCGTAAAGTCCGAGTTCGGAAAAGATCCCATACAATTTTTAACCCACCCAAGCGCAGCTCCCAACTCCCCGCACGTACTTTGTATTCCACCTCTATCCGTGAAACTAAGACACGTGCAATTCATTGTCTGCTCTCTTTTGACTGTTCGAAAACCGATGCAAGACGGGTTCAAACCATCCAGGAAAACGCGTCGCGGTGGCGAATCGGATACACTCGCTTGCATCTAATGTCGCAGACGTCTTTGAACACTTCAAGCGTGCTTAGAGGTTTATAGAAAGAAAACGTACGCCCCCGGAACAGCCTCCAAGCGTCCCTGCCGTATGCTTTTGAACTCGACGTTTCTCAAAATAACCTCTCCTCGAAGCACGCCCTCCACGTTATACCCTGTAATCCACTTATCCCCGTAGTGACATCCGGAAAAGATAGAGCGCTCGATGCGTCGACGTGGGCGGCCGTCGGCTCAAGCCATTCACTAATACCAGCCGGAGAGTTCACATGACGCCGGCCAAAATGTCAACATTGCTCAGACACACGCGCGTAGAATCGCTGCCCACCTAGGTGAAAACACCGAGAAAGAAAGAAAAAAAAGAAAACAGACGTGATCTCTACTTCCGCCAAAAAAACAGTGTCTCCTTTAGGGTTTATCCCCCAAATCCCCAGAGTTCCCTCACTAATTCCCCATATATCTCCGCCACTAGGGAGCGAGCAAAAATGCTTTTTCCAGTTCTTCCCTAGATGTCCCCAAACACTTGCCCCTTTTCCCGAATGCCGATAACGAGAGAAATACCGGTATCGTAGAGTAACGACTATCAATTTACGATAGGAACGAGACTTTTTCCTATCTCATTTCTCCGACAAAGCTTGAAAATAAACATCGTCTATCAAATACCTTTCAAACGTCGGTTATTACTATCTGTACTTTCCCTCCGTGCCCCTGCATTACATAGGCAAGAAACTCGTTAATCCCAAGTTTATACCTTAAGGCACCTTTCCTTTTTTTGTAAGCACGGAGAAAATAAATTACATGCGCGCATCGACAAGGGATTGTGTACAGATGCAAGGTTGCGAGAATTATATGTAAATTTAAGGATTACTGAATCGGACGTGAGCGTCTGTAGTACTAAACTGAAAACAAAATACAAGGAGAAAGGAATAGACAACGTTAAAATTCAAAGGACAAAAATAAAATGTATTTCAAAGAAATAGAGCAACATGTATAGAGTAACAAAAAAAATAAAGGCTTCCAAAGTAAGAGCAGGAAAAGTAGATGGAAAAAAGTCGGTAATCCCCTCAAGCACATCGGAGCTAATATAGTGCAAATAAAAAAGGCTAGCATAATATACGACCATTTATACATCTTAGTAATACTTAGACATCGCAAAGTGCGAAGGATGGCACTTGCGTGTGCGCACTTAAGCAGCCGATTCACAAAGAAAGTGACCCATTACAGCTTAACTAAAAACAAACGAAGTCAAATATCAAGAAAAAATACCAGTTACGCATACCTTGGAAGACAACAAAAAAAAAAAAAAGAAGGCTAAGGGCACATGACACGAACGACAATTCGACTGCCATTTCCATATCCCCGTTCCACTTTCGCGTTCTCTGCTCTCCTCGTTTCTTGAAACCTTTCCTTCTTTCCACCCAAACGACGCTCTTAGTTGGCCCTAATCTCCTTTGGGCCCCCATCTTACATTTTTCTACTTCTCCCGGCAAGGGGACATATACGCCCGATCGTTTCCCTATCACGCACAATTGATTTTTATTTAGTCTGCGTTCAATGCGTCTACACCGGCTTTTTTGTCGCCAGATTAGTTTTAGTTGGACAGATTCTCCAACCACGTTAAAGCCAGGAGAGACAATTCGAGTTGTCTTTCATTTTGTGTGTGTACTCTTCGCGCACTCCAAATATAGTTATCCTAAAGCCAAAGCAACCTATGTCAATTATCTTAATTTTTCTAAAAGCAGATATCGTCTATCATCTTTTCCCTGAAAAAAAAATCATTTGAGGCAACTGAAAAAAAAAAAAAAGTACTAGAACATGAATATTAAAAACAAAAACACTGTCGAGTGTTCCGCCGACTAAAGGACTTACATGATCTCAAATTTCTCCTTGATCTGCGGGACAAAGAACAAGGTCGTGTGTCCAGTTCGGTGGCTTCGAAATAATTACGTGTCAGTTCCCTTTTCTCCCCACTTCCTGTCTTTCGGACACCTTCATTCTTTTGTGTGAAGAAGAACCGAGGCAGACATTCCAATATAACAACTTGTTTCTATGCCTTTAAGATTGATTTCAGCCTTCCCTCGTGACCAAAAACATTGCTCCGAGAAAGCTTACTTTCCCGGACACGGCAACGTTTGGTCGCATCAGGGATGGGCAGTATTTCAAATACAAATATTTGAAATACGTATTTTAAATACTTTGTGTATTTAGCATTTGTATTTAATTACAAATTGGGTGATGTATTTGACGTGTGTATTTAAATACTAAAACGTGGGTATTTCAAATACAATGGTAATTAAATACAATTTTGTGGGCGAAAATACATTCCTCAAATTTATTGTCACAACTCATTTTGCTCATCCTAAGACGTCTCCAGAGCAGGAAGAAAACTACGTTCTGCACCGAATGCAGTGTCTCTCAATCAAGCACAAGCGTTTAGTGACTTTGTGATTACGGTGCTAGTCCAGGGCAAGAATAGTGACGAAATCGACGTTCTCAGGCAGACTGGCTAAATAAGTGCCTGTGACAACTTCTGATGCTTTCCAGCCTGATTTCCATCCATATTTTTGCCTGGAACATTCTAAATGCGCGGGTCGTCCAGATTCTCGTAACTGGTGCGAGTTGCAGCAATAAAAAATTCTCTATCTAGTGCTGCGCGTCTTGGTCGTCTCGGTTCTTTGTTTATTCACTCCGTGCGATGCGACTGGCGCGCCGCCGCGCGGCCGGTACCGAAGTGAGGCAGTGAGAACCCCAGAGAAAACGAAACCGAAACCACGCCGCGTACGTTGGTACGCATTGAAGTCGGAGTGGTGCTGTTGCGCTGGGTTCACAGCATGAAGTGCTGCCTGTGCTGCGTTATTAAGTGCTTCAATAGTTATGCGTCGTATCTCGTGGAGACAAAGTTTCACAGTTTTTCACCTCGCCGATGTTTTGTAAGACAGCGACAACGATGGAGCCGTGCCGTACGACGCGAGAAATTTGGTCTCCCGATCATGACTGCCACTGTGTCGGCACTGCTGACATACTCTACACTGCCGCTTTGCGCTCTGCGTTTGTTTCCGTACCAGTAACGCGTACATGTATGTGTCAGCGCCGATGGGACGAACTGAAACGCCATCCCACACTCGCGGGTGCCAATTTCGTTAGAGGAATGCCCTCAAAAGAAGTTTCGTCCCCATCGTCCGTGTCGATGATATTTCCGGACAAGTATGGCACGCAATCTGTACTTCATGAAGAAAGATTCTAACGGTAAAAAAAAGTGACAAATATAAATCTAAAGAAAACAACAATGAAACTCGGAATCACTGGAGACTCGACGTTTGAGTATGGACGTTTATGTGGTGTGCTTTCTTTCTTGATCAGCCTCCTTCTGGATGTGGAAACGCTGACACCCCGAGCTCTGCAGACAACAATTTTTTTTTCTCGGCTTTGGAGCCAGCTATCACAAAGTTGTTCGAACTGGAAGTACCGTCCACTAGTCCCTTCCTGTATACCTGTAAAGTGTGCACCTCCCATGAGGAGTGGTAATATCTGACAGCCTTTGACGGTCAAAGCCAGTTCCCATTTAGTTACGCCGCCCAAACTAAATTTCCACCTGGTTTCTCTATGCCAACTCTTTTTGTTATAAGTTTTGTCCCAAGTGACGGTCATGTCAAAGTACCTGTGTGCCGAAAATCAGCACCTCGCACAACCAGATTACTACACAACAGCTGACCGCAAAAGCCCTTGGCGGCCAAACCGTGTGATGGCCGACAACTTTGTTTTCTCGGCTTTGGAACCACCTTTCGTAAAGTTGTTTCAATTGGGAGTACAGTCCACTAGTCCCTTCCTACCTCTAAAGTCTCCACCTCCCCCGACCAGTGGTATTCTCTTGACAGCCTTTTCATGGTCAAAACCCGGTTCCCATTGAGTTACGCCACCCAAACCAAATTTTCACTTGGTTTCCCTATGCCACTTTTTTTTTTTTTTGTATAATAAGTGCTGTGTCATGTTACTGTCAAGTCGAAGCACCTGTGTGCCCAAATCTGCACTTTGCGCAGCCCGCTATAACACAACATTTTGGGTCCAATATTTGATATCCCGTACATCTTTATTTCTTTATTCGTTAGAAACATAACTTTCACACCTGCTGTCTTAAAGAAACTTGGCACTCTTCGTGCACAAACTTAGTGAACATCTCACTCGCCTCCAAATATCATCGTTCCAGCAGTCCTAGGCTTACAGCGACGAGCGAAATAAATTTCCCACTCGGAGCAATTATGGTGGCGGCCGTCTTGTTTTTCGGAAAATTGCTCCAACTCTTTTTTCGGCCGCAACTAGAGAAATTACCCCTAATAAAGACTCAAACTCAATATATAAGAAGTGGAGAACAGCTAAATGCCCTCCTGCCCCAGCACTCATGCAACGTCACCCTCAACTTATCGGCTCAAAAAGCAAAAGTTTCGTCCGCGCGCGCTTCCGCCGCCACAGTTTGGCATGCGAAAAGGCGCCGCAGGCTGCTGGACGCGCCTCACAGTCGAACGCCAGCTCCTCCGCTAGCGGCGCTGCGCGCGTTTTTCACAGCGCCCCCTATAGTTCCCGCACGGAGTGTATACCAAAATGTAATCGGCAAAAAAAGCTGCTTGAAGCTCTGTACTTTTTTCACCTATTACGTCCAAGCTGATTACATTTTTTTTTTTTGTGTGATTATATTTATATTACGTTACTAGAGCCTCGCACACTAACTCCCGAGTGTGCGATGCAAAATTAAAATGAGATACCCAGAAACCCGTTGCAGGTGCCCTGAAGTCGCTGACGCAAATTTTGAGGAATGTATTTGGAAGAGTATTTGGAGGAGACCAAATACACTTGGTTGTATTTGTATTTTGTGCTTAAATGATTTTTTGGAAATGTAATTAGATTTGTAATTAAATACATTGTTGACGAAGTATTTTGTATTTGTATTTCGATACATATTTGCATGTATTTTGCCCATCCCTGGGTCGCATGCTCAAAAATCGAAAGGAAAAGAATAACTTATTGTAAGGACCTGTTGGTGTGGGATGGCGCGTCTCTGGCCCGTACTCCCACTACGCAAGAAATTGAGCTCTAGAAACCGCCGTGTAGACAAACACGTTCAGCACCGCATGCAAGAGCACGTGCGCCAAAAAAAAAGAAACGAGACAACTTCCACCTCCCTAGTTTCCCCAAGAACCTCGCCATGGCATCCTCCACATTCCCCGCTTTTTTCTCCTAACTCCCGACTCACAGAGAAACAGAAACGGCTGCCAAATCCATTAACAGTGCACGCCAATCCGAACGAGACTCAACCCTAACTGCAAGAGCAACTCAATGGCGAGCCACGAAAAGTGAGTGCGCCCCCCCTCTTTTCTTTTTGCGCTGTCGCTGGCGGTGCTACGCGAGCCGTAGCCCAATCCCGAGCCAGCGGAAGGCGAGAGAAAAACCATCGCGAGCCCAAAAAGGCGCAATCTTAATGACCTCGGGGCTAATGCCGCCTGCACGCCGAGGGAAGTGGGAGGAGAGAAACGAACAAAGAAAAGTAAAAAGGGGAAATGAAGTAGCGAAAGCGGCAGAAGCTCGTCGCAAGGCGCATTCTGCCTAGGGGAATCTGGTCCCAATTGCTCGCGTTCCCAGGCCTCGACGTACCTAGGATAAAAAATGTCTATTCTAGGCACAACGTGCGAATATCCGAGGAATGGTCAGACGACCGAAGACTCGACGACTCCCGCAGCGTATCTCTCCTGGGACGGAACAAAGGCGAGTACACCGTGATTGGTTCCCTCCGACGTTCGGACACACGCGCTCCGATCTGGACGGGACGAATGCGTCGGTCTTCGTTGGAGCTTTTGCGGGTCACCGCGTCCTTTCGTCGAACGAACGTACAGGCCGGTCACACCATCGATCGCTATATAGGGATCGGCGGCTACGAACTTTCGTTCACGGATGGGACAAGAGGCGCGGGGCGCCTCTTTCGGGCCGCCCAGACTCCAGCACGCGCTCGCTGCCTTCCGTCCTGCTTCGGCTGCGCGTGCACACTCGAGGCTCACGAGACGTCGAAGCGTTACCGAAGCTCGCGCAATGTTCACTCGCTGCTCCTATGGACTAAGTGACCATAGTCACCGATAGAGTGAGAACGGCAGGGCCTGTCCTACGAGAGGAAAAACTAAATTGCCGCATATAGGTCACGTGACGTCAGCTCATGTGACGTTAATAGCCCCGCTAAATTTAGCGGGGAAACTGAACTTGCGTGTAGGACGCGGGATTAGCTTTTTCGCTAAATTGAGCGGGGAAATCCAAGTCACGTGACCTGATGTCACGTGACCTTCACACTAATTCAACTTCCACGCTAAATTTAGCGAAGAAACAGAATCGGTGTGTACAGGTCTGTGACGTCCTACAACGATGAAACACTGCGCGCGTTGTATTATGGGACGTCACGGGCCACGGCTTCGGGAAGTGCTGCTTCACGAAATCCGGAGCAACTAGACAAAACACGTTTCACATCTAACAAAAAAAAAATATAAATAAACGCCTCAACACGTTAGATAACCACACAGAAAGATCCAAAGTATAATTGACGCCCTTCTAATCAACTTGCCCTTCAGGATGCATGGTGAGGAGTTCTCAAATAATGTAATGACAAAAAATACTGAAATCCAAAGTAACGCGAAAGTAACGTTCGTTAGTGTCTGGAAGCAACGGAGGCAGTATCTGGTTACTTCTGGACGAATCGAACCCGAGTAAGGCGCTCATTTTTAACGGACCATCACGAGTAACGCTCTTTCGTCACTCTCGGTGAGGGGCACAACACTGCCGCTCCTCTAAATACGGGTCTCTGCGCACGCCCGTCGGCAAAACACGCTCGATCACTTCCAAACAGGGCACGTTTCCCACTACAGCCTTACTCCAACCTCAGAGCGGACCCACTTGACCGGCGGCTGGACAGTGGAAAGCCGCTCCCAACCCCGCGGGTCCAACACGCCGTCCATCCGCGTCCTAATCCGATTTCCTCGGCCGTAAACGCGACCGAAATGCGCGAGCAGCTTCTATGAGCTGCGTCCGCCATTAAGCTGAAAGTACGCTGAAAGCTATACGGGAGCATGCTCACTCGGCGAAGGATGGGTGTCCAACTGTAGTACGAGGAAAATGTAGCTTCCAGCGCACTCTCAGCTTTGGGGCTGAACGGAGTTACGGCCTCAACCTTCCGGACCGCCCCCTTCTCCTCGCCAAATCGATAGAATGTTTACGATGGATACCGCAGCGGACGGTACAAGCCGTCCCAGCCAATCCAGCTCTGTGGACGCAACGAAATGTGACTAAGCGCGTTGCCGCACTTCTCCCGAAGCTCTCGTGACCGCTCCGTTTCACTTCACGATGTACCGCAACGAACGTTACATTCGCGTCACGTTAGCCAGCCCAGCTGACCATGTGCCACGTGACTCCGAGCTATGGACATGGGTTTCGGGTGGCTGGTATAGCGTTTATTGCTGCACGCGTCGAAAATCGAAACAGTGTATAGCTTCCCATTAATCCGATGCGGAAACAACTCCGCAGAAATACTCTCACTGTCGGGGTTTGCTCACGGTTCAGAACGACATAAGCCAGCGGCAACGCGCGCTCTTAGTGACTTGGTTACTTTGACACTCGCGGTAAAAAGCAATGAAGTAAAGGTATACAAATGTAGTTATTTTACGAAACAAAGTACACTTAACGTATATCTGAAGCATACGTTCAATATGTGGAGAATACTTTTAATACACATTTAGCGCACTTCGTACATTAGTTTGGCAACTAAACGAGCATATGTAAAATCCATTCGTAGTAAACTGAAAATACTCCTTATTTAGGCTTTGCGAAGTGTTTCGTAAAAGTACAAGATTCGCGTACTTTTCGTGCATACATAGCTTCACACTGGCGTCACTTGGTCAGACGTAGTGGGAGAACGGGCGCGTGACAGCGTAGCTAGCTTTCGCTGCTCAGCTTCATTCCGAGTCTGGAAGCGCTGGGGTTGAGCGTGCGCTGCGTACTGTTAACGAAAGCAGAAATCAGAGGGCGCGGAACTGAGGAAGCTGGCGACGCTCGCATTTCGAGAGAAAAGTTCCATACAGTTTTACGGTAAAAAAATGTTGAGAAGCCGCACCCAAACAACCTGAAACTAAGAAAAACAAAATGGAGGTCTAAACGTTGAAGGGATATTTCTTTTCTGTTTACGGACGAAACCGCTCGTTGCCGCTCTTACACGCTATGTCCGAGTATTATAATCAGCACTCTATAAGACGTGCAGATTGCAGCCCCACCGTACGCAACGAGAGTTCAGGAAACTGACGCCCATTTAAAATCGACAAAATCCGTTCACTACCTTCATCTGCAGCTCAGGCCGCAGTAGAGGGTACAAAAACAGCCAAAATCAGAAAGAGGTCGAATAAACCATATATTTACTCCACTATCTTTACCACCCTAACGACTAACCTTAGCCCTAGCCCCCCCTCCTCCTCCCTTCCCTCCCCCCTCTCCTCCTCCTCCTTTCCTCTCCTCTCCTCCCCCCCCTCCCGTCCGTACACGAAGGGAGCCGCAGTCAGCTCGAGCGGAGGTAGCGCCATCTTTTGCGCTCGCCAGCAAACGGGCGCAGCGACTTGAAGCGCCATCTGGGGAAGCCGTCTCCAAACCCACTCCCAAACCCAGGTGTTCCCTACGCAGGCTTCGCCGCCATCGCGTCAACACAGGGATAAACGACTGCACAACTAATGCCCACGAAATAATAGAGCGCCCCAAATGGCTCGCAAGGTCCTTAACCGAATTGTGCGGACATAATAAACGACGTCGTTTGGGGCAGCGAGACCCGAAATGCACTTAGCAGGTGCCCTCTACCGTACGGAAGAGGAACTCAACTTCCCCGCACGAGCCATTTCCGGCTAAATTGAAATCAAACCACCCAAGTCGTGATTTAACCGGTATTCGAGCACTTCTTTTTTCTTTTTTGAACGTGTAGAAAACGCACATCGCACATCATATTGACGTCCAATTCACGCTCGACCGTCCAATTTCTAGGTTCGCCCAACGTACAGGATGTCGCCCGGTTAAGGAAGTGTATATTATCACGAGCTAAATCCTTTAATCACGTCAATACTAAGCATGACACTTCAATTACTGTTGAAAACTAAGTTTTTAATATCTTCTCAAGCGATAATTCTGAAGCAAAGGGGCGTAATAAACAGACGTGTTGACTGTTCATCGCTGAATACAGTCTTAATCGTCATCGTCCACCTACTTCGCATGGCCCCCCATCCGACGCCCACACTTAGTTTGCTTACTTTCAGCACTCGCACAAAGAGGCTGCGTTAGTTTGGGTAGAATCACGAGAAAAACGAGTCTCAGGCACTGTCACTCACGCGCAATATATTTTAAAAATAATTGGCCACAATTAACCGCCGGCAGCCCATTAACTTCGCAGCTCCACCAAGTACACGCAAACGCATTTCCAGATGGACGAACGCAACGCACACGGTACAGACGAGAAACGATTAGCGATCATTAGCATCAGTACTTCATTAACTATGCCACAGGCGTCCCCGAGTTCTCTAATCTAAATTGCGAGCAGCTCGCTCCCTCCTTTGCCGTTGCACAGCCAACAGATGACCCGAAACAAATCAGATTAAAAACAGATTAGCAAATGTTATGACCCGAGGGTGTCGGAGAAATGGACCTCGAGCAACATCCTCTTCAGACGCTCCATTTTCCCGTTTCGGGAAATGCACACGCGCCGCGACGACGGATTGGCGAGTCCTCCGACAGATGGCGCCACTTCACGGCTCGCTTTTTTTTCTCCTTTCGTACCCGACCAAGGGAAGAAAACAAACTCAAAAGGAGACCACCAGGCGCGCTGGCGTCTCACGAACCAATCAACGGTCGGCGAGCGCGTTGGGAAACAAAAGTTCAGCACAAACGGCTTCCTCGTCCCATTATTTACAGCACGTACCCGAGACTGACCGCTAGAAGCGCCAACGCAGACGCGGCCACCCGTGACGTCAGGCACCGTTTAGCCAATCGGCGATGGCCAACAGACCACACTCCCTGGCGGAACCAAAGGGGAAATAAAAACGAGACACCCTTCATTTGCATCGACTGACCGCCAGGGGTGCTCCAGTCAGAGCGCGCGTGACGTCACAAAGATCGTTCAACCAATCGTGCGCTTCCTTCCCCCTCTCTTGATTCCCTAAAAAGTCATTACCGCAAAAGTGGCACAGTTTCCCTCCCCTTTCGTCTGGAACCTTTTTTTTTTTTTTTTTTTGTACGTATTTGCTTTTTAATCTCGGGATGTTTGGCGCAGCCTGTGGCGCCAGCGACGAGGAAAAACCGGGCAGTCACGACTCACGACACATACGGGGCACGGAATCCCCCGAGGGTTGCTCAACGTCCAAAAGGTCAAGGTCACGGGCTCCCACCGTCAGAAGGAGCTGGAAACGTGGCGTGACGCGCCTGGCAACCCTGAAAAACGGCAGCTAGAAGCCAGCCGGTCAGTCGGCGAGTCTTGCGAGGCACCAGAGCCAAGCGTGAGGGCGTCACACTGTCGTTTGGTCAGAGCCGGCCGGTTTCGGATACAAATTGTGCCGCACGTGCGGCTAACACTTGAGCGACTTTTTGCGTTCTTTTAATCAGCGTCGTTCAAGGACGGACGGGAAAGTTCCGGTTCGCGCGTTGGAAAGAAGATTAGATGTAGAGTCGGGAGAGAGAGAAACAAGGAGAGAAAATTGGACAATTGCGTGTATTTGAACCTTCCTCACGGCGCGCTCATATCGACCGACTAAACGCTGTTGTTGTTCACGTGTTCGGTTGCCGCAATGTCCGTTTCTGTTTTGGGGGGATGACATTCTTTGTAGTACCACAAGCTGACAACACTCGTTCACTGGGAAGAGTGAAAGGAATTGCCGGTAACAAAAATTTCGGCGTATCACAGTCAATGCTAAGAGGCCGTGTCCAAAAGCTCTTTCGTGAGATGCCATCCTCCTAAGCAAAGCGCGCATGAAGTCTCGTGTTTTCATAATACAGCCTGTATCGGGTGAAGATATAGACTATTTGAATGGAATCGACTAAACGTCACTGCATACTCTTACGTTAAATTTCCTCGCGACAACTGTGGCATCTTCAAGATTCCCCGAATATTTGTTGTCAGGCGAGAATAATAATCGATATGCTGAACTTGGTCATTGCAGAAAGCCACATCTGTGCAGTTTCAATTATTGCAAATGCACCGCTTTATTCACGAAATAGGAGAGACAGGGCAGCTGATAGGCATACATGTACGCTAATGAAATGTCATTCTGGGGAAGAAAAAAAGCAGGAAATACTCTTTAATGGAGGGTAGGGAAATGAAACTGTCTATGTGTTGACAGAAGAATTGCAGATGACCAAAACGAGCCGGAAATCTTTGCCGTATTTAATCTAGTATATTCGAGCATTTTGGTTAATGGCATTTCAGTATATGAGAATCTGCAATACCGGTCTAAGAAATTGGAACGCCCGTTTCATGGTAGAAGTGAATATCGACTGGATCGAATCGGGTGTGAGACACGGAGCTGCCCGTGCCGCAGTCGGCTCGGTACCGCTCTTGTATCGATTCGCCGCCTGCGCACATGTATACACAAAAGCGCGCGTGGGGGGGGGGGGGGCTCGGTCCACGCCCACACTCGAGTGGTTCGCTCTTCCGCCGAAAGATGGAGCAGCCTCCTTGGCCGCCAAGATCCGTTCAAAGAGGAGGGTTACGGACATTCGCTGACATTGCTGGCACGTCAACGTGGAAACGACATTGGCCGAACGCGGGATGGAGATATCAGTGCCGTGCAAATGCAGCGATCAGCTACAACCAGCCATTCCATTATTCAGTTCTAGCGACTGGGCCAGTCGTAGGTAAAAACGTATCAACAGGAAGGAATTTTCAGGTCGCCATTGTCCACTGATCTGTAGCGTTGTTTCAGCCTTGTGAAGAGACATTTCGTCGTCGATCAGAAACTATTTCGCACCATCACCGCTAGGAGAATCCGCGGTTCTGTTGGCGCCCTTGGTTCCCCTATTCGTGGCTCTGCATGCCCTATTCATTGGCATAAAACCTTGTGAAAGCATACGTCGATCCTCCTCTGGTCAAAGAGTGCATCGCACATTCCCACCAGGGGAATATGTACTGACGCGACTCCGCTGGAGCCTTTGTCTTCTTATTGCCCTCCTCCCGCCAACTCATCCGTTGTTTAGATGAAGACTTGGCCGAGTTGGTCACCCACAGCAGGAAGTAAAACCGCAAAACGACAGGGACAAACATCAGGTCACACAAAGGAGACAGCGGCATCTGTTTCTCCCTTGTGTCTCCCTGTCCGTCCTCGTCCACTTGCGCTGTTGCTTCCCCGAACATTTTGTAGTGTCAAACACTCCTCGCGAAAATCCAGCTAAAAGAATACGTGGCGCTGCGGGCGTACCGGTACTTCCGTAGTATAACCTCCCCCTCTCTCAAAAAGTACACACGAAACACGCACACTGAAAGGATTCGAGTTAAAACTATCTCGCAACGCTTTCAACGCACCGATGAACCGACTATGGGACATGGCTCTTTTAACCGGCAGTCATCCGAATATTACAAAAGGACGCTTTTAGTTTCACGGTTCTTTGAGCTGAAATACTGGAACAACCAAAGAACGGTCTTTCCACGGTGGTGTACGCTCAAAGGCTTCCTTCCGCACCTATACTGTCCCGAGAAGCAATGCCGAAGACCAATCATTCGACTCCTTTTAATCGGCGTAGCCAATGAGAAAGCAGACCTGTACCGTGCTCCCGTGGCCATACCGTTTCGGTAGCGGGGTTTTAGTAGATCGCTCCGATATATACCTCCGATAACGACACCCGATACTCTATCGACGCCTTTCTGCGAGCATCGTATCGTTACGAGAGGTATGGGAACCATCTACAACAGCAATTTCTAATGGCAAGAAAGAAAAAAAAAAAAAAAGGCCGCTGATACCAGTGTAGCGGAATGGGTATTCCCATTCCATTCCGGGAATTAGAGTTTTCGTTAATTCAATTCCTATCAAATCCTAGGAATGGGGACACAGGACCCATTCCCACTCCTGGAATGACTGAATCGTTCCATTCCATTTCTCAAATTACTAAACGTAAAAAGTGGCACTTGGCAGATACATTGCGAATGTTGCCGGCATAAGCAGCATAAAGCTGACATTATCAAACGCATAGACAATTGCAAAAAATGCAAAATGCCACAAAAAATACGGATTTTACTCAGCTCACGGTGCTGGATTGCCTGGGGTGACTCGTAGGGTCCGCAGCGGTCCATCGCAAGGTGGATCAAGGTATGCAGAGACGAAAGTCAAAGGAAATGAGCGGGCATCCGCAAGCTTGCTTGTAACCCTCACCCAGTTGAATGTAAAACATATAACGCAGAAAACAAGCATGGGAACAAAGACCAAGTAGAAGGCGGACTTACACGGCAATATGTAGTATAAAAAAAAAACAAGCGTCGGAGCAAAGCGCAAGAGAAGAAAAAAGTGAATCTCGCTTTGTTTTAATGCCGAAGCAAACCCAGATTTCGCACTTCACAAGAGTGCGCGCGGATGAACGTGGAAGGCAGCAGCGTAGGCCACCTGCTAAACAACGCCCCTCTAAGTATAAGAGAACAACAACTGATCATCTTTCGGTGCCGTGCGAATGAACGACTTATCAGAGCTCTGCGAGTTATAAATGCCCTCCCCCGCTCCCAGATCTTAGTCCGTGCACGCGCGTGCAATTTCCTGGCCGTCGCAAAAAAAAAAAAAAAAAAAAAGTAAGGCAAGAAGGGCGATGAGGAGCCGTGTATGGCGGTTTCTTTCTTTGCCGCTCCCTTCGTTTCTTTTGCTTGGTGCTTGGTTTCTTGTTTCGCTCTCGTGTAACACAACTGAAGCCCGTAGCCTGCGCTTCCGTGAACGGCGCAACCGCCACCGCCCCCCCCCCCCCCCCCCCCCCCTGCAGTTTCCCGCTCATTTAATTTCTGAGCAACTGAATCGCTGACTGGCTCGGTTTAGCTGAACGTAACCTCCTCCCCTCCCCCCCCCCCCCCCAACACACACACACACACGAAAAAAAATTAATAAAGAACCGCGCCCATTCTATTCCCAGTCCATTCGGGGCAAAAGGCATCAAATTCCATTCCCATTCCATTCCCCTGAACGTTGCCGCCATTCCATTCCCATTCCATTCCACGGTCGCTAAAATGAGGAATGATTCCGTGATCATTCACACTCCGGAGTGGCAACTCCGCAACACTGACTGATACCGCCTGGCCATTGGAGCATGACAATTATCACCCTCCTCATTGGCTGCGCTGATTCAGGGAAGGACAATGAATGGTGTTCCCAGTTCATTGCTGTTCAGTAAGAAGCAACGTTACTAAAACACTCAGTTGGGAAACTCCCATAGAGACAGCTTTGAAAAAGTGGCCCCAATCTGTCTCCGAGCGCCGAGCTAATGACGAACACAACGCCACCATTTCTCCCGCAGCGGCCACTCGAGGAACTGCACGTGACTTCTATTTTGGCTTTAAGAACAGATACAGCGGAAGAGGTTACAGGGTTGCCACCCCCGTTCCCCCGGCGGGCGCGCCGCGTCCAACTACCGAAGCTAAAATTCACCTAGGTCGGGACGCGCTACCTGAAAGGACCGCTGAGGCATGGTTATATAAAAACAATATTAATTGTGCCGCAAAACCCTGCAAACTAAAGATTTTAAAAACATAACGCGCCCCTCTTTCGGTACTAAACTCCAATAAATTTCATACAAAAAGAGTCTTTTTCGTTTGTTTTTACGCAAAAAAAGGCTTTCAAAAAGCTCAAGGTGACCACAGTACAGACAAATGATAAAGAGTGGCGCTGTTGTCGCATTTAGCTCGGTCTCGGTGGACGCCAGCGGCCCAGGTTTCGACGGCGAGTTTCCCAACTGAGTTTTTTAGTAACGTTGGTAAGAAGTGACTCGTGAGATCGCGTACAGCCGGCCAATGATGTTCACGTGCTTATTACAATTATAATGCAATTAAATGCAAAGGTGCAAGCGAGCTGGAGAAGAATGACGAAAATAATCCCTAGAGAAAGGGAACAAGAGGGACAAAGGACAAACACAAATCACCGAGCACAGCTAGGTGACTGGTGCGCGACCGAAATTATAATGCAATTAAATGCATACCAGGCGGATTGTTCGCTCGCACCTTTGCATTTAATTGCTTTATAATCATAACCTTAAATTGCAAGCTTCACCCTTGTTGTTGTTAGACTGGTGGCAACTGATAACACCCGTTTGCTCTACTGACGTCGAACCCCTGGTTAGCTCAGTTGGTAGAATGGAGAGGTCCCCTGTTTCATTCCAGGACCAGGCGGATTTTTTCGGTCGCTCACCAGTCACCTATAGTTGTGTTTGGAGATTTGTGTTTGTCCTTTGTCCCTCTCGTTTCCCTTCTCCAGGAATTATTTTCGTCGTGCTTATTATACTTACTGATTCATTAGCGGGGCCAGGAGATTGGTACATTAGCGCGAAGAAGGTGTTGTGGAGTGGTTTTATCGAACTGTCACGCAGCCTACCTGTCCCAATCAGAGCTCTCCCGAGAAACTACGAAGCCTCGGCACGAAAAGCTGCCCGATAATTGACCTAGAGCAGTGGTTCTCAACCATAGATGTTTCGCGCAACTTTTCTGGATCGGCAGAGATGATGGAGGACCCCGTTCGTGGTGAGAGGAGAGGAAAGGTATAGGTTAAATATAAGAATGATTTCATAAATGGATCTAACTAAGGGCTAGTTTGAAGTAGACCTCTGTTATTGACGTTCACACGAGAAAACTCGCCCGAAAACTGAAACATTTCTTTTCCACCTGAAAAAAAAAAAAAGACAACTTTGTTCTATTTTGCCGGGCTCGACTGATGATGCGGGACTTCGCGGACCCCTAGAATGCCTTCACGGACCCCAAAAGGTCCGCGGACCCCCATTTGAGAACCACTGGCCTAGACTATTTGGTAGGAAGAAAAAAAAGGGGGGAAGAACGAGAGAAAGAAAAAAGATTGCTTCCTGAAAACGGGAGTGGGATCAAGACTAATAAGAGCCCAAGACCTACATCCTTACGGTGAAGCAGCAACTTTCAGTGGCCAAACGTGACAAACCGCAAGTAATGGTCGACACAAAGGGACCGTCGAGCGACTAAGTAAATAAATAATGACACGATACAAGATAAACAACGGTATACGAGGGCCGCAGAACAACAGCCTGCGTACAAAACAAGGGCGCATTTATTTGCCCACACCGGGTCACTGCGCGTGAGCAGAAACTAAACTCTCGTGGAGCTCCTGCGCATGCGCAGCGCCGAGAGCAGCGCCACCGCAGCAGCGTGACGTCACGGTCGCGTGTTTTCTGCTGGGCTCGGAAGTGCAGAAGGCGGAGGGAGCCACGAGAAGGAACGGGAAAGATCGAAACAGACAGACGCGGCCACGGACGAGACACAAGAGGGAAAAGGACCGCGGCGACGCTCTCGTCGCTGATCATCCCGGCAAACAAAGGATTCCGGTCCCTTTCCCGCGGAGCTATGTGGGCAAACGCCGGCGGTACGCCAGATAGCGCGAGTCGAAACAATACAGCGAACCAACTGCGAACGCTCCCCACATCGCGGTTTCTTGTATACGTTTCTGCCGGGATTCGATCGGCTCGCGTTCCGAGCTTTTGTTCTCATCGACAGAGCCTCTCTAACCGATCCGATGCAATGGACGAAAAGAGAAGTTGAGTTGACGGAACGACGTGCAAGCACTCTTGACTCGGGTGTTGCAAGCTCCAGCGAAATTGCTTTTATACGAGGTGTGGGAAGGGTTAGGGTTTAATAAAAAAAAAAAAAAGTGTCCCAAAAAAGTGTCAACGGAAGTTTGTACGAAAAAATAGCGACGCAAGTGGGTAAGGAAAGTGTGCAAAGGGAGTGTGCAATGACAGTGTGTAACGCAAGTTGGTAACAGAAGTGTGCAACAAAAGTGAGCGGAACTTGGTGACTAAAGTATGCAACGAAAGTGTAACTCAAATTTCCACATTTAGCGGGGAAATTGCCTCGCGGTGCAACAATCATAGACCAAGTCACGGTTTTACGAACGTGCGTTTCAGAGGCGTTTTTTCTTTTTTTTCTTCGACACCCGGGAATCGTATAAACAGCCCTACTCTCTTCTTTGACAGCTTCACGCTTTACGCCCACAGTGCCCAAATGCCTGAAAATAAATAAAACCATTTGTTCCCGACCGCATCAAAAAGAACCAGCGCTTAACGACGAAAACACGGAGCTGTGGTGATCGTAAAACAAACTGTACACGGTTGTTTGCCGACAAGAGACGCCCGATCAGCTCGGCAAACGCTCTCTTTTTCTTTTTCATCGGAGCTCGTTTATTATTTTTGGTAGCGGACGTGTATATTTAACCCACCTCCGTACACGTACCGCATTGATCAGCGAATCGCCCATTCTCGTATCATCGTGTTTCGGCAAAAAAAAGAAGAATACTACAATGTTGGACGATATCTAGGAAGCGGCGTTGAAGCCTGAACGGCTCCGAAATAAATTGTTTTCGCCCGGTCCGCGGAAAGAGTTTGTCCAATGTTCGCCTTGTGCGGCTCGGTCGTTACAGCCGCCAAATGGCACTGTCGAGCGATACAATATTATTAATATAATGGCGTCCTATTCTATCGCGACTTTGAACTACGGGGACGTGTGCCGATTATTCTTCTGTTTATTTATATATAAAGTAATGAAGTCGCACCTTCGAAGTGAGACTTCATTCCTTTATTTTATTCGGCATCCTAGGCAGTATGTATATATATATATATATATATATATATATATATATATATATATATATATATATATATATATATATATATATAACTGAGAAGAAAAAAACCCTTAGTGAAAAACAGCAACAACGGGCGATTTAATCTTCGACGTTTCGGCCGGAGTCCGGCCTTCGTCTTCCTGACGAAGGCCGGACTCCGGCCGAAACGTCGAAGATTAAATCGTCCGTTGTTGCTGTTTTTCACTAAGGGTTTTTTTCTTCTCAGTTTTATACCCACGCCTTCGGCCTCCCGCCACCATGCCCGTTATTTATATATATCAGAATTATATCCTGTTTTTTTGGTTTCGTCAGGGTTCTAGGTAGTAAAACATATCGAAGTTGAAGGCCTACATTCGGATTCAGGCTTGCATCACCCTGAAACAGTAGGCAATTCGGTACAAGAACAAAAAATGGTTTCTTTCTTCCCGTACAAGCCTTCAGAAGACTCTCTTTCGAGTGTTCTATTTGAGTAGCCACGAAATAAAATTTAAAAAAAAAATGATAAAGACTAATGCCGGGGACACTTGGGGAAATCCAGGGGTGGATCAGGATTCGCTACGTTGAAACACAATTTCTAGTTCTTCTGGCTGAAAATGGTGAGGACGACTCAAAAAGAGAGAGGAACTTTTCAATCTCTGTCGAGGCTAATAACAAACAAACAAAAGGATCTTTTTTACCTGCCACGGACATGCGAGAGGACCGCCTAATATGAGAGATGAGCTACGCGAGAAAAGGCGACAGGGAAGAGAGAGACAATGGAAAATGAGCTGCCAGAAGAAAAAAAAATATCTTCGGGGCGTACAAATGCAGAGAGTGTGCAGATATAAACTTTAAAAAAAAAAAAGCAAAAACGAAAACGAAAACCTCGCGAATAACACATATATATACAGAAACTAAACTGCAGTGACAGAAAAACGAAAGTAGTAGGACAACTCAACGGAAGTGTTGTAAGGAGTGAAGAAATAAAAGAAAATCCAAGAGCGTTAAGAATGTGGGGCAATTCCTTTTTGTGCTTGTTCACAGGTAAGTCGAAGGAGCAAAACTTGGGAACCAATACCGGGACAAGAATGCGACCACGCTCACGAGACCAGAGTCCCGAGAGGGATGCGCCTTCCATCCCTAACAAAACCAAAACAAAAGGAAGCCTAAATCCCACACCCAGCAAAATAAAGAAAAAGAAAACGGTCCAAATAGAAGGCGAGGGAACCGAAACATTCCCCTAATCCGCCTCCAAGCAAAAACACGAAGCTGCGAAGAGACCGACTCGGTCCTCTTCCTATCCTCCAATCTCCCGAAGAGCGCGGCGCCCTCTCTGAACCTAACGAAGAACCAGGGCGCCCAACAAGCCGCGAGCGAACGGCGGTAAATGGCCGTCGCTCTTCAGGAGGGAGCCACCGAGAAAGTTATCTACATCGAAGGGACCACGATGAGCGTAGGGCTCCCAATTGGATTACGAGGGCCTGTTTCCCCGCGGATTACCCATTCTGGACGGGACCACTCGGTATTGCGCGCGGAAGCTGCCACAGAACAGCCCCAGCACGAAGCGGCGGTTGACCGAGCGCGTTCGTGGTCTTCGATGAAAGACTAGGGCTTGGCTGATCGATGCAGAAAACGAACGAGCAAACAAGGTGTTTAGGTCCCGGGTCGGGGAGACGAACGTGCTTCGATCTTCGGCACTCGGGCATCGCTTCCAACGGTCGAGGATGGCTCCCACAAAGAACAATACGGAGTAGACACCAAGTCACGCAAGCTTCCGAGGGGATGGCTCTTTTCCAGTTAGGTAACGAAAGCACCTGAACCAACCTACGACGATTGTTGTAAGAAAAAAAAAATACCAACTACTTATAAAACAATGGGCTTTCAATTTTTACCAAACAAGAAAGAACGCCAAACGCAAGCCGAATAAGGGAGGCTTTTAGAAAACCGTTACCCTGTTCCGCGTACCGCACTACCGGAGCCTTTAAAGCGTGCTTTTAAGCGCGCGCCCGGGTGACACCGGGACCGCGGAGCGCGCGCTAAAAGCATGCTTCAAAGGCTCCGGTGCTCCGGGTACGCGGAACACGGAACACGGTTTGTTCAAAGTCTCTACCACAATGCAAACCGGCTAGAAAAAAAAAAAACTAAAGAAGAAACAACAAAAAACGTCCCCAATGTCAGGCTGATTGCACGGTGTTTTATTACCAGTTTCAATTTTCTTCCGGTTATTGGTCATCCGAAAAAAAAAATTTCTGCAGCGATGTACTAAGCCTACATATGCAAATATGCCACGAAGACGCTTGTTCGGAGATACTTCTGTCATATGTAAGCGGCGATCGAGGTTACTCTCGTAAGACGTACCAGCAATCGGACTGCGGCTTTAGCCTCGTTTCCCAACAACTGTCCCGATGTTTATTCTTTTACAAACACCACACCCACTCTCATAAGCGTACCGACAAGCCACAGACGCCTTTTCGCGTTTAGCTAATGTACGTTACTAATCGGCACCTCAACTTCTACTGCGGGAGTTGGTGTCCCGGACGACCGTATGTAAGCACGCGAGTGAATATCGCTGACAGCGTTTCACTTACCAGGGGAAAAAAAAAAACTATCGGTGATATCCTGGGTATACCATTTTGTACGCACTACACAGTCACCCGCCCACAGACTGTAAACGCCGTGGTGTTTTTACGACTGTATCGCGCCTAAGCCAGCAGCGATACGAGTTTGTCGAGCGTCGCAATTTTATCGGATTTCCTCTCGACTTGCGGTGTCTGCTATTTTTGATGCGCAGGAACCGAAAGTAAGGAGGTGCCTTCGTATGGCGGTCGTTAAGCAGCATCGACTGCGGGAAAAATACGAAGAAAAAAAAAGTGAGCGAGCCTCGGCGTAAGCGTCGTCGCGGCGTCCCAACTTGAGGCTGGATCCGTTTCAGTCGACCGCAGCAAGAGACAAAGCTACAGAGGAACGGCTGCCTGCCGTATATACATTTTTGTCCCCTTACCGTCTCCAGAAGCTGGAGTCAATTAATGGAGAATATAATATACAAAAGCCACAGTTAGACGCTTTTATTTTATATTTTTATTTAGAACACCGTTTTTGGGATATAGTTCGTGACAGCTGGAGTTTTAACTAAAAATATCTCCTCAGTGCATCACGCTCAAACCGTGGATGTCCCTTTAAAAAGGGAGTGGTTTCACGACATGGAATTGAAATGTTTCTCGGTTTACGTGAGCTTAACCGGCACTAGCGGGACCCAGGTATACTCTCGCACGCAACGTCAAGTATACGTCGTCCGTTGCACCGCCTCTTTAAAAGGGTGATGCGACAATTTTTGTACTTTGCGCAAATACCGCTTGGAACGAATCCCCGACGCTAATGACCTATGAAACACGTGTTCGTCTTTCACACCACGCAAACGAAGTCCCAGAAAAAAAATTAAAGAAAAACGAGCAGCGTTCACCCGCTCAACTCGCAGCCAGAACAAGCGGCCACGTGATCTGGAGCCGATTCTATGCCGCCAATGTTGATGATAGCCACGCGCTGGGTGGGGTTGCCAAGGCACAGGACACGCGCCGAGTTCCAGACATTGTTATGGTTCGGCTGTTGTCGTCATTGGAGCGATTGGACACGGGCCACTACCCGAATGCTTCTCGAGCTATCGATTATCACCAGCCCAAATCGAGTGCGCACGCAATGCCCAAGTCTAATCTATGAGCCGCATTCAAATATCATCACTGGAGGATACTGCGACCGCCCAGCTACGTCATCAAGTTTCGCGAAGATTGAATGAAAACGCTCGCTTTGGTCCTTGAAATTAGACCGCAACAAAGGAGTTTCTCGGCCAGATGGCGTTGTGTGCGAGTATCCTTGCGTCCTACTAGTGCCAGTATAAGCTCGTGTGAAGTGAAATGCATTCTAATTAAATACCGTTGCACCGCCCCTTTAAAGGCTATCAGTATCCGCCTGCCCCTGAAGCTTCCATATCTACCGTATTTTCCGGCTATTGTCCGAGGACTATGCATGTTTAAAAGCTGAAATTTTAGGCCGTGGTGACTAATATCTGCGCGTGCAGACAATACAATATTTTTTTGTTTTTCAATATCGTTGATTATAACGAGAAGAGGCGGATTTTGTGAATGAAAGAGCATGTTAACGATGATTTATGCATATTCTAGGCTTCTCTGTGAGCTAAGAAAGCAGACATCTGTCAAGGTGTGCCATGTATGAAAAGATTTTCCTGTCGACTAAGCACCAAGTGCGGACTGTGCACCGGGTGGAGACTATCAAGCAAAATATTGTATTTTTGACCCCAAATTTGCTTCTGCGGACAATACATCGGGTGCGGAGTATAACCCGGAAGATACGGTACCGGCGTCCTCGAGAGATGGAACATATACAAAAGTCCATTTAAAATCGGAGCGATAAAGGGTTTGTTTCGTTGTGAAACATGGCTAATTTAACGCCTGCTGGCTAATTAGACGAAAGGCACGAAGTAGTGTAGCACTTCACGGAAATGTAAACTGCTAAGCCGTGACAACATGTCTTATAAGCATTGGATGCAAAATATAATTTAAAAAAAATACATACCGAGACGTTTTTCGGGACATTTAAAACTGCAGAAGCCCAAACAGCTCCCTTCGCGTCTCTCTCCCTCTCTCTCGCGCGCGCGCGGTCTTACTCCCTAACTCTCACAAAAAAAAAAAAAAAAAAAATCATTTTCCACATAAATTGATTAATTTACTTTAAGAAAAAAAAATAATGAAAGCGCCTTTTGAATCCGAAGAACAAAGAACTGTAGAGAATTCGGCACCGCAAGGTTTGAACACCTCTTTAGAGCCCTTTAGATCTTCATTATGAAACCTATAGAAAAGACAGAAATTGACACCGAAACTAGATATCACCGATACAACCCATATAATCGAGATAATGAAGCCTTTCGGAGAAATCGAGGCGAGATTATGAAACCACGCTGTTTGTATTAAATTAAATATAAATTTCGCTACGAAAAAAAAAAAAGCGCATAAAAGGACACTTAAGAAGTTGATTACGTAACATTGCATTACGTAAGAAAGCTGGAGCAAAATTTCGTCGGTTGCGTAAGAGGGAAAAAAAGAATGTTATATAAATAGAAAGGAATATATAACGGGAAAGTTCAAAGATGAGCGAGACGCAGTGGGTAAGCGAAGAAGGGGTAGAGAAAGATACGATCACTACGATAAAAAAAGAGGGCTTTAGGGAAAGGAGGGAAAAGGGACGACGCTAAAATGGCGTTGAGAACAGAAATTCAAGGTCGTAAAAAAATGACTTCGCGAAAAGATTAGGGAAAAAAAGGAACCGCAGGAAAGGGGAGACAGGGCTAGGTAAATTAGATCGGGGTTTACCAAAAAAGATAAAGAAGGAAAGCGACACGAGCGCAAGAAAACAAAAACAAAAAAAGGATACAACTGGAAAGTCAGTAGAAAGACTATTGTATGAAACAATATCAACAGATAGGAAAACATATATGTATAGGATGCTCGGACGTATGGGAAACTATTTTTTTTTTTTGTGGGGAGGGGGGGGGGGGGGGGGGGGTGCGCGGAACAGATGGGATAAAAAAAATAGAAAGGAATAAAAATATAAAGGATGTTTTAGGGAAAGCCGTAGTGTAAGCGGAGAGGGGAGGAAGTCAGCGGAGCGGCCTCAATGTGTACGCTAGTTGATATAAGCCGGCCGCCGAAGAGCAACCTTGGTTTAGGGAGAAAAATAACAGTTCTGCCTCTCCTCCTTCAACTCCGCCCAGTCATCGATCGGATGCGTAAGGAGCAGCCGCTTTATCTTTTATTATTTTTTTTTTTTTTTTCTGGCCCGGAAGAGTCCGCGGATCGCGCAGTCAAAAAAGAAATAATAAACCGAATAAAAAATTAAAAAAAAAAAAAAAACCGACAGCGAAGGGAGGAACGGTGGCATCCTACGGAAAGATGCAAGCTCGCTCAGGCGCGATGCTTCCCTGCAGCGATACCGCTGCTGTCAATGGGAAGAAGGCTCGCGAACAATAGGCAGTTTTAATAGTAGGTCGTTTTTGCGTTCCGGTACGATAGCCGATAACGATACGATACATGCGTCGAGGCACCGGCCGAGTATCGCGTATTGTCATCGGGGATATGGGAATGATCGACTGAACACCCCAACAGGGAGCTTTAGTCGATCGTTTCAGAGCCTAGCTCTTAGGCGCCCGCTTCCGGCTTGAGCGGCGTCGCCGTCGGCGTAACCGCGCGTTGCATAATGGGACCGTTCCCATAATGACCTCACACGTGACGTCACGTGTGACGTCGCGACGGCGAAATTTTCCCGCTAAATTTGGCGGAAAATGTTTACCCTTCGTGACGTCACACGTGACCCGGGATAAAGTTCACGCTAAATTTAGCGGATAATTTCGCGCCAGATTTATCGGGAAAATTTTACCCTCGTGACGTCACACGAGACCCAGGATAAAGTCCATGCTAAATTTAGCGGAAAATGTCCCGCCAAATTTAAAGGGAAAATTTTACCCTCGCGACGTCACGCGTGACCCGGAATAAATTCCAGGCTAAATTTAGCGAATTTCGCCCTCGCCACGTCACACGTGACGTCACGTACGTGTGACCCTCCCTTCCGTACCCTCCCCTACTGCTCCTCAAAAGCTGCGCTCTAATTCGGCGTTACAGATAATTGTAAACGTCTTTCGTTTTTTTATAGGGGTTTCAGTAGATCGTTCCCACAACTCCGATAACTCTATCGGACAGCGATTCCCTACATGAGCGAGGGCGCCGGCAGAGGAACGGGTGTCGGTACCCGAGATGGGAACACTTGGTAATAAAACCCTAGAACTTCATGACGGTACTGTATAGTGCACCGGGGATGGGAAGGGGGGGATGCAGACGTGGTATTTCTTTAGGTCAGTATGACACAACCATTTAAAACACTTAACAAGCCCATTGGCTTCTCTAAAACTGCCATTTCTGAAGCAGCTTTTTTTTTCTGTTTCCGGTTCTCTTTTTAATTGTTAGGGAATGACGTGATTTCCCACTCCCAGTCAGATTCGGATATTTTAATCAATCTCGCTTTTTGAACATTCAAAACTTGACAAAACATGACTATTCATTTATCCGGCTACAACCGACCCGTGAGCGAACGACTTCGGGAAAGATATGTAGTACTAGTAGGTCGTTAAAACGAGATTAATGCGAAATTTAAAAAAAAAATGCTGTAAACAGTAATTTTGTGTTGTTTTTAGTTCCTTGAGTACTGAACCGAATTGAGGAAGTCTTGACAGGTTGATAAAATAATGTTCACCTGCTGCAAAAAAAAAAAAAAGAGAGAGAGAGAAACAGCAGTGATAACTATAGAAATTCGCCGCGCGGTCAGGTATAGAACAACACACACAAATGAACAGATAGGGCAATAAATGAAAAGTGAAAGCCGTTTACAACTCCCTGTAACGCCGAATTGGAGCGCAGCTCTTGAGGAGGAGGAGGGAAGGGTACTAAGGGGAGGGTAGACCCCGCCTCCTCCTCCTCCCCTCATTCTTTAATATGCTCCGGGGGGGTCACCTAACCTCGGGGGGAGGGGGTCACGTGACCTCGGGGGGGGGGGGGGGGGGGGGTCACGTGACCTGGGGGAGGGGGGCCCCGTGATCTCGGGGGGTCACGAGACCTTGGGGGTCACGTGACCTTGGGAGGGTCACGTGACCGGGTGACCTTGAGGGGGTCACGTGTCCTGGGGGTCACGTGACCTTGGGGTGACCTTGGTTACGCCGACGGCGACGCCGCTCAAGCCGGAAACGGGCGCCTAATGGTACGTTTACACTTGCGGATCCGCCAGCGGATCCGCCCAGCTTTTGCCGCTGGGGCAAAACGCTGGGCGGAAAACGCGGCGGCGAGCCGTTTAGGTCCGGGATCTATTTCTGCCGCCGAACGAGGCGTTTCGCTGACCGGATGTGACATCCTTGCGCAGCTCGACGCTGCCTACGTCACGAGTACGCGTTCTTCCGGGAGCAGCAACGCCCGGGAGAGAGAGAGCCGAGGCGGGAACTCTCGCACCTTCTCGTCATATTTGAAGAGACGTTACGGGAACCGCTGCCGCAGCCGGCGCTGCCGCCACTGCTCGAAGGAAATAGATGTAAACACAACCAGCTCGTCGCCGCCGCCGCCGGGAGCGGATCCGCTCCCGCGGCAGCGGATTTCTTTTCAGGTGTAAACGTACCTTAAGAGCTGCGCTCTAATAAATAACTCAAGCGTACAAAAAATATATTACCCCTTTCCCTTTCAAGGACGTCGAGTGAACGCCTTTTGCCTGGTGATATATACGCTTAAACTTTAAAGAATAAATAAATTCACAAACCGCGTGCTTTAAATGACGCGACAACATTCAACAGACTTCAGGGTAAAACGTAAAGACGCTGAGAAAACGAGGGAGCAACAGAAATATGTATAAAAAGAAATCCGTGCCAGACAAAAAACAAACAAAAACAAAAATAGGGCACAACGAAAAGAGCATCCTCTCTCGGCTAAATCATCCGACGATATTCTACGAGATTCCCACGAGGCGAAGAACTGCGGCTCGCCAGGAATTCATTCTTATTCAAATTGACATCTCCCATATTTTGCATTCCCTTTAAAGAACCATTCCGGGGCTCCGCATATCTTTCCCCATTCAAATCACGATTAAAAAGAAAAGTAAAATTCAAAGTGTACTCGCAATAAATACACTTTAATTTTTTTTTTTTTTTGGAGCGATCTACGCTTTTATTCCGTTAGCGCTTCGGCGCTTGAGCGATACGCGCGCTTGTATCGGAAATTCGAGCGGCATCGACGGCACCTGTCGGCGAGAGCAGAAAGCTGTGGCGGCAGGTTCGCTCGCCAGCCTTCCTGGGCGAATCCGATTATCGCAGCGCCTGGCGGTCTGAAGACGGAAGTCGTGAAAGTGGGTTACAAAAGACGTGGTGAAAATCGCTCATGCTCCGTTTCAGCCTGCGAAGGAACGCAGAGCACTCCACGAGTCGTCGGCGCCAATCCAATCCACGTGACCTTCGGGAGTGACACAGCGTTGCCCGACGTGCATATAGTCGCGTGAAGGTTGGTTCACACATGAGCGTTTTCGTGGGTAGAGTGCGTCGCCTTCTCTCGTAACCACTTAAAGGCCGACGACCAAACTCGAGATTCTGCAAGGCAGAAGATCCTCCTCACCATGGGGAGGAGGAAACAGGCAACGGTGGACAGGGTACAAGGAGGGAGAGGAGGAAGCGAGGGAAAAGTGGAAAGCGCGAAGTGGTCGTCGGTCTTTAACAAACTCAGAGCCGTATATGCAGAGAGAGAGAGTGCGGCTGATGGGTGGAGGACCCGCTAGATCCGTGTCATTAGTTGTAAGCAGTGCAGGCGAAGGTGACGCCGGGCGAAGAGGGAAAGGGCGAGCACTAGGAGGCGGGACGGGAGAGGAGGGCAATGGACGGCGAGGAGAGAAAAGGAGAGCACTAAGAACGTTAGAGTGGAGAGGAAGTTTCTCTCCTCGTCCCCAGCCTTCCTCGTGCTTGTCCTTTCTCCCGTGCTTGGCGTTGCCTTCGCCTGTACTGCACGTAACTAGTGAAGCCGACCTCGCGATAACACAAGATGGAGATTGAGTTTTCGTTTCGCCATTCCATTCCGAGGGAGCCCACTTAAATTTGCGGTCACAAGTAGCGTTGTACAAAAAAACATTCCTCATTCATAGGGATCGCGCTACGCCTGCGATAGATCACTGCATTCAAGGACCTTTTTATGTTTTTTTTTTTATCGATCTCCAATAACAAAATCTATAAATAAACTTTTTTACAGAGGAGCTGTTAAGGGCTAGTTTCCCCAGGATCGTGTCCGCGCTCAAATGACCCGATGACACAAAACTCTGGATAGCTACCGCAATCTCTGAGCGACGGAGGCAACCAGACAACCGGCTTGCCGATTGTCTGGTTGCCGCCGTCACTCAAAGATGGCGGCAACCTTTCGAACCTTTCCACCCTGGCTTGCCGATTTGCGGCCGGCCATTACTTCATTCCCAGCATAGTACAGCTTCGCTGGTCTTCCTTCTTCACCAAAGTAGAAAAGCTGAAAGCTTTTTGTTTGTTTCTCGTGTTTTCTGAATCTAAAATGCTCAAACTATTTAGAGCACTGAATCCCAGTTGTTGCATAGCAAACGCTTTCCGCGGTGTTCAATTGTGGTGGTGGTGGTGGTGGGCATATAGAATTTTCTAGACAAGAAAAGAGAGCGAAAAACGATCATATATTTTTTTTTTCTTCAAGTCGTCGCAGATAAGGAAGTTTGAGTAATTCATTGCGTCGAAAGAACCAAAGTCGCTAAGAATAACGACACACCTTTACGGTGCGATGGCACGTCACTGTAGACATGAGCCGGCTAATTCAGAGTGGCTCATGAATTAGTAGCACGATAGGGCGGGGGAAACATTTGGTTGCATGATCTCTGGCCGTGGTTGCTAGACTGCCAGCACGTTCAAAACAATGCCAAACTCTCCCAGTATAGGTGGCCCTGACCAAACTGGCACACTGAGGCCATCTATCGAGTGGCGCTGGAACGCTTCCAACCTGCGTATACATTTTTATGCTTTTTTTTTTTTTTTTTGTACGCACCGTTCATGCACCGTCGGCTCGAAATAATTATCACGATGTTATCAGCGACAATTTCTCGTAAATGATGCGTAGATTTGATCCCGCAAGTCGTGCAAAACCTTCAGTTTAGCTGAATGAATGTATAAAAATACGTTTATTGGTGAAAGAATTAAAGAAGGCTGTTCCACTATGGCATAGTTTGAAAAGAGGAAAAAAAATTAAAACGATATACTCCGGCCCGTTTTCTCTAGATAGGCGACTACGAATGTCGGCAGTTGGAGCCTTTACTTTCGTAGTCGCCTGTATACACCAACTCATGTTTACAAACAAACCGGAGCGCCCCTAGCGGACGCCACCGACGCCGCGCATGCGCGATGGGGGTGTGGGCAAGAAGCTCGCCGTCGCCCATAAACAAACCATTGAAATGCGATGTTGTCGGCGTCGGTGTGAGTCCCCGCGCTCTTTTTCGCGTTCGAATTGTTGATTCTACATGTCTGACTATCTTGAGCGCCGTCAGCGAAATTACCGAGGCTCGTTACACCGCGAAACTTCGCGTGAACAATGTGACATGCGGCGATTCATTCCGCGTGGACGCCGCAGTATGTACGCTAAAACCTGATTCGCATGATCAGAATTCGCTCGCAATTTTCAGTCGCGGCGCCGCTCGGGCTGCAAAAGCGTGAACCGTAGCTGAGATGGTCGACGTCGATACTGAAAATCGCTAGCAGAATCGGACCAAGTCAATTAGGCATAGCAAGTCAGTGATGGTCACTGGTAACAATGATCAACATCTGCTTGTATCTACTGCTTAAATCGAGCCTGCTTACCAACCTTCAAATTTAAGTCTTTTGAGGCCTGCACTTACTTGTAGCAAGTACCGGGCCAACATTTGGTCTACGGGCCGGCGTCATCTAAGAGAGCAGACGACAAGCAGGAACGTTTGAAAGAGCAGACGACAGTTCGAACGATCAGGCGTCCGTTTGAACTTGAAGACGCACTGAACGTAGTCCGCAGGTGGTCCGCACAACTTGACGGTTTTCTAGCGTTCATGTTGGAACAAAACGGATAAATCTGATGACCTCAAGTATCCGTGAATTCAACCCAAAAGTGCTTCGCACCCAAGCAATCGTTGTACGACGGCGTCTGTTTTTCCCTTTTCACGGCACATATCGAGATTCTCGGACGAACCGAGCACGTGAAAACTGACCTTCAAACCTTTCTCGACATTTTTGGTACGGCCCCAGTCGCGGCGTTTTGACGAGAAGGCAGCTTTTTGTCTGGTTCCTTTCAAAATAACGAAGGAATACACGTCTGGCATGGGGACTTCTGCCCACAGCCCCAGACCGGAAGTGCGACCGACGCGCCGTGACGTCACACGTGTCTTTGGGGGCCTACAGTTGAAAGTGTAACACAAGTGTCAATAGAGTTCCACGGCTGCAGGATAGATGGCGCCAGTGAATAAAGTGTTGTTAGGCGATTACACTCCATACGAGAGAACGCAAATGTGTTTTAAGCCGCCTCAATACGTTCAGACACGCTGGATCGGCCTCGTATGGCTCGTCACGCGTCCACTGCGATCAACGAAGCCTAGACACGAGCACTAAGCAAACCCGTCTCCGCCCGCTGTAGCTGTGTGCGTGTGTGAATGTAAGTTTAAGTGTAGTATTTTTTTTTATTGTTTTTGTGCTTTGAGACCGGATTTAGTTCGAGTCTGAATTATTCCACTCCTTCTGACGCTCGCAAGAATCATGCAACCAACTTCCCGTTCATTTTTGTTTTTCTTTTTCCCCGTCTCCATATTTGCATATTCGGAATGCAGCATCCAGACAAGTTCCGGAGTCGCTTCGAAAGCGCTGCAAATCTTTCCGTTCAACTCGAACATCGGTTGGTCTTCCCGATTTTGTACCGCCCCGCCCCCTCCCTCAATTTGCTGGGGTCAAAAAGTAATACACAAAAAGTACAAAGCTTTGAAATTTTCTTAAGACACTGTAAAAAGTATACTGAATTTATATATTTAGTTTACTAATCATATAGTAAACGTATATAAGCTTACTAAGTACCCAGCAAACTACAAATATTATGGGGGGGGAGGGGGAGGAATCTTTTTTAAAACTATATAAAAAGAGTTTTATAAAAGGGCGGTGACGTCTCAATCTATTCTGGTCTTGATGCATGTTGCGATATAATCTGAAGCTTCTCTTCGGCTCGTATTCCCTTTCTCATCAGCTCCGTTCAATCCGGACACGTTGAACTTCTGTTGTACACCCGTGAGCGATATGAAGATGAAGAGCCCTCTTCTTGTTTTTGACGCTCCTGCAAGTTTCGGAACAAGCTCTGTTCCAAAAGAGGGCTAGAAAGCAAAGTTTAGCCCCCCAAGCCACGTACCATTTGAGACGTTGAGAGGTAATATAGCTTTAGGAAGCCGTAAAACTGGCGAGAAACCAGGTAAGGTGTTCACCTTCATGTTGCCGGCGGGTGTACGTCGTTTAGCTTCTCCGCTGTAGACGGGCAATGCGTCAAAGGGAAGGACAAGCGATACAATGGAGACCTCGAGCGTCGCCCGGTAGTCACCCGCTCCTGCGTCGATCCTCGTACGAGCTGCAATATGATGATCTCGAAAACACACATTCGGGCTGCCTAGAAGAAGAGACCGCCGAAACTTTCCGTATTTAGAAAACCAAAAAATATAACCGAGAAAGCGAAAAGGTGTGAGACTAACATCAAACGTACTAAAGACGGAAAATCTGCAAGGACGAAGAGAAATATGCGCGAGGAAAAGAGGAAAAGACAAGAGAGGAATACACGAGGGGAATAAGGGATAGCCGAAGGGTAAGAGCGTCATTCAGCTTCCAAAGAGAGTAATTTTGGAGATATACATTAGAGGCACGTAGTACGCATAAATCATCCCCATTTATATTAAGAAAGCAATACACAGAAAGAAGCGGAAAGGTGTAGACAATGACATCTAGAGTCATAAACGAAAAAGGAAGAAGAAATAGAAATACGCCAGAGAAATAGAAAGAGAGAGAGAGAGAGAGCAGGAGAGAGAGGGGGGGGGGGAGAGAGAGCCGTAGGAAATGGGGAAGGGTTCATTCAGCTCGAGGAATAAAACGGACGGCGGCGCCTGCGCAAATCGATCTATCGCACTGCGCCGCTTGAAACCACTCTCGCCCCGGCCTCTCCAAACGCGTTCGCTGAAATACGAGACAGTATAGAAACAAGGGAACGAAAGAAAGAAAGAAAAAAAAAAGGAAGAGGGGAAAGAATGTCTTTCTTTCTTAGGTTCCCGGGCTGGAGAGCCAATAAAATGACTCGTTCTTTTGTTTCGGGAGTTCGTTAGACCAAAAGAACGGCGGCTAGAAACAAACTCCAACTGCGCTCGTTTATATAGAACGTGGCAATGCCTGCATGACAGACAATGAACCAAGCAAACGCCTGCGTGGAACGCAACTGTTAGCGTAATATAGAACACATGCATACGTGTTAGGGCGACGCGCACAAACACGCGTTGTCTACCAACAAGCGCAACATAAGCAATGAAAAGAAAAAATTGCTTCCCACTGGAATTTTCGCTTAATACCCCCCATGTAAAGTTTAAAAAAAGAAAAGAAACTGCTTTATAGGCATTCGCGGTTTGTTTTTACCGTGCATAGAGCGTGCGTCTTGGAAAGCATTTGCATTAAAATTAAAATAAAAAATTGCACTGCGCTGCACTATATCTTTTTGCCTTTACCGAAAAGGTCTACATTTCTAACGGCGCCAAGTCGTGGAAGAAGTCTTATTACATGGGTATCGTCAAAGAAAAAAAAAAGAACAAATATTAAGCATGACAAAAAACCCCGAGACTCCGGGTAAAAAACGACGCATACACTAAAAGGTTGTATGTGTCACTTGTAATTCCGCAGTCTCGAAGATTTTGTCCTGCTCAATATTCAGCTCGCTTGCGCCCTTACCTTCAGTTCATTAACATTTAATTTCCTTTCAAACGAACCTCGATTCGCTGATAATTGCACGCTTCTGCTTTTTTCATGGTCAGCATATTTGTTTGTTCTAATTCTGTACGCCCCCTTCGCCACCTTGGCTACCAAATGACGAATGGCAGACTGCTAAACATATTTATTTATTTATTTAGTCTAACCCCCAACGCAGGAGGTTACTATTGCAGGAAAGTGGGAAGTACAAATACACCCCTCTTCACAGATATACACAGAAATATGCACACACACGTACTCTAAAAAAGACAAAGAAAAACAAAGACAGCGACACAAAAGAGAAGAAACGGAAGGGAAAGGGCAAAGAGCTAGGAATGTCTTTCTACCGCTAACCCCTGATCTCTCTCTCTCCCTCAGACACATTTTCCTCGTGTCTCCGTCGCCGACCGGAATGTCGCCTCGTCACGCACGAACCGCAGGTCGACGCCGACCACGCCACCGCCGCTGTCACGGCAAAACCCTGCGTGTGTCCGGTATACAACCAAACGCCACGAAGAGCTAAAACAAACTTAAAGATAGAAACATAACTGGTGCGTATATTCTTCCGTCTTCTGCTTCATTTCATTTTCCGCATAGAAACCTGTACACCGACTGCTGCACTCGCACGTCAAAGCTGCTCACAAACGGCGAGTGCCTGCCACTTGGGAACCGCACATGCTGCCTGCAGCACACTTACCTTCATATATGCTCACCGTATACCTACACTGACACCTGTCCGATACTAATTACAAATAACCAGTTCGTTTGTCACCGACTACATGGCAGGGTAATCATTTGTCCTTTAATTAGATGTTATCATTTATCTTTTATCCTTCCCTGGTCGTATTGCCCGTGTACAGCGGAGAAGATGCGATTGACCAGCCTTTGTGTCGTTCGCATTTTCGCTCTTGACCTTATCCGTATTTTTTTTTTTTCTTTCGCGCGCTCGTTATTTTCGGGGGTTATTTCGTAATGATTCGATTCCTTTTATAATGTAGTAATCACGAGAGGAAGCTCATTGCTTACGGAAGAAATGAAATTACTCGCATAAGCGCCTTTACTCTTTGTTTGTCAGCCCCGGTTAATTTTTTGAAGTAACGTTTAATTGTGTTTCCTCTCGAGGAACCAAGTAATCAAATTGAACAGCTTTTAACCTAGCGTTATTGCGATATATATATATATATATATATATATATATATATATATATATATATATATATATATATATATATATATATATATGAAGATGAATGAACCGTACTAAATCCAATGAATCAAAGAAGCAAAATTTTTACGAACCCGCCAAAAGGCAAAATAAACGGCGGAGCCAGGACTCTGGCTCCGTCATTTATTTTGGCTTTCGGCGGGTTCTTAAAACTTTCATTATTTGATTCATTGGATTAAGTGCGGTTTATTCATCTGCACATCTTCGTTTATTTCCTCCTCGGAGACCACGTTTAGTAACACGTAAAATGTTGCTTATACTGACCAAAGTTTCAGAGGGTATACTGCAACGCGAAGCACTATAGCACTATTCAGTGCCTTTTTTTTTTTTTTCGCCTTCAATGAGTTCGACCAATGAAAAAAGGCGATAGTTGTCCGCTGCAAAAAAGGTGAACGCATTTTCATCAATGCGATTTCGTAGTCACTGGGGCGCGCGATCGGCCCGACCTCTCCTCGGCTAAACGGTTTAAAGGCTGCTACATGATTGGTGTTTCCAGTGCTTCTCGGAAAGCGTATACAATACATGCCAGGGTTTCTGTCCCTACCCGTATGTCTCCAACCTGAGTAAAATGAAGGTGAATGCGAACACTCAACGAGATACTCGAAGGCGTTCGTCCGCATCACATCTTTTGCGCAATCGTGCAACGACAACTTCCTTCGGAAGAAATGTCAAGGTCAAGTGTATTTATAAGTCAGTCAGAGCTTAAAGGCCCTTACGCACGGTTGCGTTTGGGAGCGTCTGCGTTGCGGCTGCGAGAACATCCCATTCCACGCTTCAGAAGAAGCACAGATGTGCCGGTGACTCGCTTTGATTTCTCGACGCAACACAGTCAGACGCACTTAAGACGCTCTCAAGAGCAACTGTACGCAAAGGAAGCCTTAAAAGGGGCACTCAAGTAGACACTGAGATGGTCTATGTACGGTGATAACTCAATCTACATGCTATATAAGACCTTTTCATTTTTGTAGTTGCCTCACCGGCGGATAGAGGGCGCTGATGCACTCGGCGCCATTAGGTTGCTTCAATTTGGTTGGTTTCGGTTTCAACGTGAACGCGGCTATGTTGCTGTTTTACGTTCTTTTTGCGTAATTTTGAGATACGATTATTTTCCTTGTAGCACACAACAAATGAAACATTGGTATTGAGCCACTTTGAGGACGACGAGGTGTATTTGAGCCTAAATTGCGGGCTTTTTTAACAACTTTTTTGATGGATCTGATTATGGTCGATTGCGAAACGCCTGACTGATGTACAGGGAAGATTACCATCGTCTACGGCCGTGCCCGCTGACCACCAGTTTCCAGAAAAACAAACTAATGAAGAGACTAACACGTGAATATAAAGAAGCATATCGACAGCTTGATTAGCAATGTGCTGAATCCGCCAGAACAGATGAACTCCCAAGTTTACTATTCACTGTTTGGTTTTTGTGGACACCCAACCTTTAGTGAACTTCACACACTAAAAACTTATCGTGTAATGACGCAGATAATTGATACAAACAAGTAGTATCGGCTCGGCCTTTTTTTTTTCTTTTTTTTTTAATTCGATACTTGAGCATGTTTTGACAGGCCGAGTAGAAAATTTCTTATATTATGAACCCTGCCAAATTACTCATAAGCAGCATTTCGCGATATTGATACTTGGAAATAAATTATTTTATATGAACATTTGCTTACTCAAGATATAATATAAGTCACAGGCCCGTCAAATTAAATCTGATATATGTCGTCCGCAAAAATTGGCCAAATAAAATGAAAGGCTGCAGTAGCAGAAATACCTCGGAAAGTTTGGCTGAATTCTAGCGCTAGGCACCACTTCACAGACATGTGTGAACAAATATTTCTTTGTTTGAACAGATTCGCTTTGTAAATTTCGGCGTCGCCCGCCACCAAATGTAAAGCCCTATTCGCAATCGACAATCCTGGACAAAAGTAATTGTTATGCAAACGGCTTCTTTTTTTTTTTTTTTCGGCGTTACATATTGCGAATTTTAGATACTGGCAAAAATTAAAACAGCGTACACACAAAAAAAAAAAGCGTCATCATTATTGCGCTTATCCCGAACCCAAACCGCGTTCTGGATTAGCAAATAGAAACAACGCTATTTGTGCACGCTATTCCAAAACTCGCTACTGTTGTCGTGGCAGTTTCTTACGCGGGAAGTCCCAACTGGTTATCTAAATATAATCAATAAATCACTTAAATGACTGTCGAAACGGGAGCGAGCACGGTATACATTTTCTTAAACTTCATAAGTAAACCGACCAACCGAACAACTACGTTGCAAAAAAAAAAAAAGGTTGAGAACCTCATCCGCATTTAGGTGTGCTATTATGAACAAACAAATTGCCTGATGTTGACGTAGCAGTACTTCTAGCCTCAGATAAAATACAAGTTAAACGTTCATTGTCTATCTCCTCCGGGAGTTTCCTCAGATAATCAAAAATAACAGATTTCGATATATTATAAATACAAAGAACGATACTTTCTGGAAATACAGAGAGTCTCCTTGGGCGCTGACTATTCTTGACGCCTTCCAATCCTAAATGCACGATATAAATATACGCGTTTCTTACTGAGAATGTTCCACCACTATTAGTAAACAAACCTCAGTTGTCATAAGGAACTTTGAACACTCGTAATGTCCTAGTCGTCAAGTAGACGTATCGGGCTACAGTTTCCGAAGTAAGGCAAGAAAGCGCGGCGAAACGCGACGAAAAACACGATTACAACCAATACAACGCATCCGCCAAGGCGCAGTGGGGAGAGCTGAGCAGCAACTTGAAGCAACCTAATGGCTGCCGCGTCACGTGATTCCAAGATGGCAGCCCCCATGCGGAGGAGGATGAAAAGGTCTATTCGCGTCTCCAGCTCGACGCTCGCCCTCCCGCGTCGGAAACCGGAAGCGCTCTAGTGAGGGTACCCCGATTCTCCTGCTCAGCGGGCATGGCGGAACTGCTCGCGATCATGGCTCGCGAAATGTCGTTTCCGAATGCAAACAACACTCTTCACTGTCCCAACGTAGTGCTGCAGCTGGTATGGGATTGTACCTTACTGGAGAGTTTTAGTATTGCGTATAGAAGCAAACGCAAGCGGTGTGCGTTTGCGTTAGAGTTGCGTGCCCCACGTTGTGCGTGCGCCTCATCGCCATGCGCCATCCAAGACCGCAATTTCGGGCTCCGCGCGCGCGCAGTGTGGAATAGGCAAAGCTAACGCAAACACACGGGACTTGAGTTCGCTCGTATACGCAATATTAAAACTCACTACTGTTTCACCGGCTTCCAACGCCAACGATAAGTGCTGCAGTGAGCAGACGTGCAACAAGGTAGGCGTTCCTTCAAACTGGAAAGGTTGAGATTGGCAAAACAACGGCGAGCAAATACAGGAGTAAATAAATGTTATGAAAAAACTCATATTAAGTTTTTTTTTTTTTTGGCATTTGTTCTTGAAGTATATTGGCGGCGACAATGGATGTTTCGCCGATTGTCAAAAGTGAAAAGTGGTGACTTTAATAGCACAATATACTTTATCCACAATTAATGTAATTTACGTGGATTTCTCACATTAGCTAAAATGTTTTCATTGATTTTAGACTATTTTTATTTTATTGGCAATCAAAATGCAGCAATTGGAACCATTGATGATAATTAGCACAGTTTTCATTGTCATAGTTCTTTGCGCGTTTAAAATTAGATCATAAGCAACAAATTATATTAGAGCTTGAAGAATTACTTATTCAAATATGTGAATTTTAATATTATTATTATTAATACAAGTCGCGGCAATGTATGCCTCAATTAACGCCAAGATCCCGAGAATACGCTATTTAACCATAATAGTCTTTCCAGAAAGGTATAATTCTGTTTTCTTTTTAGCATATGAAAAACTCTGACATAGTTATCAAGATAGACAAACAGTCAAACACTGGATGTAATATGAAGTCCTATGCGTAACGTGGTGCTATAAAAACACACACACTTCAGCTGTCTGACTCGGATTCCGTCTTTGGGTTGTTGCAGTGAGAGCAGCGTTTATTAGTTTATGCGTTTCGTGAACTGTAAAATGTAAAAATTGGAATTATTCTCTTATTCTTGTGCTGAAATAATTGTCATTATTTCCCATGACAATTATCTGAGCGAGAAAAAGGCAACGAGAACGCACAAATATCAGCACTGATTTTTTCAACTACTACAAATATAAGCCTGGATCGAACAGTATGTCACAAAAAAAAAAAAAAGTTTCCGCGAACAACTTTTCTAAGTAAATAATTACAATCTGAGACACATCTTGAGTCATGAAACAATTCGAAATTAAGACCTATATCGAGAAATTAAATCCACAATAGAGGCAAGTTTCGGTTTCGCTCCAGAATTAAAACGCGCATCCTTCCGTAATTAACACGCTAAACACCGTTCTTTTTTTCAGGTTAAAGAGGTGACCTGCGCTCATAAAACGGTAGCTTCCTCGTATTACCAGAAATAATTTATGGCGGTCAGTGAAGCCAGCACACTAGACAGGCTCAGCAGCGGCACGCATCTCTGACCCTCACTAAACCCGCCATCTTGGAAAATGAGTGGCGCCACCTATAGTTAGTTGGAGTCGCGAATAGGCATCCTAAAAATCGCGAAATTACACTCACGGGCGACCGATTTCGCCTATTCAAAATCCGATGAAAGATAGTGACACGCCGTACTTTTTGCGCCTTGATGCAGAGGAACGCCGTCGGACGGCGTTTAAAAAAAAAAATAATAAAAAATAGTAATAATTGCTGTATTACGTCTTTTACACCGAATGCACGTCAAAATACTTTTCACCGGAATATTGAGGACGTTAGAGTAAACTTGGGTAGAAATAGAGGCATTGATACACGGACGTTTCGGAAAGAGAGTTTCCTTTCTCAGTGTGTACTATCGGGGAAAAATGAAATGCGAACAGGGGAGCGCGTGGCTCGCGGTACAGGCTGCGCCGCCTGGAAGTGAGCCTAGGAGCGAGGTTGCGTGGCCTACTTCGATGTGTTCATGCCCCTCGATTGGCGCTCCCTCAGCTTCAGCAGTCCGCCTCTGGTGCGCTGAAAGCTATCACGGCTATCTTTGCTGGCTCAGCGCGTGCGGTGCAAAGAAGCTCGCCGCACTCGCCGAGCAGGCAAAGATAGCGGTGTCAGCTTCCAGCGCACTGAGAGGCGCACTGCCGAAGCTGGGGGAGCGCCAATCGAGGGGCGTGAACACATCGAAGTAGGCCACGCACCCTCGCCCCTAGGTTTACTTCCAGGCGGCGCAGCCTGTACCACGAGCCACGCGCTCCTCTGTTCGCATTTCATTTTTCCCCGATAGTACAAGCGGTTGTACACACAAAAAAAAAGTCTATTTCCGAAACGTCTGTGTAAAGTATACATTGTTACAAAAATTTACCTAAACATTTCCTATACCCAAATATTTGACTTTTTTTCTTTTTTTTTTTTATCAAAATATAATGTACCATGCGCCTAAAAAGAGGAATATTAGTAACGTTCGGAATCTCCGCGCAATTGACTATTTTCATGGGTCAAATTTTACGGAGGTGGTGGAGATCCCGAAGATGACCCCCCTCAAGAGAAGGTAGTGCCCCTGTATTTCTATTGCTGCGAGTTTCCTAGGACATCTTGCCAATCAGAATTGGACATATTTATTGATATAAGCCCAAACGGACAAAACGCCATTAAAAACAAACCTCTACAAAAAAAAAAAAAAGAAACACTCGATGCTTTTTTTAAGAAACACCGGGAGGACGTGGCTTCGTGTTCACGCGTCTTGCACGGGCACTCGGCGAATCTTGCTCGTGTTCTGTCGTTCCAAAATCAGTCCACCGGATGCCGGCCTTCGAAAGACCCGATATTCTTCCGAGTTGTTTTCTTCCTCGAAGGAGCTAGGCCTTTTCCTGTTGCTCCACTTTCGAGCTTATAACCGCGCGATAGCTGTTTCACCAGCTCCCCTCACGTCTTTTAATTATTTAGTTTCCCTTTCTAAAAAAATGCATGACCAGTTCAAGAAAGAAAACAAAAAAGTTGAACGGCCGCCTCTATAACTCTGCTCGTGCTCGTGGACAAGCCCGTGCAATTTCAAGCTTGCCAAAGCTACGTTCACTCGCAAGCTGCACGTGCTTGCACGCATGGGGCAGCAGCGGGGCCCCGTGCTTGCCATGCGGAGAGCAAGTGGTCTGCTGCTTGCAAGAAGCGCTGACGTCACAACGAAGCCGAGTTCTCTTCGGCTTTGATTGAAAGGAGGGTGGGTAGACCTCGATGCTATACGCCTTCCGGTGTACCCACTATTTTTTTTTTTTAATCAGCCAATAACAGCTTGGCGTTCTGACGTCATCGCAAGCCTTGTGCAAGAAGCAGACAAACTTGCACTCTGCAATGTCTTTTATAGGAAGTATTCACTGGACGCCATACTTGTGGGTGCTGTTTAGAGCGCATGCTCAGAACGAGCTCACATTAGTACCCTGATAAGACCGGCAATCTTGAGGGTGCGGAATGCACGTTGCAAAAGAACTGCGGAAACTCGCCATCAGCACGCGCTCAGAAGTCGCACACACAGCTATGGCCGCCAGTGAATACTCCCTATAGGGAGTATATATCTTCACTAGCGGCCATAGCTATGTGAGCAACTGCTGAGCGCATGCTGATGGCGAGCTTCCGCAGTTTTATGGCCACGTGCATTGCGCACCACCAAGATTACAAGTCTTAGCAGCCTATAGAGAGTATTCACTGGCCGCCACATTTGAGGGCGATGTTCAGAGCGCATGCTCGGAACGAGCTCACATTAATAGCCTGATAAGACCGGCGCTCTCGATGGTGCGGAATGCACGTTGCAAAAGAACTGCGGAAACTCGCCATCAGCACGCGCTCAGAAGTCGCACACACAGCTATGGCCGCCAGTGAATACTCCCTATAGGGAGTATATATCTTCACTAGCGGCCATAGCTATGTGAGCAACTGCTGAGCGCATGCTGATGGCGAGCTTCCGCAGTTTTATGGCCACGTGCATTGCGCACCACCAAGATTACAAGTCTTAGCAGCCTATAGAGAGTATTCACTGGCCGCCACATTTGAGGGCGATGTTCAGAGCGCATGCTCGGAACGAGCTCACATTAATAGCCTGATAAGACCGGCGCTCTCGATGGTGCGGAATGCACGTTGCAAAAGAACTGCGGAAACTCGCCATCAGCACGCGCTCAGAAGTCGCACACACAGCTATGGCCGCCAGTGAATACTCCCTATAGGGAGTATATATCTTCACTAGCGGCCATAGCTATGTGAGCAACTGCTGAGCGCATGCTGATGGCGAGCTTCCGCAGTTTTATGGCCACGTGCATTGCGCACCACCAAGATTACAAGTCTTAGCAGCCTATAGAGAGTATTCACTGGCCGCCACATTTGAGGGCGATGTTCAGAGCGCATGCTCGGAACGAGCTCACATTAATAGCCTGATAAGACCGGCGCTCTCGATGGTGCGCAATGCACGTTGCAAAAGAACTGTGGAAGCTCGCCATCAGCACGCGCTCAGCAGTTGCGCACACAGCTATGGCCGCCAGTGAATACTCCCTATTAGCCTGAGATCTTTCTGAGCATGCGCTCTAAACAACGCCTTCAAATATGGCATTCCAGCGAATACCCCCTACATACTTCGCAGGACATCCGATAGTGCCATGTACCTCGAAATAAAATTCATATTCGACAAATCAGAGCCTGCCGGTATGTTCTAAAAATACGAGGAAAGCAACAAAACGGGCATGACAAGACAGATCATGGAAGATAATTTGCTCCGTCAATGTCGTTCTGTTGCTCTTCCTTTATTCTTAATGTAAAACCCACAATGGATCGTCAGACGAATAGACCTATAACAGGAACACCACGTGTTTGTATAGCCCACTTTTTGGTTTTCAAAAATGCATTATAAAGATGCAAAGCATATTAGAAAAAAAAATAAAAAAAAAGGGATACGATACGCACTCTGCGGCAGAGATCCATTCCGATATTCGGTGGGGCACGGATATTTCCAACAAGCAGCGAAGCCTCGGACCATTCATCGCTCGAACGTCGTGGCCGTAGTTCCACGCGTCCGTTCAGCCATGTACAGCCCAAACGGTTGTACCGAGGCAGGAAACGCCTGCTGCTTCCCAAGACCCGAAATGCACGCTTCCTTTACCAAGGTTTTGGGTACACAAATATGTAACCCGGCATAAAAAAAAATGCTATTCAGAGCGCGCTAAAACTCGCGGCGGTGACACCAACGGGGAGGAGCGTGTGTCCTTTGAGGCCCAGCAACTGGCCAGCGACGGGTACGCGTAAGAGAGACGGACGCGAGCTCCGGTGGAGTGGTCTTTGGGACAAAACACGAACCGGACGCACGCCTGCTTGTCAGGTTCAGCGTGATGGCCGGAACGGATGTCGTGAGGGAAACATGTGTTGGTGACCGTTTGGTGGATCGCTTGCCGCGAAACGTTGAGCAGCCGCGCTTCGAGAGCTAGTCTGGCCACCGTGAATGGAAAACGCTTTATTTGGGCGCAAGCCTGGAAACCGCAAGTTTCAAGGCTTCCCTTCTTCTTCTCCCCGGTCTTTATGCCCACAGCGTTGCTTTCGTCACGCAACATACACTATCCGATTACGGATGTCGGTCGCCCAGATCCTGCTACAACTGACCACAGCCAACTAACGAAACCGACGCCGCGTAGCGGCAATGCCGAGAAGCTCGGGAGAAGAGGTCATTTCGACTTTGTCGTCTGCTATCGCTGCTTGGTTCTCGTAAGTAGCATAGAAACAACCATCGTTTCCAGTAATTATTTTTATGCTTCCGCCGTGTCATTTCTACGCAGTGACTAGAAGAAGGTTTCTACCATCGAAAAATCGTTTTGCTTTCATATGTAACACCGCTTTTACGCTGCAATGACAGAAATTCGCGGGGGTCCGCGTGCTGAACGGCGACCTCCTTTCGTCCGCCATTTGGCCTGACCAGCGCGCCCCCTCGAGTTCGCTGAAGTCGCGAATAACCCACCACTTGTCAAACCTGGGGTCCGGGATCTGGTTCAGCATCCCTCGTCGTCTTTCAAGGTGCAGCCGTCGATGCGGCGGAAATCAACATATATCGACACAAACTTACCTGACGTTCAACACAAACGCACAAAAGCATAGCGGGACATTTTCAACGCGAACACGCAATATTTTGTCTGCGCATTTTTCTTTTTAAATCGAAACGCCGTCATGCAAGCTACTATTCCGCTGGAAAGTGCTCATTTAGGGCGCTATCCTAGGAGCTGAATTTTGGTACCTGCTCATAGCCTTTCGAGTACAACAAAAGAATAGCCGATGTCGTGATTGCGCTAATGTAGTGTCGTATACTGTTAAAACAAACGAGCGATTGCCTTTTCCCCGTAGTTTTTTTTATTCGTATAGAATGGAAGGACTGTCATCAAAACTATTAATGCGACGATAGGTCCACATCGTTTGTTGACCCAAGAAGTAAACGCTGGTGCATGGCGATATACCCTTTCAAAATAAAAAAAAGTGACGATATTGCGTTTGTACTAACAGTGCCGCGCACTGTGCATAAACACAAACAAAAAGGACGGCATCCTAACAATTTCGAGGAGTTATCCCCTTAAGAGACACGGCAATTGTCCCATAAAAAAATCGTTAAAATTTTGTTTTGTTTTGTTTAGAGCAACACGAAGTCACGGAGCACGAACAACTTTCGAACCCTCGAAGCTCGCGTATAAGTTATGCTATTCGGAGCGAAAGCTCGCCTCCCCGCCTTTTGCACACGGGTTGCGGTAACGTCGGAACGCCCCGCTCTGATCGGCTCCGATTGGAAGGACAGTGGGATAGGACCTGAAAGCTGCCAGCAGTGAGGTCTCCATCCTTCCAATCAGAGCCAATCAGAAGTCGGCTTTGCGACTTCACCGCAACCCCCGCGCAAGAAGCAGACGACCTTGCGCTTCGCAGAGTCATCGGCAGATTCAGACATGCGGGACCTGGCTTGGCAAACTGGAAGGACACTTGAGCTTCGCCCTTAAAACGTGATAGCGTCATCGGGCCCCGCTCGCGAAGGATTCTCATTAAATCCGCGCTCGGTCGGCAGCCGTGCAAGCCTGTCTGCCTGGCCGAGTCGGTAGCGTCACGTGTCTTCATTTGAATTTTCCCGCCACACTTGGCGGAAACACTTTTCGCTAAATATGGCGGGAAAATTTGCCGCTATATTTCGCAGGAATAATTTCCGCTAAATTAAGCGAAAGATTCTCCAGTCAAATTTTGCGGGTCGATAGGGTCATGACGTCACATCCCCCTGTGACGTCACACGTGGCTGCGCGCGTTGCATTATGGGATTTTTTGGTCCCCCCCCCCCCCCCCCCCCCCTAAAGCCGACGCCGGATATTTTTGCGACACGAGCTCCTAAACGCTGTCGCGTTAATGTGTTCACGCCGCTCTTTTCGTGATCGGATCTTAGGGGTTCTTTTCAGCGAACACAGCTAAATCAGATTGGCTACGAAGCGTTCATGAGATGCTCGGAACTATATATCCACGCCCTGCATTTCTGAAGCTGCTGGTATGAATAGAGTTAATTAGCTCCGTAAGCTAGTACACCGGTCCTGTGTCACTATGTGGACAAGAAAACATTGGAAGACCCGTGACAAGTTATCCGTGCACGCGTATGCCCCCATTTCTTTACCGAATTAAACCTCAACAATCAAGAAACACAAATTGGCAGCTGAAAAGTCAAACTTTTTTTTATTCCCGCGGGAAAATATTTAGTCGGCAAATGGCTTTAAAAGCTGTCTCTTCTTCTTTTATTTCGTGCAATAACGACAATATTTTTTATGTAAGAAATTTTTACCCTTTTGTGGCCCCAGTAATAACAGAACCTGATCAATTAAACGTATTATCTATGACCAACAACTCACAAAAATAATAATAAAAAAACCTTTCTTAAAAAAAAAAAAACGCTTTACTATCAATTACCTAACTTCTGCTGTCCATATGACGGCACGCTTGAACTTTGAAAACGCTGGTCGTCACAATTTAATGTATAGGCGTTCTTTTTCAACGCACGGCTCAGCTATAAAGCATACAGGGTTGCGTCTGGACACCATCTTTCGGCGCTTGACACAAAAATGACTAATGTACCCGGCGTGTCGTATACGACTCTCCAGTACTAGGCAAGCGCTATTTTTAAGTGTGCTTAAGAACCGGCTTAGGCAGCCCTCCCTTTTCGCTCATTTCGGATCGACCGTGAGTGTTTCGGGTGGCTTTTTAGCGCTCCTTATTTCGTACTTTTTCAAAGTGCATGGAAGCGAGTCCACTATATCTGGACGAAGTAGATTTCTCGCTGTACTCCACCTTTTTTATTATTATTATTTTTGGAATCGGAGTGTTTGTAAGGGAACTTGATGCAGTAAAGTTCACGACGAACGCAGCAATAAAATCAGCGACAAAAGAAAAAAAAAGTTAGACAGGCAACGCTATCCATAATGATAGCGTTGTGCTTGCGAATATCTATTTTCTGCATCTCGTGCTCCGCGTACACGTGCCGATCATTAGGTCGATAGGAAATATTCAAATTGTCCTTCGCTCTACGCAAACTGACGGACACCTAAAAGCGCCTTTATGGACTTTTCTTTTTTTCTCGTTGCGATACAGATTTGTGCAATACGTGAATCATTTGACCGACGAGAGACCTCCTCCGAAATCCCTAAGGCACCCAATTCTTTTTTTTTTTCTATTTGTTTTTTTGGGGAATGTCTCGAAGTGTCCTGAAAGAAAAGAAGATAGAAAAGGGACTAACCTCGTCCGTCTCCTGATTGGCCCTCATCTGGAGCATCTCGAGCTCACTGCGGTTCGTAGGGCCGTCTTGCACCGAAGCCGCCATTTCTCTCGTTCAGCCGCTGCGCTGCGTCGGGGACCGCCACTGTCGGGAACACAAACAAAACACGTTTCAATCACAAGAACGACGACCACCAACAAACACAACGACGCAGAAAAGAAGAGAGAGAGAGAGGAAGATTTTTAACATTGTATACACGTTTGAAAGCATCTATAGACACTTCAAAAGCTAGTCGTAAAAACGAAGAAATGATTATGTTCGGAATATTGTCGAGACCGGTTATAACGAAATAGCGGCTACAACGAAGTCATCACGATTTCCCGATCCCGTTTGCACTTCGTTATAAAGAAAGTCGGTTATAACGAAACAGCGGATATAGCGAAGTAACTTCCCATTTCCGTTGATTTCGTTATAACCGGTCTCGACAGTAATGGGTTCGTTAATAACCATAAATGACAAGAAGAGACCTCGTGACGTAGCCGTTTTGAAGGAACATATTATATACCACATTGCTTAATAGGCCGACCGGAGGGCGCTAGAATTCAGCGGGATCTACAAAACAATTTTTTTTCCCCGCAGTAATCGCCAAACCCAACTTCATCCCAATTTCACGATGCATCGTGCCGACATTTTACGGGGAAACGGTTCGCGTACTTCGGCAGAAAACGTTCCCGAAACCAGCCAGCCGACAAAGCCTGACAACAACGCGCTAGAAGCGTTTTCGTAAACGCTACAAACACCATGACACACTTGGCATCGACGTACGTGCGCACGCACGTTTTTTATGGTTTCGATTTTGAACCCGTTCTTCACCTATACTTCCAAATACAGAGGTAGCTTGTATGTAGAACTTTAAAACAACTAAGCCGATCGGGATGAAAAAGGTGATCGCCTTATTTCTAAAAGAACACGGTTTCAAATTTCAATATATTCTATCGGATTCCCTAAATAGACGATGAGCCCATGATATCATAAAATACACAAGATTTAAAGGCAAAAATCCAAACTAAAGGTATTCAAGACGGAATTAAGAAAAAACACACACACACACAAAAAAGACATAAGCCGCGTGGACGTCATCACTGCCGAGCAGAGTAAACCCTTTTTCTGCGAACTTCAAGAAACGAACGAAAGGAGAAAAAAAAATTAAGAAACGAAAAAAAAAAAAAAAAGACATGGTCTAGCGGACATTGCCAAGTTTCTACTATACTTCTTCACGTTGCCTAGGTGCTGCGATAAATTAAAAGACGCCTTCCCCACTAAATCGCGGTAATGACCCGCAGGAATTTCCTTCCCTAGAAACGTCCGTCCGAGCAAATGAAAACATTATAATTAAGACTACCACGCACCAAGTTGGTTTAAGAAACATTCCAATGTGTGGCCGGCTTCCGCGCCAACGCACCCAATCATAAAAATCGCACAGGAGCGACGAGAGAGGCAATTTATCCGCGCGCTCCGTTTCGGGTTATACGCAAAGCCGACAAAGGGAACCCGAAGCGAAGTCGCGACATTGAAGCGTAATTAAGATTCGAGCATCCCTACGTTCGTGAGAACGGCTCTCGGTGGAGTCTGTACAACCGACTCGACTCTATAGAAATTAGAAGCCCCGTTTCAGACAATGACACATTCGCGAACCTTCAAGGAAAAAGAGAACACGGGGAGCTCAGTGGCTGGACCGAAAAGTCGACGACAGACGCGAGGTATTCTTTTACTCTTTTATCTATCTACTTATCAAAGAAGGAAATGCTACTTGGACGGAACTTTCAAATACCGAAATTTTGTCCGTCCGTCCATCCGTACATTTCCAGCTAAATTTAGCGGGGAAATTCATACGACGTCAACCTATACACCAGTTCAGTTTCTCCGCTAAACTTAGCGGTTAAATGAGTGTCACGTTATACACCAATGCAGTTTCCCCGCTAGATTTTGCGGAGAAATTGATGTCACGTGACCTGTACGTCATTTCGATTTCCCCGCTAAATTTGGCGGTGAAATTGATGTCACGAGACCTGTACACAAATTTAGCTTCCCCGCTAAATTTAACGGACAAAATGAAATCACGTGACCCACACTAGACCGTCTATTGTCTTCAAAGCAAATTAAAACGATCGCCCCTTAGGTACAGCATTTCGTGCATTGTAGAAGTAGGGAGATACGGGTAGCCGCTATTTTTTATTTAGTTCTTTATTTGTTCGGCGTTCCGTTTACTGTGACCAGAAACAGCTCCACGGACTTTCACAAATCTGGCGCGCATAATTTTCAGCAAAGCACGGAGAGCCAATCGAGAGAAAACGCAAAAAAATAAACTCACTAAAAAAAATAAATAAAAAACTTACACTAAAAAAAAAAGAAAAAAAAAAGACTGCACGGCGACATTAGGGAGTTTCCGTAGATCGCTTCCCTAGCTCCACTACGCTATCCCGGAACGAAGACTCTACTGTTGCGCATGCGCGGCGCTATAGCCTTGTCTGCAGAGTCTAGGATCTCGTAGCGAGTTGCGGAGAAGGTTGCGGTACAGAGCGAACCATCTACGCAAACTCCCCTATTGAGCACGGCGATACCGGATACGTGTTCAGTGTCACGGCGGAAACAGTGTTTTCTTCGGGACTAAAACGTAGTTTCAGCTCCGTCGCTCGTGTAGACTGCGGCCAGTGGATCTCTCGGGTGGCTTTGCCGGAAAGTAAAAGCTCCAAGGTTCGGAAAGTGGCCGCGGTATAAGTGCGCACTTGAAAACCAAGCCGTAACTTATAGTTTATAGAGTAGGAACCAACGAGACTGACTGCATAAAAATAACTATCAACAATAAAGTAGCGCAAAATTCCCGTCATCGAGATGACGATAAGTCCCCCTTTTGAATGACGCTACCATGGAAGAAGACAAATCCATAACCGCGCTAATCACGGCTACAAAGACGGCGCGAGCCTACTATCGGATGGTCAACCTAATTCGTCCACACTTCCCGAATAACCAAAATGTATCGCTCCCCCAAGTCTCGAGCCAAGGAACTACGGCGACAGACCAGGCGCTGCACACAGACTATACGACGCACAATCACGCCGCGTACGTATCCCCGACGTCAAGGGACGCTAGTTTCACGCGTCGTGAAATCACGAAGTTACGTCATGGAATCCCGTGACGTCACAGAGCGAAACTCTGACGTGACGGGACATTGTGTAAAGTGACGTGACACCACGCCATTTAGGCAAGACATTCTACCGCTAGATATAGCGTAGAAAGAGGCCAGCCACGGCGCCTACACGAAACATACCCCGAAATCTGCCGTGAAACTCCCCCAACAAAGACTGTCGTCGTCAAAAAAAGAGAAACATACGTCTTTGCGGAACACGACATCACGAAATTTATACATAAAAAGAAACCCACCGAAGTTATGACACGAACGGTGTCGAAGCCAACTCAACATTCGAACTCCGTGGAGGTTCTACAAGGCGGATAAGATTCTTCGCGTTCCCCGGGTAACGTAAATTCCACTCTACGGCGACCGGACGTGCCAACGACTCGGAGAGGGGCTAATGGAACGACCGAAGCCGACAGCCAATCCAATCTCGCGGCTGGGTGGACGCTGTGTCGCACGCACACTCAAATGCACGCACCATAAAACGGAAGTGCACAAACGACATATCAACGGCGGTCAAATCGAAGAGGAGGGAAACGGGGAGGAGGAAAGGAAAGAGGGGGGGCAGACATCGTAAAGATCGAGGCCCGGAAAAGCAATCGCTATGCGAATAAACCAACGAACACAAACGTCCACAGAAAGAAAGACGAATGCCCAACCGAATGTTCACCCTGCCCGAGGTACAACGACAGCTCTGCCGCAGATTGCCGCGTTCGAACGACTTTAGGGTAACGAGGAATCTCCAACGAGAACTCACTCGAGGCCGCTTGCTTTAAACAACTCCTCTCCCTTACAAAGATTGTCAACGAGTTTTCAATTCAGCTTCGGATGTACTCTAAGAAAATACATTAAAAACTCGAATGAAGCTCACCGAGTTTTTTTCTCTAAGGGTCGTATTTTCAGCACACGACTCCATGACAGAAACTATACCCTCTCCCCGAATCAACTACATCCTTAGATTGTGTAACCACGTTTCTATCCTCGATGAAAGAGTTACACGATCTTTTATGTTGAGTGTCTACAATACCCACTTGCTTTCCTTTTTTTTTTTTTTTTATTGAGTTTTCGGAGCACGAAGCGTGTGGTTGGATCTGAGCCATCCCCGGACGATGATACAGCCGTCGTGTCCAGTATGTGCTCAGAGCACGTGTCCAAACAATGGCGGACAACTTGGATATAATTGCCGCAGCAGCCACTAGGTGGCGCGCGTACTACTGAAAAGGGTCATCATCATCATCAGAGTACGTGTCCAAACAATGGCCGACAACTTGGATATAACTGCCGCAGCAGCCACTAGGTGGCGCGCGAACTACTGGAAAGGGTCATCACCATCATCAGATCATCATTGCAGCAGCTGAGCCTGGGCGCCGCCATAACCGACCTTCAATATTTTTCAAAGTTCTTTGTCTGTCTGCCATTTTGTTCATTTTACTATTACCAGAGCAGTACTAGGAATTATTGCCATTTTAGATTCTACCGTGCCCAACCCAGCATAGGACCTTGTGGGGTGCTCGTCAACGCCCGCTTTAGTGGCTCGGCATCTCGGAAAGGTCGGTGAAGGTCAGAGTGGTGGCGGCAGGTGTGTAAACCGTCTTTAAATAAAGGCATGGTTCTCACTAAAAAACTGTTTCTTTGTTTTGTCCTTAAGTTAGGCTATTTCTCTTCGTTGTTATCCGAGAAAATGCTCGTCACCTGTGTGTGTTTTCCTATCGTTTTCTGAGCGCAGGGAGCCTTGTTCAGGATCTGTTGAGGGTAGTGTGATGTCACGCAGTAATTATGATTGCGGCACGCCACACAGAGCTTTATGAAACGCAGGTGGGTGGCGATCGAGCCCCGATCATTCTATTATCGATTTACAGCCAATAAAAATGCAGCATCAGCTGATAAGGACACAAAAGAACCAATCGCAAGGCAAGAAGCGGGAACAGTGTACAGGCCACGCCATTCGGTTCTTAAGCTGGCAGTGAGAACTCCGTACATACAGCGTACCTATGTATTGTTTCTGGCGAATCTTCCATGTGTAACGCACCTACCTTGGCTGCCTCTCGACGGGCCGTAGTAAAAATAAATAAATAAATCACAACGCTCGCCAATATGGCAAAGAAAAAAAAAAAAGCACACGCGTCAACATTTCTCTGCATGCCCAGTGAGGACATAAAATAAAACATAAAAAAGAACGCTTTTGTTGCATAATGTCCGCCACCATTCTTCACGATCTTGGGGCAATCATAACAACGCGATATCGAGAGAAAAAAAGAAGCATATTAATGGGCCAGTTTCTAGATCAGTTTGGATAACACCATTAATTCAGCAGGCATAAACGTTTTTGACCAAAATGTTTCGAAGTCTTTGAGCCTTCTCCCACAAACCTACGCCTCCTTGTTTTGCATCGTACAGCTGTTTATAAGTACGGTACTTCACCCCTAACCTCGAAAAGATCGAAGCTGGATCTAATTACCCCCCCCCCCCCCCATTTTTTTTAATAAGTGCCTGGAACTTTTAGTTTTTGTATTTAGTTCCGTAGAACGACACGCGCCTGGCGCGATTCCAGGAACGACAGCCGCATCTCTCAAAGTCGTACCGTCCACCTCTTCCGGAAACTTGGCTCTCGAAAACTTCCATTGTCCAGTCGACATGGACAACGGTCAAAACGTCAACGGACCCAACCGAATTGAGCCATCGATCCCCCCTCCGAGTAAAAATTCGACCCGAACGCAGGGATACAACCCAACACTCCTCCAAGTTCGCCCCCAACGAGAAATTCCCTTTCATTCGTCCGGTTTTGTTGTTGTTGTTGAAGTCGTTCACCAATCGCATTAATTCAACGACTCGCCTTACTCCTTGTGGAATGCGGCAGCGTGGCGTTTTATCGAAGGACGACCATTTTCGTCGGGGAAAACTGCCAGGGCCAATTTGACCGCGGACGGACACTACAAATCCTCCTCCTCCCTCCCTTCCCTCTTCCCCCTTCCCTCTCCCCCCCCCCCCCCCCCCTTCCCCCCGTCGTAGTTTCTGTTCCTCAAAGTTTGGAAGCTGATACATGGCTGCCTGTTTCGTTGGCAATGAAATGATTTCAAGAGGCGGACATCTCTATAAAAATAAAAAGTAATGTTTCTTTTTAATGTTTGATTCGACGAATGGGAGCACGCTTGTAAGTAACCGGGATAAAAGAAAAACGACATAGGGAACGAAGGCCGGACAATACAAGATGCTTTGTCACGTCTTCGTTCTAAACGTCGCTTTTTTTTTTATCTCTTTCCTCCCAGGCTTGTGGAAATGCGACCCATGGGTACCATTGTTGCAGCCACGGAAACGGATACAGCGAAAAAAGAAAGACAATAAACGGATACTTATCCGTTTATTGTCTTTCTTAAAATTAAAAAGGGAAATCACAACTAAAAAAGCACGTACAGATGGACTATACACGCAAAAACCACACACGTAAAGACGCATACAGCGGGCAAACATGCGCGCACAAAACCTAAAAAAAAAACCAAAAAAAAAGGGAAAAAAAGATAACATCGGCTGTTGCTAGGATCGCGCGATCGCTAGCGCCGGCCAATGGGAGGGAGGAGCCATTCTACGCGAGGGAGCTCCTGCTGCTCTCGCATTGGCGCTTCCCTCTCTTTTTGGACTTCGTTTTCGTTGGGTTAACCTCGCGAAAAGACGCACGTTGTGTACGTCAAAACATGCTTAATGAAAAGCACTACAAAATAAGTATTGCCCGAAAAGAAAGAAGAAACATTGGTCTCGATGAGTGGCTTTTGTTTCCGAGCAAAGTACCCAAGAGAATGTTCAGGGAGTTCGTACCTTTCTTGTTTCCTTTTTTTCCTGCTATCGTGTCTCAGTTCGAAACTTCAAGATGCATGTTAACGAACAAAAACGAAACCAGAGTTCAAAAAAAAAAATAATACTAAACATCCGACGTTTCATTTAACGACGTTGACGGGACCCAGCACACGTTCGTCTCGCTTGCCACGCAGACTAAAAACGATCCAACTATCGTGTTTCATTTTTCTTCAAACTACTGCCTTGTGGTGACTTAAAGGGATACTTCGACGAAATTTGAAATATTCATGTCGTGTTCAAAAATAGGTTGAATATGATCCACAATATTCGTAAATGACAATCGCACGTTTGTACTTTTGAGCCTGGTGGCTGTATTTATCGTTATAGACGGCCCACTCTGGCAAGCGCTCGGAGAAGGCCCAGCTTAGAGCACGTGACATCCAACGCTATCGTAACGTAGGTCGTCTCAAGACAAGCAAAGCTACGGCGAGGTTGACGTCGAGAGGATGGCCTAGTCCTTCCAGCCACCGAAGCGGCTGCTTTTGTACGAATTTTGAGTGACGGGTTAATCTTCTATAGTCATGTAGGGGGACAATAGCAAGTTCTGCGACACACAAAAGGCATTATCGGGAAGAGGGGAGTTCCTCCTTCCCCTCTTCTCTCGTCGTGGCCGGAGGCGAGACAACCTCCGTCACTAACTGTCAAGGTTCCTAGACGGGCATTACAAGCGAGGCGTTAGCGACATCCGCCAGGTGCTCTTTGCTAATCGTTTAATTCGTTTTAAAATTCCTTTTCGTGACTTTTTTCGCAAGATATTGGTATGTTCGATGTGATGCTGCTCCTTTGAACACATATAGACCAAAAAAATGAGCGGCGAAATTTCGTTGTAGTATCCCTTTAAGGCCCGTTCACACACTTGGGACTTCTAAGAACCCAGTGTCTTGAAGCACACGCTGGCGCCACCTATCGGATAGCCGCAGAACACTTGGTAGTCCCGTATATTCTCTATTTCTTTCGAGCATCATTCTTTCTTTCTTGGCTCGAAAGAGTTTGGTCAGTGTTAGAAACGACCCTTTCTCATAGGTTAGTACGTACATTTGACCTCGAAAACAGCGCAAAACCGTCGTTCTTGTGAGATGCAGTTCCAAGGTCACCGCATAGATGGCGGCAGCGTGCCCAGTGTCCTCTCTTTCCTAAGGAGTCTCGAGTGTGTGAATCGGACCTGTATTATGGTGGCGCTCCTTGCTTTGTGATTGGTCCTCCGGCGTCCTTGTCGTCATAATTCCGCCACCTGATTGGTTCCGAATCGATAATGAAATGCTCGGGGTTCCCCACATCCTGCGATTCTTAAACCGTCAGCGACTATAGACGCTTTTCAGCAGCTGTGCATGGATGCCGCCATAACAGACTTTCAATTGTTGTTTCCTCTTATTCAGTTTAGTTCGCTTTATAATTGCCATAGCGGGCTCGGTTATTGCCATTGTAGATCCTATTGTGTCCTTCCCCCCAGCACCGGCCTTTGTGGAGGCTCGTCAAGAACCGCTTCGGTAGCCCGGCATATTGGTAAGACAAGAAAAGGCCAGTAATCTGACGCGTGCGTGAAGCGTCTACAGTAGTTGCCAACCGTGCTTGATTTAGGCTAAACATTGCCCTATCGTAAAATTTCGTTAGAGGGACACTGAACTGAAATTTGGAGCTCACAAATCAAGGCTGAAGCGATAGGGCGAGACGCTGCAAAACCCCAAAACATCACTCGTGGAGCGATATATCTAACGGATGGCCGTACTTTTGGAAAAGTGCGCGATTGAACACGGCCGACGAGGCCAACGAGACATGTGACGACATGATTCTGATTCCTTCTCCTCTTCGCTTCGTCCCCGGCAGCTGGTGCACCGAAGCGAGGAGGAGAGAAGCGTGGCCGCTTACCCTCATTCTCAACTGTTCCAGGAGGACCGTGACGTCATAGTCCTCGCTTAATTGCGCCTTTGTTTTCCAAAGACACGGCCATCCGTTTGATATATCGATGTACGAGTGATGTTCTTGGAGTTCGCAGCGTTCCGTTCAACGATTCTGCGCCCTCCTTTCGCGAAATTTAAATTTCGGTTCAGCATCCCTTTATAGAGGGATCACGAAATGGTTGTTTCGACTTTTTCCTCAGCTTTCCTCCTCAACTCAAAAGCGAAATGAGACATCGCGTGGTCGTCACGTAGTATTTTTCGAACGGAACCGATGACTCCGAGCTCCCACCGTGCTTTTCGAGCAGACCATGGGACTTGCGTCATTCGCACGTGACGGTGTATGTGTCGTCACGGCGCTCATTGGCCACGAACACGAATCCAACTATTCGTCGACGAATTGGCTGTTGACAAGCGCATACGTCCGAGTGACGCAGTGCCCGTTTCCGAAGCGTGAGTTGGGGTAGGCTCACATGCTTGGCCACCGCGCATGCAGCACAGTGAAAAAGCGGAGAGCTGTCTAAGGAAAGAAGGTAATAGTCTGCTATTTTTTTTTTCAAATGTTCGTACTTAAAAGCAGGCTTTTGGGCCTTCTACACTCCTGTACTAGTTTTCTTTCGGCCCACTAAAACGATATACGATTAGTAAAATCCCGACCTGAAACCCTTTATCCCATCGCAAAATTAACTGCACGGACCCTTTAAAGTGACTCATACGTAGCAGAACTCCTACGGTATTTTGTTAGCCATTGACACGCCAAAAATCGAAGAGAAAATTTGCGCTCTTTTCACTCGTTTCCTCATTCCGGACAGGACGATCTGACTTGGCTATATACAACAGGGCGTTTCCGATTCACGTGACCCTATAGTCACGTGATCTAATCGCGTACCACGTGATTTCGAGACTCATTTAGATCTTTCGGAGGAATCTTCGAACCCAAAAAAAGAAATCGGGTATCCAGACGTGTGCTGCACCATATAGCGCAGCCAGTCCATCATACCACATAGAACGCGAGGCCTGCGGATTACGTCATCGTAAGTTGGCAGGTATAGTCACCACCTGCCAATCAACGTGAACGTCGAAATAGTCACTACTAGTGACCATTTCGACGTCTGGGACGCCACTTCCGTAAAACGTCAAAATACTGGCGCGCGTATTTATGGGAAGGTGCACACTGACGGAAACGGAGTCTATCGCACGGACTTCGTTGTATCCGCTTCGACGATCTACACGAGGCTTTCGTGAAAGGGTAAAAAGTCTGTTTCAACATACAGACGCTTTCCACACGCGCCAGACTGGAGCCGGCATTCCTGACCTTCCTTACCAAGGTGCCTATGGCCAATGAAGCGAGCGTGTCGACGAGCCTTCACAAAGGTCAACGATAGGGAGAAGGACGCAGTAGAATCTCAAATGGCAATAACCTGCTCTGCTGTGGTCACGATGAAGTGAGGTGAAACGGAATAAGAGGAAACAAAAGACTTCAAGGTCGGTTATGGCGCCCCCCATGCACAGCTGCCGCAAAGCGTCCCTAAAGCGCGAAACAGATGTACGACGAAACCGTCCGATCCGACGTCCGACCGCGCAATACGACGGTCGGAGGCGAGGGTTTTCGTAGCATCGGAGAGCGTTGAAAACCCTCGCCTCCGACCGTCGTATTGCGCGGTCGGACGTCGGATCGGACGGTTTCGTCGTACATGTGTTTCGCGCTTAACGAGGGAAACCGTGCCTATAAATAGCTGCGAGCCTCCGGCCGCCTCGTACCCAGCCCATTGCCAGATGCGCGCTCGGTGTAGCGGTTTCTTCGCGTGACCCGGAACCATCTACGTATGCCTGAGGGGGTGCCTCATCAGAGCCCGTCCGGGTTTCACTTGGCCCGTCCTCCTCGCTCCTTCCTTTCTTTCGAAAATAAATATTCGAGGTCGCTTCGGCGCCTCTCCGAGCGGGCTTCGTTAACGTTTCTCCTAATACCGTTATGCTCGGCTCGCCATTCCACCTTTCCTAAGGGCGGAACGTCGTGCAGCAGCCGACGGATCTTGCATCATTGCCGCCCTCGTCGGAGTCGTATTCGGCTGAACAGTTGCTGCGTTCGATTTGCACGCATCCGTTGCTCCAGCTGCGCTCGGTGCGGATCGCCGTATTCGATTGGAGCGTGCAGTCTATCTCGAAGCAGAACTAAAAGTACACTGTCCCGCACTTTTCCGCACTGCGCTAGAGATTTTCTGTACCCGCGCAGGCTGGTACGGAAATTGAATGAGCCAACAACCTTTGTACCCATCCCGGTGCAACAACTGGTTGCGAAGTTAATATAAATGCTGTCCTACGTGACAAAAACAATACATATTATATATATATATATATATATATATATATATATATATAACAAAAAAAGGCAAGACCGTTCACAATGCAGAGACAATGCAGCATAGCGTCATTAACTATCGCTCACAGAGTTAAGTGGTACATTATACTGAGAAGACAGCTTACCCAGGGGGTTCAAGTTTCGAGGCAAGGTTTGTAACTGACGACTAGGTGCGTGATCCTTTTTTCTTCTCTTTTTTTCTTCATTTATTTGCAAATTTTAAGGCCAACAAAAATTAAGTACGAACGCCCCCGCTCCCCTTTTCCGCCCTATAGGCAGACAGAAATTAACGACAACGAGCTGTAACTGTACGCGACTGAAATGAGATAGGGTACCACGGGGCTGCAATTTCAGACTCGGATGAAACCAAGACAAACTCAGACTTGGCGTCACGTGGTCTATGCAATGAAAGGCACAGTACCAATAAGACAGTAATCGGTAAGACAGTGAGCAGTAAGATATTACAAATAACACGACAACTTGAAGTATATACCGACAGTCAAATTTAGATTGAAATTAGGCCTAATCTCAAAAACGTGTTAAATAGCAAAACACATAAAAAAAATTAAAAAAAAGCAGCACGAAAAAGTTTTAGTTTTCAGAGCTCCTTAAAACGTCCTTTGCAGCTCAAACAAGATCCCGATGAAGTTTCCAAAATTAGCTCGTTCACGATGAAAACAGGAAATAAAAAAAAAACACGCAAACAAACACTTGTTCTACACTTACTGCTACGCGCAGCGCCAATGAAACGTCTCAGTGTAACCAATGTAACACAATGTAGTAAAAAACAGCGACAAAAACCTACATAAAAAGGAGGGGTGGGGGACCAAACACGTCAAGGTGGCCAGCTGAAAGCGAGCCCCCCCCTGCACTCCCGCTGCTTCCGCTTCAGCGGCACGTCAGCGAGAGGAGGTCAAAAATCCCAACACGACAAAAGAACGCGGCGGCAATGTACGGAAACTGCGCCACCAGTAGGAGGCAGAGAAGGATGACGGAAGCGCGTGAATCAGAAAAAAAATAAAGAAAGAGAGAGAAAGAGGGGGTGAAGAAAAGAAGCTAGAATCGATCGATTGACACGCCGCCGTTCGTTCCGTCAAAACGCTCCGTCATCATTTAGCGGAAACACGAGGCTTAGTTGGCGTCTCGCCATTTTCGCTTCGACGTACAAAAATAAATACATAAAAAATAAAGTCAACGTTCCCAAGGCGACGACAATAGGCGACAACACTATCGATCACATCGGCCCTAATACCGCGATACTCCTACAACGATCCAAAATCACTCGGATCGAGTAATCTAACGCACCGAAACCCTTCAATTAACCGATGAGAAAAAGAGCGGCGAGTCGAGTCACACGATGGAACAGAACACAGCGAAATGTGAATGGCAAAAAATAACGCGGAAAAAAAAAAAAAAAACTTTGCAAAAACCATTTGGCCATATGCACGAAGCTTTAGACGCTGCTTTTAAGAGCCGACGTAAGTATAAGAGACGTCATACCAACGACGCATTCGAAGATCTGTCTTTAAAGGAGCTGTGCAACGATATTCAGTTGGAATGCATTTCACTTTACACGAGCTTATACTGGCACTAGTGGGACGCAAGGATACTCGCACGCAACGCCACTGGCCAAGAAACTCCTTTGCTGCGGTCTAATTTCGAGGACAAAAGTGCTCATTTTCATTCAATCTCTGCTTTGCGAAACGTGATGACGTAACGTGGAAATCGCTGTATGCCCCAATGACGATATTCGAATGCGGTTCATAGATTGGACCCGAGCATTGCGTGAGCACTCGATTCGGGCTCGTGATAATTACTAGCTCGAGGAGCATTCGGGTAGTCGCCCGTATCCAATCGCTGCAACGACGACAATAGCCGGGCCATCACAATGTCTGGAACTCAGCGCGTGTCCTGTGCCTTGCCAACCCCAGCGCGTGGCTATCATCAACATTGGCGGCATAGAATCGGCTCCAGATCACGTGGCCGCTTGTTCTGGCTGCGAGTTGAGGGGGTGAACGCTGCTCGCTTTTCTTTAATTTTTTTTTCTGGGACTTCTATTGCGTGGGGTGAATAACGAACGCGTATTTTATAAGTCATTAACATCAGGGATCCGTTCTAAGCGGTATTTGCGCAAAGTACAAAAATTGTTGCATCGCCCCTTTAAAGAAAACGGACGAGTCCGGGCGCGTTGTGTACAAAGTCTACGTTCGGCAAGCGCGCTTGCTTGTAAACAAATACGTCACGCTATAGCGGCAAAACACTAACGAGCAGGCCGGTAGCACGCACTTCACGTAAACCACAAATCTGGTTTTTGTGCACGTGCAGCGCCCTAGCCGGGTGTTGGAAAGGTCAGCTCGTTTGTACAGCGCCTCGGTGTATGCTCACAGGTACGCCGACCTGAAAACGACCGCATATAAGCCTTCCAACGGGACTTTACTGAGGATACACTGCCGGATACGATCAGCGTCGCAAGCTCGACTTTCGCTTTAGCGAGTTTATCGATAGGAGGCTCGCCTTCCGTGCATTGTTTTGTTGGTCGATGACCCAGGCCCTACCACACCAACAACGAACAGACCCTGCAGGCCGACCATGCCAAACACGCATATAGCTCGTTAGCGACCCGAGTGTCTATTGTTGGCGAACCAAAAATCACTGCGTGCCGCGCTAGTATGACCAGGCCAAGATAATCACAATCCCGAACAGCATGCCGGTCACCAACAGCTCTCGCGAAGCTTCATGCAACGCGGTGCGTAAACAAACGTCACGTGACTCCAGCAGACCAATGACCGCCGCGGCCACGCGAGACAACGCCGGGGGGAAAGGGTGTCGCTGTTCTGAGAAATGCAGATCTAGAGTGAGTGACTCCAGGCGAAATCGATCGCTCCGCAAACCGTTGCCTTCAAACGTCATACATGTATATATATATCTACGGGCTGCGCGAATAAATACTTAATGAGCGGTCCACTAATTGAACTGCATAATTAAGTTTGCGGGCGTTGCAGCCCGTGGCAACGTTCCGTAGTTTCGTAACCGTACGGAGCACGTCGGCTGCCAAAAGGTTTAACGTACGTACTTGCCAAACTCCGAAGAAAAAAAAGAAAAAGAAAGAAGTTAGGTTTAGCTTATTTTTTCCGTCGAAGTACAGGGCAAGTTATTATAATCAATGTGATTATAGTTTGCGAAAGAACATAACTAAGGTTCCGAGTTATCGATATAAACCGATGAACACCGAAGAGTAATTATCCGTAATACGTTTTCTTCTTTTCTTATTTTTTCTATCGGGGAAAATCGTTAAACTCCGTTTCTTATTCGAGTTAAAACTTGAATAAGAAAACGAAAAGCTTCATGCAACAAAATCTTTATCTATACAGCTGCACTGTGGGTTGACCGGAACACAGCCGCATATTATGATTCCGTTAATTTATTTTACGCGTGCCTTTTTTTCTTCCACATTGCCCGACTAGTTCCTCAGCCCGACAACCCGTTAGCTTTACCTATTTACAACGTTTTTAATATCAGCGACTGTCATCGCAATAATTAAAAATAAAATGGGCCCAATCTCGCCAAATTAGCTATGGGCCAAGATGCTCTTCAGGTTACTCGTATTATGCATTGACTCTAATAAAAAAAAATATTGATTTATTGATCGCACGCACGGATCTCCCCGAAGATTGGAGAATCCCTCGACCGTGCGCTCTTTTCTTTTACATAATCCCGGATAGACACCAATTTAGAAAATAGACAGCGACAAACACCGAATCTGCAAAAAAAAAAAAAAAAAATTATATATATATATATATATATATATATATATATATATATATATATATATATATATATATATATATATATATATATATATATATATATATATATATATTAATAAACCCTGACCAAAAAAAAATATCCGAATTCGAAAAAAAAATGTTTCCGAACCCCCTTCCCCTCTGGTGATATGAAACCTGTGTAGCGGAAACCCTCGGGCAAATTTCAAATGCGGACGTCCCTTCAAAATACTTCCTTAAAAAAAGATCAACAAAAAATCATTGTTTTTGCAACGTTTACTTTTGGTTACGCTCATTGCTTGAGTAGCCAATCAAATGGCGCCGCCTAGACGCCTGCAATCCCCGAGCGTTGATTGGGCGCCTCCACGCGGCAAAACTAATTCGAGTCCGCCGGAGGTTTCATCTCGTTTCTACGCAAAATCAACGGCTCTAACGGGGAAAAGAGTATTTTGTTGACTGCGATGGCTATACTTAATAGCGCGTTAAATGAAATATGTACCAACTATATGCGACCGGCTAGATTTTCTCGGAAGTCATTAAAGTTGAGTTGGCGTTCGATTCAACGCTATCCGCCTTTTCATTAAGTCTATACTTTCTTCAAAATGATATTATGTCTTCTGTATACTTCTCTTTTTACGATATTACTGTATGTATTATATACTTTTGTGAAATATTTGCGCATAGAAGCACTCTAAGTTTTTTTTTTGTGCAATACTATTGTTTTTGTAGTATGAACCTCATTTACAATTATGCCTTTGGGTGATGTAGGCGATAAATAAATAAAAATAAATAAAATAAAGCGTCCAATCATTCAAATAGTTGACTATAGTCGGCGGTTTCAACGCCGTTGATTCGTCAAAAGAGCGAACGAAATCGCATAAAATCAATATTTCTGTATTTAATACTACAGCAAAGACCCTTTTCAAAATTTCGAAAGGATGCATACATTATGTGCGGCCGCCATTCGTTGGCCCTGCACTAACGAGCACCCATTGGAAACGAGAGCTTCGTTACCATTCGGAGTGTACTCGGATCGAAACCCCATTCCACACCGAGTGCCGCGTCAGTGCTCGGCGCGAACTCGGTAACCAATCAGCGTGCTTCACGCCGGAAGCGATGAGACCAACTAATGGCGGCTGCGCATAATCTACGCCTCATTAAACAATTTACGAGAGGGTCTATTTTTCATCTCAATATCGCTCGGCAACCAATGAGATTGCCGTACTAATCCCGTCAGACCGCCGAAGAAGAAATCAGGAAGCAAAATGCGTAAAAATAATGTACCACCAAACGTCTAAAGGTTTTCTTTTTGTTTTGTTTTTGGCAAAATGGGAGTTTATCAAAAAATGTAAAACAAGATTCGAAACTTGAAACGACACAACGAAGAAAAAAAAACGACAAAAAATATTTGTGCAGTTTACTAATTAAAAAATGAAAGACGTTTACAATTCCCTGTAACGCCGAATTAGAGCGCAGCTCTTGAGGAGGAGGAGGGAAGGGTACTGAGGGGGAAGGCGGAAAGTCCCCCACTACTAACATGGGTGTGGATCGACGTGTGCTTAACGCAAGTCGCAGGAAATGCGCATCTTTGGTGAGAGAATCGCGTGTAAATTTGGCGGAAGTTTAGCGGGGCAATTTTTTCTCCTAACTTTAGCGGGGAACGTTTCCACTAGATTTAGGGGCGAAATTTTAGAGCGCAGCTCTTGGGCGCCCGTTTCAGGCTTGGGCGGCGTCACCATCGCCTTCGCCGTCGGCGTCGGCGTAACCGTGAAGTCGTGACCCCCTCAGGTCAGGTGACCCCCTCACATCACCTGACGCCCTGAGGTCACGTGACCCCCTCCCGAGGTCACCTGACTCCCTTCAGGTCACGTGACCCCCCAGGTCACGTGACCCCTGAGGTCACGCGACCCCCCCCCCCCCCCCCAGGTCACGTGACCTCAGGAGTCGCCTATCCCTCAGTACCCTTCCATCCTCCTCCTCAAGAGCTCCTATCCGGCGTCACATTGAGTTGTAAACGGCTTTCATTTTTTTACCGCTAGATTTAGCGGGGAAATTTTTTTCGCTAAATTTAGCGGAGAGTGTAGTGTCATCGTCATGGTCACTGATGACATGACACGTGACGTCACTAATGACGATGTCGTCATCAGTGACGTCAAGTGTGACGTCATCAGTAACTTCGCGTGTGACGTCATCAGTGACTATGACAATGAGGATGACGTCGTCATGATTACGTCATCTTCATCGTCATCGCGCGGTTACGCCGACGCCGCTCAAGCCGGAAACGGGCCTCATAAGAGCTGAGCTCTAAGAAACATTAACGTTACAAAAAGTCATAAAAGAAACAAGCAACGCAACGGTCAGGCTTCGGTGAAATACAAAGTGCCACTCTGAAGAACTGTGTTGTGACGGCGCTCAGGTAGCCGTGATATCCGCCCCTCACGAAGAAAAACAACAGGCTTAATCCGGTCGACACGAGCGACCCAACGAGCCGTACTTCGAGCGGGGAGAATGCGCTCGAAGTGTCCTCTTTTGTTCGTCCGTCGAGATACACTGCCCTCCTGCTTCCATTTTGTATGTCCGGGGGCTTATAAACGCAAACGTACAGATGTTGCACGTACGTTTCTTGACCCGTGTTTCAATTAATCGACTTAAAAATCAATCGACTGGACAACGTTGTCAACAAAGCAGACGCTTCGCTTCGAGGGGTGGGCACAGGAAATCAAGATTTTTGTTATATATATGTATATATATATTGGCGTACGTTTAAATATTGAACTCTGTCGTCGATTTAGGGTCGTCGGTGTAGGCGTCCATCGATCCCAGAAAGCCTAAGTTGACCGACGATCGAAATCGATTGATGACGCAGTTGAGGACGTAAAACTCGCACCACATTCTGCGCGCGCGATTCTTTCCCTTTTCAGAATATATATATATATATATATATATATATATATATAAGCAACACGAAACAAGGCTCGTAAATTTTAATCCAATAATATACACGCGAGATTCGGAATAAATGAGCATATACAAAGCGCCGCGGAATAAGGACCATTGTCGCCGAATGAATGAGAACCGCGGGGCGCGTCTTGAACTTCCAGCCCCCCAGCAAGCGCCCCATGCCTTCCACCGTGCTCCTTCTTGTCGGCGCGCGCTCGAGGGTCACCAGACACCGAAGCCTAGTCGAAGGTAAAGAAAAGGACGCGCCGTCGAGTCGGGGCCCAAGGAAACTTCTTCCCGCCAGTAACAACGAAAAGAAGACCAACAGCGCGTATACTATGCTCTGTTTCATACTTAGTGTGCAACGCCGTCAAAGCTACTGGCGCGAGCATGGGGCTTGATGTCGTTGATCGTTTCCACGCTTTCTCGCGCAAACAAAACCACGGATGAAGCCCCGCGCTCGCGAAAGTAGATTTGACAGCGTTGCACGCTAAGTGTGAAACAGAGTATAACTATTCTCAACTGCGAAACAATACAAACGTTCACTCAATCTCATAAATGTCGGCAGTAAAGGCAAAGGCACAAGGCGCGTGAGTTATAGCTCCGCACAATGCGTTTTGTTTGCACGAGAACGCGTGCATAGGAGGCACTTTTCAAAGCCACGCGCTCGTGCCCATGCTCGCACTGCAGATGTATAAAAAACAAAAGTTTCCTTTTTTTTTAAGTAGACGCCTTCGTATCGCGATGTATTCCAAATCGTCGCGTGATGCGTGCAAGGACGGAGCGCTGACTCTCAAGTCGAGACAAAGCCGACGCTACGAACTGACAAGACTAATCAGAATATCGTCGAAAGGGGCACCACCATGACGTCGGTCATGCTTCTGTATATACGTCTTCTATCGTCGCTGAACCAATCATAAACAGGAAAGGACCTGCACTTCCGACGCCGCTTGACCGGTGCCATTAGCCCGAAGAGTCGGCTGCACGTTGACTGAAGCCGAAATCGAGCGTAGCTCGAAGTTAAAGGCAGCAAAAATAGTTTTCAGTTTCGTTCTCAGGCTTTCCTAGAATCCTGGTTCTATCCAGCTCCGGCTTGCAACTATACACCTATGATAAGGTACTGCCAAGTGTCCGTCCTGACGGTGTCTTCCTCGACAGATCGTGCCCTCTAGCTCTTTTCATTCGACCATCCGCCCGTAATGAGCCACTGCATCATGGGGGGCTGTATTCGCGAGTTCATTATACCTCTGTTCCCTATATGTAACGTTACCACCCCGAAAGCGCCGAGGTCCCTTCCACCGTATACAGAAATCACCGTCTAAGCGACGTAATCGACGGAAGACAAGAAGGGAGGAAATCGCCGAGGAAGTCGGACGCTTCATTACAGCCACCGAGAGGCGCGATCGACGTGCCCGGGGTTTAGCACAACTGCCCGGGGAGCGAAGGAGGAAGTGACGTCATTTCCTGCGCGATTGCGACGTCCAATAAGGAACGAGAGCCGCCCGAACAAGATATAGACCGCGTACCGTAAATCACTCGGCGCGATTCGCTCCCGGCCACACGGAGGAAAGGAAGACTAGGAGCGACGGGAACGAAGAATTCATGTAGGTCGCCTAATGGAGACACGTCGCCACTTTTAAAACGCGTCACCCGTTATTCTATCCGACGTCTCCGATTACTGTAGAGGCCGGGGAGCAGGTCCATTTTCTCTCTCACTCGCGTAACGGACCGTCCGAGAGTGTTGCGCTTTTCCCGCACTTGCTTCGAGATTCCAGAGATGACATGGTTGCAGACCGAAGCCAGTAATGAATAAGGCAACTGCTATCAGATGACCACTATCGGTGCAGCGCCTGACTTCCTAGAATTACACTAGTAAAACAAAAAGGAAAACGAATGTGTAAAAACGTGTAAGATAATATAAGAGCGTAGATAGGGCTGATATAACTTGCATAATTTCGTATATGTTTATTGGTCACATCATATCCCGCAGGTTATTGGACACACGAACCCGATTTTACGTTTCAACCAAAAAAGAATGCGGATCAAAGTGCGCTGAGTATCATTTATAAAAAATTAAAAAAAAAAACGGTTAAAAAAAAGTAAGAATTAGAAAAGCCGACTGTCCGTTCTGCGCTTATTTTTATCTCGAGTGTCGGCTACACCTGTCCAACAATTCGAGAAAAAAGATTATGTTATTGCTTTCTTTTCTGTTGACACGCGGTCAAAGGCTCAGAGAGAACCAAACGAAAGAAAGTGAACATCGTATATGACACATTAATGTTTCTGTGCACCGCCATTTACTTCATCTTCCGACTTTCGTTCGCCGCTTGTTTGCTATTATATGGATTTGCGCCAATATAAAGTAAAGATAAAAAAAAAACCTCCTTCCTCTTAAAAAAAAAACAACATGAATTGTTTTTTACTTTTAGACAAGTAAAAGAAGAGTGAAATAAAAGATGTAAACCCTCAGTAAAAAAAAAAAAAAGAAAAAGATTGGAACATTTAACGAGAGTTATGTTTAAACATGTTTCAGATGTAGTGCTATTGGCGGCATCATGTTTCGGTGGCGTTCTCCAACGGCTCCGCCTCGTGACGTCATTACCTGGGGAAACGCAAGTGTTTGTAATGAACACGGTGAAAGCTCGAAATCATTGCGCTCGGAAACCAACACAGCCGAGACCGTCAAAACTTAAGTTCTTGCATTACTCTTCTCTCCGTCCATGAGAAATCCTTTGCTGACGTCATAGTCAGCATTCAGCCAATCGTGGCAGGCCGACCGCAACGACGCTTTCGATCACTCACGTCGCCAATAGCGCTCCATTTCACAAAACATATTCCATCGCATTTAAGAGAAGTCGACTAAACCACGCGCAATCTCGGTGAACATCAGAGCTAGAAACAACAGCAAACCAAGCATTGAAAAAGCGAGAGACGTGCCGCTATACTCTGGCACACACACACACAATGACAGGAACCAACGACGAATGCAACCTCGGACTCGAATTACCGAGGAGGAATATTCAAAACATGATATACAGAAACAACACACTTATCGGCACATACGGAATATTCGTACAAAGAAAAGAGAGGAACGCGATAGCGCTATCGTGGCCCCGTTCGCGTCGCTTTCTCATTCAGCGTGCAAGCGTGCCTGGCGTGGCCTAGTGTCTGACTCGCAACCGAAGGGTCACGGGTTCGAATCCCGCCCAAAAATGTCCGAAATTCCCGCGCGAGGTCACGTGGCTTTGACGTCACGACCCTATCGCCCAACCAGGATTCGCGCAACTGGCCGGCTTTTTTGCGACACGAACTCCTTAAACGCAATCGCGTTAAAACTACTCCGATTCCGAGACACCAAAAAATAAAAATAAATGAAGCGAAAAAAGTAATAGTAAAATGCGGAAAGCGACAGAAAAAGGGGGGGAGTAGAGCACTCGAGCGTATTTCGACAGACACAGTGCCAGTGTTTTAGAGACAGAAATATCAATCGAGAAAGAGACGAAGGAAAAAGAAAGGGATCAAACACTCGAATAGGTTAGGTCAGTGGGAAAGAGAAATGAAAAAAAAAAAAGCGAAGGAGGAAAAGGGATAAAAAAAACACGAGAAAACGAAAGACTCCTTTTTCCATTTTCCTGGAATGCATCCGCTCCCGATCTGAGATCCGTTCTCCGAACGCTGACAGAGGGGTGGAAGCTACGTGCCCGTTGGAACCCGCCATTCGTCTCCACTCCGCCACCTGATCAGGCTCCCTCCCGTTCTTGCCCACGAGCAGAAAGAGCGGCGGGGCCACGAGACGAAAGGGATGCGGCTGATCGGTCCGGCCAGCGCCTGGCTCCCACCGCACTGTCAGCTCCGGGGGGAACGGGGTACGGATAAACGTGATCGCCTCCCGCAAACCTCCTTCCATTCAATCTTCGAGGCCAAGCGCTCTGCCGGCTTCTCACGTCCCGCAAACGCCGTCTTCCATTTGGCCGATCATTCGCTCGAGTTTTGTTTATCCCCTTTTCCTCGTAGCTTTTCTTATTTTTGTTTTCGAAGCAAGATTCCTTTTTTTATCTTACTTTTATTATCTTCCTTCTGTTTCCCCCCTTCGATTCGGACTCGTCCGCGTGTCCTTGCTTAGCGACACTGACATTGACTCCGAGCAAAGGATACGCACACGCTAAGTGCGCACACATCGACCGTTTTGACGTTAGATACATGTACGCAAACGGACTATAATCGCACTTCGGTTACAGTAACTTGGTTTTCGCGGATCCCGCGATAGTCCCAAGACGGTTACACGAGTCCATAATACGATTCATAAATAGCGTTTCCCCATCAAAAACAGAAAGATTATACGCGCAAGATGCGCATTTTGTCGCAGATGGAAAACGATCGAGAGCGTATAAAACTGAGAATAAATGTTAAATCGGCGAACTTGCGTCAGAAACAATGAACGTCGAGAAAGCAGAAGCGAGTGCCGCGATGTCGGCGGGACGGCTGGCTAGCGAGGGAAAACACTGGACAAGGCCAGGCAGGGCGAAGTGGGCCTCCTATCTACACTCGGTATCTCGGACATTCGGGGCAAGAGTAAACACGAACCTTCTAGAAGTACGGATCAGCGTTCCCTCTCGGCCATGCACGCGGAAATATTCTATACAAGAAAAAAAAATAATGCAGAGCGCTTCTTTTCCCGTTAAAAGCTTGGGACAGCGAATCACTGCAATCTACCTAGAGAGGTCAGCGAATGACAAGGTTAAAAATATGCTTAGGTTTAAGAAATCATTTGTCTGCGCCGTGACACAGAACATGAAATTTCACCTGCCTACCTCACGCTAAACGTCACAGCGCACTTTATTTTTTTTACACGTCTCAACTTAGTTTTAGCTTCGTCATTGGCTCTCTCAAACTTTGTGAAAAAGCAGACGCCTCAGGCTTCTTAGAGTGCATACTGCGACGAATCAGGAGACTTTTCTTCTGTACGTTATCCCCCCCCCCCCCCCCCCAAAAAAAAAAAAAAAAAAAAAACGAGGAAGGGCAGGTTAAAACATAATGGCTGACGTTATGTACGCCACTGATTATATTGCGCGCGTGGCGTAAATAGGGTGCGTCAGTAATCGACGAACAGCGACCGGCGTACAACGAAGACCATTAGGAAGAGATGCAAACAATCTTACCCCCTTTGAAGATATCGCTACCTATCGAACGTTTGTCCCCGAATCCCGAGAGAAACTCTTTTTCCTGTCCGCATATCAGCGACTAGCCGCTGAGAACAGATCACGAGTCATGTTTACGGGCCGAGAAAAGAAAGCCCTATCGACCTACTCTTCCCCCCCCCCCCCCCCCCTTTTTCTCCTCGTCCAAAGGCCCAGGGACTCACTTTCGCTGCAGAAACTCGCAAGATTAGAGAGTTTTAGTAGATCGGGTTTTCAGGCCACGCTAATCGTAGCGGGAGCTCGCGCAGCCACTTCGATGCATGCTCTGAAGCGCGCGCTCGTAGCGGTAGCGGGCCTTTGAAAACGATCTACTAAAACTCCCTATTGTTTCTGCTACGAGACGCTAAAAAAACTGCAGAGCATCATACAAACAAAACAAGAATACCGCAGTAGACGAATTCACGAGTCACTGTCAAGGGGAGGACGGCAGGGGAGGGGGTTCAGCTGTCTCGACTCCAGCGCGAGCTTCTATACCTTCGACAACTCTTCGGCGTCTCTACAGCCTTCGAGCGTGCTCGCGCAACCAAAAACGGAAGGCACCAGGAGCGCTTGCTGGAAGCCGGTCGTTGAAAAGAGACGCCCTGCCGTTCTCAAACCTCGTCCAAGGCCGTGTGAGTGTCACGCGACCTTGCAGAAAGCCTGCCAGATCGCCACGAGAAGCGGCCGCCCAAATGAAGAAGACAACGGATGGGAGGAGAGCCACGTGACTGGCGCCCCGCTGCGGCTAGAGGCCGAAACACACTTCTCCCGAGCGAACAAGCGGGTTTCGGGTCCTCGCCGCTGCAAAAGCTACGCGCCGACGTTCAGGTTCCCCGAGAGAAATGGCTCTGTGATGCTCTCTGCTACCAGGTCCTCGCGCTCCAAATCTGCGACCGGTCACTCTATGGCTCCGTCGTCGCACTGCCAGGCTTTGTGAGTATAGAAGAGGCTATGGTGAAACGGAGCATAGCTGCCTTTGTCGCTGCTCAGTGTTCTAACGCGTTTGAACGCGGAACTCCATAAACGCCTACACAACGCTCATTCGAACCAAATTACAATACTGCCCGATAGTTCAAAATCCATTAAAAAATAAAATAAAGCATGCTGACATTTTAGAGAAAGTTCAAAAACGCGCTTTATATGTGGAAAACAAAGACATATATATTCCCCGTCATGCAAAGAAATAAAACACCGACTCTACAGCAGCGACCCAAGATAGCCCGATTCAATTCCCCTCATCGGGTCGTCAAAAAGTAGACACAACTACGAACATTTTTTAACTCCATATTTTGCATGTACATTGACATATGAATTTTTCATATATCGCTCGAACAATAAGTGAATAGAATTTATTGTCCCGAGACTCGTTTACTTGAGCAGATTTTGCACAATCGTTAGAAAGCATTATGTAATTTTGAATATATCAGTGAACTTGTTTTTATGTTTTGTACCGTTTCATCGCTGTGCTTTCTGTACCTATAGCAGTTTTGAAGTGCCACAGATTTTTACTACTGTGGCTATCGTATAGACTGAGTTGATGGTGATGTTTCTTGTTTTGTGTGTGCATGAGTGTACAGCGTTACGTCCAGCATCAAATAGCGACGTCCGCCTCGGGATCGTGTCTGTTGGGATTTACGTGGTCCGCGGTGCTATTTAGTCCCCAGAGCAGTCTTTGCGCGATATTCATCATCACCGATTGCACCGACTGGGCATCTCCGTTCGACAAAGAAAGTTCACTTACGGCGGCTGTATTCTGGCGTAGCGGGAAAAAGGTTCTTATGCACCAACCCAACTCTCCGACATCCCCACGTACGCTGCGGTGGCGCTGCTGTCGGTGTACTGCGCAAGCGCAAACGCCCCCTCTCTCGCGTGAAGCTGCTTTCTGCGCAAGCGCAGTGCCCACACCTATATTATAGTGTTGGGCTACCGCGGCCTTTTTTTTTTGCAGGCAGATTAGAACGGAGCCTATAGAGGCTCCGTTCTAATCTCTCTTTTTGAGAAAGAATGAAAATTCGTGCGCGATTACTTTTTCAATCGCTACACACAGGTTTGCCTCTGCCGTCTCGGGGCGCTGACATCTTGCAGCTGGTGCGCGCAGATCGTCTGCTATAGCCAAGCCTCGCTAAGGCGTGCCCATGTTTGCCAGACTAGCGCTCTAACGAGGCCTTTTTTCCGCCCAAGTTGGTCAGACTATAGCTGCTTGCTGCACCGACCCTGTTCTCCGGCTTGAAGTCTATCAGGTGTCAGCTCAATATAGTAGCGTTAGAACTGACCCTTTTCCAAAGTGGGCCGCCTTATCTATACTTCGTTTCAGGTTCGGTCCAAGCGCGGCCGACGTTATGAGCCGAAGGGCCAATCAAAAGAGCGAGAGAGGCACAACGTCATGGCGCGCTCTCTGCAGTTGATAGGACCAGCCGGTATTCGCCGTCTCTCCGTGCGTGCTCCTCCCCCGGTTAGTGCTATCAAGCCCAAGGAGAACGCCATGACGTTGCGTTTTTTACGCTGTTTGATTGGCCCTTCGGCTCATAACATCGGCCGCGCTCGGAGCTAAGCTGAAACGCGGTATAGCTGCAGCGGCAACTACGCGTAGAGCAAGTCGTCTGCTTCTTTCTCGGGAGTGGCGGTGACGTCAGCACGATGGGTAGTGGGTAGAACTCGAGGCATCTAGCACCAAGATCTACACACCTTTTTTTTTTTTTTTTCAATCAGCCAATAAGAGTTTGGCATCGTTCTGACGTCACCGCCACTCCCGAGCAAAAAGCGGACGACTCGCTCTACGCATTTGAGTCCGCCATTGTTTGGGCAGGTTCTCTGAATGTGTGCTGGGCATAGAGGGTCGCCTCGGCGTTCGGCGTGAACTCGGCTCGGCTCGCATCGGAAACGAGCGCTGCGTCAGCGTTCGGCGATGAGTCGGAACCAATCACACGCTCAGTGCCCAAGGATGGATGGATAGGTGGATGATAACAGCTGTACTCTTTATAATGGGCGATAGCTCGCGCCGCCCAGCCTTCAAAGTAAGAACCAACGAAATGGCGACCGCCAATGTTGCCCGCTGAACTTTCGAAAAATTGCCCATTGAGTTGACTCGGATGAAAAACCTTCTTTTTTTTTTTTTCGAACGCGAAATGATTGTTATCACTTGTATATCGTAAAAACGGACACGGATCCTAGCTGCGATTATTTGAGAAAGACAAAGAGAGAGAGAAAGAGAAAGTTTCGGACGGACATATCGAAAGGCAGCTGGTCCGCTGCTCAAGAAAAAACCTTCGCTAAAAATGGCAGGCAGTTATACGAGTGGGCAACGATTGTTCCACGTTAGTTTCTATCTCACTTTCTTTTTTTGCTTTCATTCGCTCATTGTTTGATCCCTTCTGTTTTCCTTCAGGGGTTCCGCCTTCATCCATACTCAGGTTCTACTAATCCGTCAGCGCTTTATATAATGGTCTCGTTCAGACTACCTGGCCCTCTGGTATAACCATGGGTTATCCCGTTACTGCAACACTGCCCGCGTTGGTAATACAAAAAAAAAAAAATCGGTTCACCTTGGCAAAACAAAACAAAAAACATAAATGCGTATAAAAATTAAGAGAACTAGGGCGATAACAAATGTAGAAGAAGGAGTGAGTAATGATCGATCGCTTCAAAGATAACCCGTTCCGAAGCGGGGAAAAAGAAGAAGGAAAAAAAGTTCGGCACATTTCCGGAGGATCATTTATTATCCTGTAGGCCAAGAAGTACGGGAGTATATGCCCGGAAGTAAAGTAAAAAATCAATGGCTACCAAAAAATAAAAAAGAAGAAAATTATAATCGAAACTACAACCCTCTATTATAAGTTATAACTTACAAGTTATAACACACAAACCCTGGAAACGGGGCAAGAGGAGAACCGAGACAATAAAGAAATAAAATATCGGCGTACACAAATAAAATAGTTGCCAGATGCACGCGCTAACATACACCAAACAATAACGCTAAACCCAGCTGCGCCTGAGCCCGTAGTTAGACCAGTCGGAGTACCTGCCGAAAAAGAAAGATTTTGTTCACGGTCCGGAGCATATAGAACGCGCGCAAAATGGCGAGAACACGAATGTAAGATACCTTTCGGTGGAGCCTACGAAGACAAACAAAAGACTAACCAGGCAATAAGTTGCCGCGTCATAAGTCAAGCATACCACCGAGAAATATACCGAGAGGAAATATTAAAACATAATGAAATGAGAGAAAAAAAAAAAGAAGAGAAAGGCTGAGTGTTATACGATGATGGAAAAGCGAGAAAAGAATGTAGAAGAAAAAAAAGACAAAAAGAGGAATTGTCTGTTTACGAAAGGAACCAAAAGAAAGGAAGCCGTAGCATTTCCTTTTGAGACGCCAAGTAAACAACATCAGATACTAAAACGGGAAACGTCATCGAGAGACAATAAGAAAATAAAAATGAGAAACGGAAGAAGATGAGGAAAGTAGATTTATAGATAGAGTCTGAGAAAGCGGCAAAACCCATTTCGCTACCCGCCACGACGTCCGTTGTTAACTTGTTTCATTTCGGTTTTGTTTTAGGCCTACGCGACCTTCCGATCCTCGGTTCTCTCCCGCTCAGAAGAGCACTGTCCAAGGCCCCTCACGGAGTTCCACAAGGCGTAGGTGCGTCAGCGCTTTAGATACGAGTAGAAAGATGCAATATACCAATATATTAATTGTGTAGACGTTTGCATACGAGATTTGAGCGATTCTTACAATGTATAATCTGATTTCTATCCAAAAATCTCACCGCATCGGTGATAAACGCATTAATTAAAAGGTCAAACCTAAAAACAAAAACAAAAAACCTTCTTTTTTTTTTTATTCGGAGACAATGATTATTTTGCAGATTCTTGATTCGATTCTCAATCATAATCTGACTACTTAGTCATCTCCAAGTTAAAAATCTTTACAAACCTGTCAACACAGGCGACGAATGTTTCCCCTTTCTCGAAATTGCGTTCGCCACCTCGATGGGTCTGCAGCTTCGCGCATTTAAAAGATAAAGGCAACAATGATATAATCGACAATGCGCCCATCCCTCAAAAATGGTATTTCAACAAATTTGATTCTGAAACGAGAATAAAATTACATACAAAAAAAGAAAAAGATATTGTCGCCGACTTGTTTACTTCACTTCCCATCTCCCTTCTCGACACTTTACTAGTTCATTTTTATTATTATAACGCAACTAATCCCCTCTAAATGAGCGGTTTTCCCACAGAATCAGACTGCACTTGTACAGTCACCGGCTTCTCGGGGAGTAAAAAATCTGCGGAAACGCTCTTCCCCAAAAAAAAAGCCTCCTCGCTGATTTGTCAGAGATATCAGTCGGTACATAGTTGCGAGGTCGAACCTTTTCGGTGTTTAACACCGGTTTCTCTGTCCCCTTTCGACAAAAAGAAAAAAAAAGGGGCCATCGTGCCCCTGTAGAGCGTGCTTTGCCTGCCTAACACCGGTGCTGCGTGAAAAAGCCCGCCATCCGATAACCTTGGCGAAGCCCTCGGAGCATTTTACCCCGGAGGGGAAACAAAAAATTACGTTTTATTTTTATATAAAATATGTCTCGAGCAGTAGCGCTGCACTAACTAGTACGGTCTATTGTGGCTGGTTATTGATACCGCTCGAGCGCACGAGGAAAAAAAGAAGAAAAGATAATGAAATTTATAGGGATGTATTTTGACATAGTCGACGAGCCGTTTTGTTGATAGAAGTCTCCAAACCCCGGCCCACGAGCCGCAGTCTTTCCAATGATGTCCGGCCCGAGGCCCGCTTCCAGGACACCCGCTGCTAGACGGGGCAAGAAGTGCGTGCAAAGAAATGCCACCGCGACGCGCTTCAAATGCGCAAACAAAGATACCAGAAAGAACGAGACAAACTGCGTCGTAAGGCAGGTCCTATCGCCGTATCAATAATTAAACATTGTCTTTACCGGCATTACCATTCTTAGTCCCTCGCCTCATGTCTGTGTAACTGTAGGTCTGTCCGATTCGCCTGAACTGGCTGAACAAGTTCAGCAAACTAACAACTGGCGCATTCTGTTCAACCGGAACTCGCACGACCGCTGCACGGGCGCGTTCGATTCATCCCAGTTCCGAACGAGTTTAGACCAAGTTCCTAAAAAAAACCTCGCACCACCTCCGAAGTCAGTTCATCGTCCGTGCGGAAGTTAACGACGAGAGCAGACGACACTCCCCGAGCTATTTCTCGAAGCTCTCGCTCAAATGTCTGCCACGTTTAACAATAACGCCGAGACGGAGGTTACATCCTCTCACGTCGATAAATAATTAACGCACCCCCGGTACAAGCAAAAGCGTGATCCTAACGAAGGGCAGGAATTAGCTCGAATATAATATGTTTAAAGCACCTCGCGCACCCGCTCGCGCAGGTTTAACTCCCCGCAATAAATACAAAAACAAAAATTGCTCGCGTGATTTTTTTTAAGCTACGCGGTACTATGTTTACATTTTCCTAAAGAAAACAGGGAAAGTATTACACTCTCGATAGCCCCGCCTTCAGTAGCGCTTGCATGCAGAGTGACGACTCCGATACATTGCAGAGGTCTGCGATTTGGTACATTGGAACTCATATGCCCCCGTAGCTGAGCTCAATACTGCGTGCTTTGTTCGCCGGTATCTGTGGCCGCCCACTAAAGGGCCTGGGGAAAAAAAATAAACTCCCAGAATCGGCATTGGCTGGGTAGTTCCAAGCGGATCTTTCTTAAGAATCAGAATAAACGCTTCAACTTGACTTCGAAGAGACGGGGGATAATTGTTTGCGCCAAAGCGACGCTCTCGTCAGGCTTTGATCTTCCAAATGACCGCTACCGCACGCTGCCGCCACTAACTCTCGAGAGCATTCTTACGCCGCGAACCTAACGTCGAAATGCGAAACTCGAAAAACTTGGAATTCCTCAACGATGGCTAAATGAATGGAAACCCTATCGTGGCGTACGCAGTCGACGGATACGAAAGCTTAGGAAGACGATGCGAAGCGGACAGTAACCGTTAAAAACGCAGAGAGAAACGCATTTCCTGCGGAAAACGTTTTTACTACCCTCGAATGAAGAGGAATTGACAGAAAAGATGTAGTTTCTACGCCTCAAAAGGAAAGAAACGCGAACGAGCTCATTACACCTCGAAGAAGTGAGTGTGGCATATACGACGTGGCGTGGAGAAACAAGCAGACAAACAGACGCGAACGACAGCCCTGCGCTTCCGCTCCGGAAACTGATCCCAGGGCCAGCCCTAACGCGGTGGCTGCACCGGTTCTCCGCCGCCGCAGGTTCACGACCCCTGGACGCCCCTAAGCCCGGACGGAACTAGTTCTGAACTTTCTGGCCGAATCGAACAGACATATAGGTTAAAACTCGATTTCGCTCTCATGTACCATCCAGGACAAAAGAAACGAGAACGACGGAGCGACACAATGCCGCCCCCTTCGTGTCTCTCAACGGTTGTCAGCGAAAGCTCTCGCGCAGCCGGGAATGCGATGAAAAGGTTAAAAAGCGCCAACTGAAACAGGACGAAAAAAGACGCAGGTACGAGAAGGACAATAGAAAGTTTGCTTGCACCTCGTAATGAGCGTCGAGAGTAGTGGCGGTGCTAATTAGTGGCCGACACTTTCGATGAATTAAATTCGCGCCTCTTTGTTTCAGTCTTTCGCAACATCCGGCGCTGATCGCGAAGTTCACAAAGCAGCACGCACGTTTCGGTTGCCCTCTCTAATGGCCCATGAAATTATCATCCAGCGTCATAACGATATTGCAGTAACATCGTGGTTGGCGCAGATGTATGCGACTGAGAAAATATTCGTTTTGTGCGTCATATCCCTTACTCTGCTGCATTCTCAATACGAAGAAGGCTCGGCGATTAGCGTCGCATGTTCCGATAAATAAAAACAAATCCACACATTTTTTTCTTTTTTTTTTTTTTACCGACCGGGCAGATCCCTGGGCAGCGTCGCCGTTCTCGAAACGTACCACAAGTTCCCGGAGAGCTTTCACTGAGGACCGTTGAACACACAACTAGCGATAAATGGGTCACTTCTCTAGCTGAAGCGATTCACATCGTGTAGGCTCGATTTAAATTAAATATATAACTAATTTTTTTTTTTTTTTCGCCCGTTACATTATTTTACTTGTTTCGGGCCCGCGCTCGGAATGACCTGCTTCTCGAAGAAGGGCCCCACTGAGTGAGAAGTGCTAGCAAACCGCCTTTGAGTGTTTGATAACACCTCAAGAGCCGACTTCGAAGCATGCTTCAGGGAAGGAGCACGAACTTCCTTGCCTACAAAATTCAATCCTCCCAGAAATTTTAGATTTGTTAAAACCACTCGAGTGTTAAACAAACAATTTTTATTTCATTTGTTTTTTTAGCTTCGCTCGCCGAGTAATAATTAGGGTTCCGTGTTTTCGGTGTTTATTTTCTTTCTCTCGAATTTGGTTTTTTTTTTTTTCGGGGTTTATTTTTTTCAACAGATTCGGTGTTTTTGTGTAAATTGATTTGAAGGAATGGTGAACTGAAATATGGATTTCAGAAAAAACAATGCAGGAGATGTAGGCGGGACGCTACAATCCCTAGAACACTACTCGTAAGGCGATATCTCGAATGGTCGGCCGTATTTTTGGAAAAAGATGTCAAGATTAAACGAGGCCGACGAGGCGCGTGACCGTCAAGATACCTCGTTTCCTCCTCTCTTCGCTTTGCTCCCTCAAGACGGCGAGGCGGAGAACACGCGAGGCCGTTCCCTCTCCTTCTCGGAGAAACATGAGGTCAACATTTCTGTCAAATGCGCCACCTTTTTTTGAAAAATACGGTCATCCGTTCGAGATATCGCTGTATGAGTGATGTTTTGGTGTTTGTAGCATCCCGTTGCACGCTTTTTCCGCCGTGTTTTGTGGAATCCAGATTTCGGTTCAGCATCCTTTAGCCATAAACAAATTACACAAGAAAACACCAATTCTGTATAAGAAAAAATTAAGTAGCTAAAAAAATATATATATACCCCCATATACGAAAAAAAAAACTCCGAAAACACGAAATCCGAGACTAGAACTTCACCACTTTTTTTCAAATTCTGTCCAGATGGGAGACTTCAGGGCCCGCTTTCGCGAAGACCGCCGCCCGGCCAACACCGGCGCCTATGGAGCCCCACCACGGGGATGCTGGACTCCCGGCGTCGCCGTCAACTCGGCCGGCTCTTCTGCAAGCTGGGCACGCGAGCTGAGCCCTCGCCAGGCGCTCAGACCGGCCTGCTTGAAGTCAGCAGCCCATGGAGCCGCCGCCCCTTCCCGAAGACCAGCGTCGCGAAGACCGCTGCCTAACGCTGTTCACCCTTTTTAACCGGAACATCGACCCCTCAGCCTCCTCCACACAATCTTCATTTAAACCATCAGCCCCGTTTCTTCTTATTCCTTCGTACAATACCATTTCATCATCGTTGAACGCGCCGTCGCGCGCCTTCACGGTATGGGCGAAATGCATTTCGGTGGCGCCGCGGCTCTTCTGAGCCGAAATAAATGCCGCTACTACTACCGTCATTATTTAAATAAGCATCACACCACCTCATCTCTACGCCTCTGGATCGGCTACAATGTACCGCAATCAATCAGAGGATGTTGCGCTTGCCTCGTATCAATATTTGAATTTCGTATCTTTTTATGCTTCGAAGTGTTTTCAATACGTGTGTGTAAGTTGCTGATTTTTGTTTCTCTATTTTTTGTGTGCGGGTTTTTTTGCTGAGAAAATCAGCCTGGTTGTTTTCCATGGGCGCCGAATAATAAAAATATCAATATTATTATATATTGCGATTACTATTAAGGCGAGTCAGAACACTAAGCGGTAAGAAAACGCTCACCGCGCATGCGCAGTGCAGCCCTTCGTGCCACGTGCAACCAAACAGTTTGCGTCGTGAACCGTTGCAACGAAGTGCTTCTGGCAGCTGACATTGCAAACTTAGAAGCGTTTGGACACCACCACCTGGAATAATAGTAATAAAAATAAAAACTGTGCCACGCCGCCTATACTCTTCCCGTGCGGAACCTAATCCCACTCGGACGGCTCCAACTCGACCCTCGGGGCCCGAGCCCGACACCCAGGCGTCCTCCGACGCGGTCAATGGACACGAGACCCAGTCGAGCGCCGACGCAACACTCGTGACCAATCGGGTGCCTACGCTCCATCTCACTGCGACGACGTCGAAAGGCTAATGTATACGCGTGGTCTCGATTATTTTAGGCGGTGCATTGGCTCAGCCCCTGCTTCCAATGCTGTCCGAAGCGGCAAGCAAGCGTCGATGAACCCTTTGCATGGCGCTCTCGAACCGTTACTCGTTTTTTGTTAAACAGTAACGAAATCATCTGGTTCTGCAAAAAACAACATCGTAGAAGGTCACTGCCAGTACGTACATACTCAACCAAAACAGCCGCAATCCTAGCGGCCACTGAACGCAAAAATCGAAAACATACGATCAACTACAAAGCAAAAATGTAGAAACTAGCGAGTCGTTAGCGAGGCACCAACCCCAGGAGACCAAACTTCCTTACAGCACACTCCAACCACCAATCTCCCGTCAATACTAGCAGGAACCCAGCACACGGCCCAAACTACCCAATTAGGCTCGGCTAACGGCAAATAGAAGGCCGCCCAACCATCCACTCCGCCGCCTAACGATGCCTAAAAGGGGCCGAAAGCAGGCGGTGAAACGAGATCTGACGTCGATGAAAACGCCGCAGTAACCATATCCGATGGCGGGCGAGCGGCGGCGTGAGGCTGCGTGCCATGCGAGGCGCGCGCCCGGCATCGGAGGTTCCCGAAGCCGTACATCGGGCTCCTGGGAGCTTTCAGACGGGAACGAAAACCCGAAAGCGTTTGGGTTTACGAGAAAGCCCAGACCAGGAGCGAAAGACCGACGAACGGAAAGAGCGAGTTGAAGCGGGCACACGTTCTCGTTTCTTCGTTTGGCGAGACGGACATTTTCCATGCCCACCCCTGCCGGTTTCGATCCGGACGAGCGCCGTAGACTGTGCTCGCGGCCGGGCTCCGCCACTGCGGGATGCACGCTTTAAGCCGGAGCCACGCCGACCATACAAAAGACAGTCTGCAAACACGATCCCTCCGCAATAGCCGTGGTTGGAATGTGCCAAGTTTTCTCCTGGAACGGTTTTGCCATGCGGCATTTGAAACACGGATCTCCCTGTGACTCGCGTTCGAATCTCTATGCAGACTGTCTTTTGTACGGTGTATATGCAGTGCGACCCCGACTTTAGGGGACTTAAAAGGGTTTCTGATATCGTCTATCCATGGTCAAAACTCAATCTACAGGCTCTAAACATTCTAAAATAAAAAAAAATAAAAGGTTAGATTGCTACTCGTCCGATTTCCCTATTGAAAACGGGACACGGCCATTTCTAGCGATCGCTCGAGATTGGCTGGATGGATGAATGGATGAGGCTGAACCCTTTGAATTGGGCGGAAGCTTGCGCCACCTAGTCAGTGTTTTTTTTTTTTTTTTTTTTTTTTTTCTAGCATCAATTCAACGTGGACAATCCCGCCCCCCCTCAAAAAAAAAAAAAAAAACATTTTAATGTTTCTTTGAAGATCTTAAGTTTAAAGTACTGCGCGGAGACATAGACTCCCACCGGGGCTGATTTATTTTCCGCAGCCCTACGCAGATAACGGCAGAGATCGACATCAAAGGACAAACAAAGCCTATTTCGCGTTGAAGGCGTTTTAAGCGCATTAGTCTCATTTTGAAAACCAGTTCGCCCATGAGAAAATTGACGTCACATTTCAGCGTGCTGTCGGAATAGCGCCGTTCCGCCGCGTTATCAAAAAGCAAAGAAACGCGTTAATATTTCCTCGCCCGTACAGGCTAGAGCACTGCACGGGCCGGAATGTCTATGCCCGGCCCGACCCGGTCCGGTAGAGGCACGGCCCGGGCCCGGTCCGAGCCCGACAGAATAATCAATTTTTTAGGCCCGGCCCCACCCGGCACGGAAGAGACGCAGGCCCGGGCCCGGCACAATTTCTTGACAGAAGCTTGAGCCCGAACCGAGCCCGACAATTTTTTTTTTTTTTTTAATATAAGCCTGAGCCCGGCAGATTATATACATGAACTCGAAAAAGTTTGCAGGCTGTAACCGAAAAACGATCAAAGCACAAAGCGAGCATATTTGATATTAATTTATTTTTAACTTGGACCAAGTATTTTTTTTTCTTGACACGATAAAATATTCTGACTTAGACGGTGTATTTTCGAGAGTATATATGGGCGAAACATGCAGGTGATAAGCGATTTTGGGAAGAAAACAAAATCTGGGCAATATTTTATTTATGCATTTCTCGAAGAGGTATCGAATTTTTCGTCGTTCAATTCGTTTCACGGAGAACTTTCCTCTCTACATGTCTTTACGAAGAAACGATCACAATCACGCTAGTGCATCTTCAAAAGGCTGGATACGCATAGAAGAATCTATGGTAGTTAGCTGACCTTTGCCGGTACATAGTAAGGCCCCCTGCAAAAAGTGCAAAGTCAAGTTCACGTTTTGTTCTTTTTTTTCTTCGTTTGAAAAGCAGAGGAAAAAGACCGTCCTGTTGTACCGTACGACTGGAGTGCCCTCGTTTTCTTGATCGCACTTTCGCGTATATGCTGCTGGAATCCGTTCGCTTCCTCTAACCACGTGAAGGCTTTCCAAGCACAAGACGCCTCTTTTTTCCTTTTTTTTTTTTTTTTTTTTTAACGGCGCCGCAGTGACTTTCCATTTCCCTTGTTTGTTTTCGTTGAACCTAAAGATCAATGAGCACATTTTTTTTTTTTATCAACAATTTTGAATTTGCGGCACACGACTGCTCAGCTACGGCCCGGGCCGCCACGGCCCGGAAAATGTTTTGTTCAAACCCGAGCTCGGCCCGGGCCCGAGAAAACGAGTGGCACCCGGCCCGAGCCCGGCCCGAGGGCCGGGCCGGGCTCGGGCTGGCCCGGGCCCGTGCAGTGCTCTGGCGGTTGCTTTACGGGACGACAGCGTATATACACCGCGGCGACAAGGTATAGACGTCTAACGTGACGCCACACGTCACGCTGCGTGCGTGCGTGCGTGCGTGCGTGCGTGCGTGTGTGTGTGCGTGTGCGTGCGTGCGTGCATGCGTGCGTGTGCGTGTGCGTGCGTGTGTGTGCGCGTGTGTGACGGCCGTCGTATTGGATTCTGGCGTAGCTGGGTTGGGGCAACGTACGAAATCACCCCCTGTACCGATTGCAAGGCGCTAGAATCCACGGGGTTCGTATAGCGCTGTAATCACCGCGGACCTGACAGGTGCAGCGCGTGGTGAGCGCCGAGCATCTCCTTATCGCCAAGCAGCCAATCAGCTTGCGACATTAACCTATCATCAAGGACCAACAACCAATCACGAAGCAAGAAACGGAAACACGATGAGCTATATGGCCTGTGTTTGTTAGGCTGTCAGTAACTATTCCGTTTTATTTTTACCGGCTACGCTTTTTACTATTCTGGTTATGCCAAAACTATATGTATATGTTTTGTTTTTGCTGCGCATTTTAATTATACTTTATGTTTCAACACGCAAACCTTGGCACGCCAAAAACGGTCTACACAACCTTCCGGAGCAACTATCTCATAGGCGAAAAATTGCCGAGTCATCCGGGCTGTCGACGCGCGCCCAGCGCCTGGTATTCCTGGGAATCAATGAATTTCGCATGCTCAGAACGCGGTTCCACGGCCCAGTGTAGAGAAGGACGGTACAGCGCAGAATGCCTGTATTGCAACCGTCTATATCCGTGCGGCTGCGATAAAAAGAAAAAATTCATCGTATACGAAATTAGCCGACGATGTCGCCACTCGCCTCCCTTTCCTCTGTTCCCGATCACGCAACCTCCTTCCATTCAATCTTTTTTTTTTGTTTTTTGAAGATAAACAGGCGACAACCCTTTTCCCACTCTCGCTCTCTTTGTTTCACACCCATACGCACCGCACGGACACACATACACAGACACGGCTCACTCTGCAAAGCTCTCGAATGTTCGCCAGGAAACACGCGGGAACAACAAAGAAGCTCTATAAATAAGCCGTAGAACGCTGTCGCGCTGCCTGCGAGGACTTTGCAGCGACAGCGGCGGAGATGCCGCCGCTACAAACATACGAGCGTTCTATACTGCGCTTCACCTATACATAGAGATGGACCGCGGTGAATGCTGCGAGCCGTCCTGCAGCCCATCCCGGGGTTCGTATGGCGCTGGCAACGTAACCACGTGACCGCGCGCATCGCTGAGCCCTACCCGAAGATCACGTGACACTAACACTGGATTGGCTGGGATGGCTCGTAGCGTCCACTGCGGTCCATAGTATATAGCTGAAACGGAGTACAGTGTAGCACTCTATCGTCGAAAAGCGCCCTTACCCACGGTTCGAGCCTCGGGCTCACGATATCTAGGACGAGGGAGCCCCCTGGGAAAACCGCAAACAGTGTCGGCTTGCATCGAGCGTGTGTGCCGGGGCAATCGGAACGCGGCCACACAATACACTCGCATCGTTCAAACGCAAAAATAAAAAGACGATTAAAAAGGCGTTATTAAAAAAAGAAAAAAGAATAGTAACCAGAGACGCCAGAGATGACAATATATAAGAAGAAAATGAGTATCGTGGTTCCAAACAAAAGAATATCCCGTTTACGCGTTAGTTCAAAAAAAAAAAAAGAAAAAAAAAGAAACACCTCCGGCAATATCTTATTAAAATGAAGAGGAAAAAGAAGTTATACTTTTCGCTTTCGCAAACAGCAAAAGCATGGGTGTATTCAATTCGAGCTAACGCCAAGTCCGGTTCAAATTTCGTCACTTGTCGACCTTTCTCGGTCCGACCTTTCTCGGTGCGAAGTATCATCGAGCGTACGACCGAAGCCGCACATGATTCTTTGAATGTGGAAATACGAACGGTTCTTGCGAGTTTGAGCTACGCTTATTCAACGAAACGTCTACATATTTTTTTTTTTTTTGAGGCGGGGGGTATTAACTGAAGCCACCCACTCTTTGCTTGTTAGATTAGAATTTTGCAGAAATTATATGGCGTTCTCGGTCGCGTTTACGAAGCTTTTCCGTGCATGAAGCAGCGCGGCCTCACCGCGAAGGTAGTTATTATATGAAAAGAAATGCACAGCGCGACTGATTCTGGTCGCACGCTTCTCTTCGTGAAGTCCTCGGCGAACTTCACCACTGATGCAGCATGCTCATATGGGCTGCGGAGGGCGATAATGAAATGCACAAATCTCGTCAGACTCTGCGTTCCTGAAGTTTTTAGTGATTACGAACATACTCGTACGAAGAAAAACAAAATCCCCAACGTTAAACCTCGCCTAACAAAAACTTGAAACACGAAAAAAAAAAAAAAACCCCACCGAAATTTAATAGATTAACCAAGCAAAATTATACTTTAAGCACTCTGTCGAGGAGAGCCGAACTTGACGCCTGTACCAAAAAAAACACGGCTCAGCAAAAAAAGAAAAAAAAAGCGTCAAAGGTTTTTATATACTAGAGCACAGGGCACATCTCCAGACAAACGTACAGTACGAGACACAGTAAGCACGAACACCCGTCATATCCGCATTTTCTTGTACTCGACGGTCTAATGTCGAAGGACAACTTTTACAGTTGGGAAATCGGTCCCAATTCACGCCCCGCGTTGCCTGTCAGTAACTGAAGCATTTTGGATGACAAGTGGCTTCAGTTGAGAGAGAAAGAGAGAAGAAGCGAATACAGTGTGTTCCTGCTAACCGCGTGTCCCGCGCTGTAACGTCGCCTTCGGTGCACGAAGTCCGGGTTCCGTGATGTATGTTCTTCCGTTCTTCCGTCACGGTTATCAGAGCGGAAATACGGGAGCGCCAGGGGCTGCCTCGATACGGCCCAGACTCCTGAAAAGACCCTTTCGTTCAGGACAGGCAACCGAAGACTTACCATTTCAAATCCGTGCCCGTTTTCGAGCAGGAGCCACGACAAATCAACTAAAAAGTAAAAAAAAAAAAAAAAATTGCAAAAAAAAAAAAATTTTTGTACATTTGCACAGGATAAAAAAAAAAAAAAAAGTTTGAAACCGGACGCGTTTGAGGATGCGGCACCCATCATTTCTTACCCCACGTCGAAGTCAGCGCCAGATGTTCACTGTTCACCAATTTCACGATGTGGACGCACGCACGCTAAACACGCACACACAAAGACGAACGAACGCACACGCACGCACGCTTGAACACACACGCCCATGCACAGAAGCAAACGCGCGCGCATACACAAGCACCTATATACACGCATACACACGTAGATACAGACACACTCACGCATACCCTTCCGAACACGCACACACACACACACGCACATACCCGCGCACCACGCAGGATGTCGATCCTCGCGTGCCTCCGCTTTCGCTCGTTAGGCGTCCGAGGGTCGGAGTCGGTAGCTCGAGCGGCGAGCCCAGACCTGGCGTGATCTACGGGCGGGATCCAAGAGGCGATCGGGAGCTTCCCGCTACGACGTGGAAGGCGAAAGCCGCTTTCACGCCTCGAAGGATGGCCCGGACAACGGCCATCCGACCGATACGAGGGGATCGAGCTCGCTCGAAGACTCCATCCCCCGAAAGAACGCCAGAGAAGAAAGAAGACACGATTCTGCGGTGCGAAAGTTCGTCTACTTCGTGCGCGGAGGTTGCGGTGACGTCAGAAGGCCGAGCTCTGATTGGCTCTGATTGGGTACTAACCTCAATGTATACGTCAACCTCGCCACGTTCTATAGACTCATCGATCGATCTGTTGGTCGCGTGATTCATGTGGAGATGAGTTTTATTTATGAGACCGTCGTTTAGGTCGAGAGACCCCCTTGCCTGCGCGGGTAAGCGTAGAAGCGGCTCGAAGGAAATAATTTTTTCGAGCTTTACTTTCGAAAAGTATGAGAATGTACATTTCACAACTTTTCAGGGCAATAAATTCCAGAAAATTTCCAGACTTTCCCCTTAAAATAATGTATAAAAGGAAGTTATAATGCTCCCGATATGTACTCTCTCCCCCCCTTCCAAGCACCATTTTCTTGCGAGAATACGCGGACAACAAAATCGATCCCCTAACACCCGATGACCGACCCCCGACCAGTGGTTGTCTGTTCTGGCGCCGGTTCTCCCAGACGAACCAAACACGAGCAGAATCGAGTCTCCCAGCGGCTGCATCCAGCCGCCCATAAAGTTATAACGACCCGCCAGACGAAGAACGCCACGAGCCGTGGCGTGCATTTTGTCCGGCGGCTGGGGTCCGACGGCCTTAGACGACGAAGCAAAACAAATTCAAACGTGAGGTGAGTGCGCGCGGCACCGGTCCCATACACACGGGGTGTCGGGCGAAAGCGTCTCCGTCTGCTAGATGGATGAAGAGATGAATACGGCTGAACCCTTTGAATCGGGCGTCATCTTGCGCCACCTATATTTGATAATTTTTTTTCTTTTAGCTTTACCAGCTAATATGGAGAGCGGGAGCCGCCAGAAAGATACGAAGGAAAACTGACGCACTCCGTCTGCTTCTAACGGCCGACGGCGTCCTTTCATACGCACCATTAGTTCTTCATGGTAATAAAACCCGAGACTCAGGAACACAGAAGGGGACGAACACAACACAACACAACGTGTTGTGTTGTGTTGTGTTGTGTTCCTGAGTCTCGGGTTTTATTACCATGAATCATCACCAGCTCGCTTGTTTTTTAAGTATTATTTCAATTAGTTCTTCGCCTTGTTTGTACTCTGGACACGCACAAGTTTCGAAGCCCTGCGATCTTATCCTAGCGTTCCCCTCACGCGGCGGAGGCTGAGCTGTTGGCACCATAAAGTCGTTATAACATACGCCAGAGGTTCAACTGGCGCTAGTGTCTACCTGACTTCCGGGACGCAAATTGAAGCAGACAACAAGCAGTCCACTTTTGCACTGCTATTGTGCGTTCCTACGGGAAATCGCGCGTGCATTTTGTCTCTTCGACGCAAAATAACACGCATCAATTTTGTTATTACGGTCGTACCGAATCGTACGTACCATTATTATTACCGCAAAAGTGTAATTACTTTTGCGAGAGCATTTTTCTTCACCAGCGAACGATGTTAAACTTCGCTATAATTGAGGCCTCAACATCCGCTCCGCAGCGGGTGTTTAAAAACGAGCGACGATTCGAAACAAAATAACGACCGAAAGGAATGTAGAGTGTGTTCGAGGATCGCCAGCATCCCGGTGACGCTTATATCTCGCTCATATGCCAGAGCTGTCACTATATAAATGTGGCCCCGTCGTGCATCTTTACGAGCCGTTAAAAACATTCAAAACGTAAAGAATAAAGTACGTGGAGTATGGAATAGGTCTCTCTTTTTATTCTTTTATTTATTTATTTATTTATTTCGCAATAGTATCAGCCCCACAGCGGGGCTATAATAGGAGTGAGAATTTAGGAAAAAAAAAATTCAACAATATCAGCATTCAAGTTTTAACACTCACACGCACAACTTGATTTGCATTACTCCGTTGCTTTAGTGGGTTTCTTTCGTGTGATTCGAGAAGTATAAGCTCGAATGAATTTGCGTTTAACCATCAGAAGTGTTTCGTCTAAAACCATGTAAAGCGTCTTCAATTGTTTGTCGTTGAGTGTTGAGCAGATCGCAGCGTTCACGCACATAGCAACCGGTGAACATTTTCACTACGTACTCCTTCAGATGCACGGCGATCTAACTCCCCCGCGGTTGGTCCGGGAAAAACAAAATTGCCGAGCTGAACACCACGTAATTTCAGGTAACACTGAACTTCGCGAACGCCACGTCGCTTTCGCTGCCTCAGTAGGGGTAACCGCCATCTTGCAACTGCTGCTCTCGCTGGGCCCGAGATCTCTCGAGAGCTTCCCGCAAAAGCCCGCTAGCCCGCAGCGCAAAATTCCCAACGCTGCGTGCATACGCAATACGCTAGCCCGCTGCCATTGCGTTCTGCGCAAGCGCACTCCCGACCCGCAATTTCATTGCGCACGCAAGGATTTAGCCAACGGTCCGCTAAAACCGTCTAATATCTCAAGCGCGGACAGCGCAGTCCCGTTTTCCCTCCTTGACGCGTACGACGCATTCAATTGAGACCAGGTGAAGAAAAGAGCGCGCCTCCTTCCTCCTCCCCAGAAGTCCTCACTATCCACACAGCCGTGGCCAGCTTGCGTCAACATCGCCGCCAGCGAGTCTCGTAGCGGCAAACCCGAGACAAACGCGTCTGCTTGCTTCGCGGCGACTCGTGTACAGCTTCAGCGAGTTTGCCTTCTGGGGCGTGTCGAGGAGCCGCCAACGATGACGTCATGAGCAGGCCTTTTGTCTTCTAGGTGGCTCCAGACGGCATGAAACAAGCGGGAAAAATTTGCGAAGCGCCATCGGCCGTCTCCAGATTGGCCGAACAGCCAGCACAGACACGCGAGCGTTTCGCCTCGAAACTGTCACAGATACTAATAGTATGACGAAAATAACCTCTGGAGAAGGGGAACAAGGGGGACAAACACAAATCACCGAGCACAGCTACAGGTGATTGGTGCGCGACCGAAAAAATCCGCCTAATCCGGGTTCGATACCCGGATTAAGCGAAATTTTTCGCTTAATCCGGGTATCGAACCCGGATTCCGGAGCCGCTCTCGCCTTGCCGGATTCATTGCAAGCTACTATAGGTCCTCGGACAGTATTCGACGCTTTCTGTCGTTATTCGTGCACCCTATGACCGAGCAATGGTGTCCCGATGACCGGGGGACTGTTTCTATCGAAGCCCTTTACTCTAATTAAGTTTGCGAGTTCAAAACAGAAAAGAAAGCGCGAACGAAGTTGGGGCACAGCAGACACCCAACACCGGCCAAGCCTCTCATCCGGGACTTCCACTCTTTCTACACAATCAGAAAGGGGGAAAGCGCCGGTAGCCCTTTCCCCTCTCGCCCTCTTTCAGTAAAACGGTCTATAGCTGTGCTCGGTGATTCGCGTTTGTCCCCCTTGTTCCCCTTCTCCAGAGGTTGTTTTCGTCACACTTGTCCAGCCTGCTTGCACCTTCGCATTTAATTGCATTATAATCACTCGTAGCATATTTCATTCTATAGATCTCGTTCGCTGTTTACAAACAGGAACTGCCGCTTGAGTCCCGAGCGAATTCCGGTTCGCTCCGTCTTAGGTCAACGGGGCTAGAAAGCATAAATGCTACACGGACGAGGAAATGTAGCGAAGGCCTGCGGCTGCGCAATATAACGTCTCGGAGGAGGCAAGTTGGTTTACGAGAATATTCCGAGAATTTTCCGCAGATCTCGGGCTTCTTGGTTCTTTTTGGCGTTCACCTGGACATCTGGTGGTTAAACGATTCATCGACATTTCAAGCAGCTCCGTTAACTTTGGCCTTCGTTTAATTCTTCTTAGGAACCGGAAGGTCTCTGGGACGTCAAAGACTGGAGCACCGACTGGTGGCGTTTGCCGTGAAAAGGCTCTATAAGCCCAACAAGCGAGCGCGAACGTGTTCCTTCAACACCAGGTCCGTATAAGAGCGTTAAGGATAAGTGAGCGCTTCATTACGGGTACTCAACGGAAACCCAGATAATACACAAAAAATGAACCGCTAAGTAGTTACAAAAGAGTCCAATTCAAACGTTACCACCGCCAAAAAGAAAAAAGATTCAATAAAAAAGCATGAAGCTCTAGAAGCAACGAACGACAATAAATGAGCTTAGAGTAATAGATCGCAGATCGCGGTCGTACGCTGTCCTTTCACTACTTTTTTTCTTCTTCTTTTTATTGTTTCCTCCGATTCACGCGCTTCTGAAATAGAAAGTACGGCTAGACGTAGTAAAAAGCGAACGAAAAGCAATTCTCGTCCGAAATCCGATTTGTACCACCGCAATTTTACGACACACATACGCAAAAAGAAAAAAAAAAGAAAACTAAAAGCCATTACAGTACCACTGCCAACCCAGCACCGCAACAACCCGGGCGTGAAATAAACTATATAAATAAAGGCTCGAACTCGCAAAGCAATCAGACTCGTATACGTGTCTCCCCAATCCAGCCAAAATACAAACACGCAGAGAAAAAGCGAGTGAAGGACAGAGTAATAGAAAAGATATCGACGAAACATTTTCGATATCTTCGAATCACAAGCTGCAACTAGGATCAAAGCAGCGAACCGTTATACAACTTTGAATCAAATCAACCTGTTAAAAAAAAAAAGAAAAAAAAAGACGGTATTACATACTTTTGCTATTCAACAGATAACCAGAGGCTCTATTTTTTTTTTTTAGTTAATCATTTGTTTTGAGTGGTTAAAAAAATTATGTCCGTAAAAGATGTCATATATGTCCTCCGACTGATCAATGTGTAACTTAACGTGGTTGTCATTCTCCTATTTCGCGATTAGTCTCGCCCATCTCGATTGATTAGTTCATGTTATCGCATAGTGATGCATACACTGTTCCCTCAGCTTCCCGGTTCTATAGGCAAGCACCTTTGCTTTCGCGGGCCAGCATGTCTGTATTTGTGCTATCAAGGAAAATAAAGACGTTACTATACTCGGCGACAACTCTTCTTGGCAATGCAGTGGAAGGTACAGGCCCGCGTCCCCTCTCCCATTTTGAATGTACGCAGGCTCTCCTCCTCTCCCCGGAAATGGGGGAGGAGGAAAGCCTGCGTACACTCAAAATGGGAGAGGGGACGCGGGCCTGTACCTTCCACTGCATTGCCAAGAAGAGTTGTCGCCGAGTATAGAGAGTTTTGCGTGCACAAAGACGTCGTCATGTCATGCGCAAATCGAGAACGCGGTTTGAGCTCGGCACATGCGCAGTGGCGAGGACGCACTTTCTTTGCGTACGTTATTCTAATACTCGCTCCTAGTCATTTTTTCGTTTAATAATCGAGAGAAGGCATATTTTTATATGCGCCCGGATTCCACCTAAGAATTTCGACCATTTCATCTATTAACGAACAAAAAGGAAAAAAAGAGCCAGGAAAAATAAAACGGCGTGTCCACGTATCTCACGTGGAGGAGACGGCAGAAACAAGACGCCTCGTCGAATGACGTCACTCTCACCAGCCGTCTCCTCACGCAGTATCTCTACGCCTCACAGCGACTCCTCTGCCTCCCTCCTCCAACGCGCAGTTAGCGAACACGACGCGGCGGCGACCGCGCCCTTCGGAATTATTAAAGGGACGAAAACGCACGTACCAAGAGGGCACGCCCCGAGCGGCAAAAACAAAACACACACACGCAAAACATTAGGGTCGGAATAAAAGAAACAAAACTCGAAGCAAGGAGCTTCAAAACGCACCCGGGTATGCTGCAGCACAACAGACACACGAGAGAACGACGATATAAAGAAAGAAAGGCGGACACAAACGCAGCGAGAACGTCAAACCACGCGCAACAGCGTCATCAGATTGGCGTCAGCCGGGCGCAGGAACCCACTCATCTTTCACGTTGAGCTTCCTCACTCGTTCACTTTTAAGCTCTACCTTCTCTCGCTCCCTTCTCGGCGCTCTCGCGTCCTCCCTAAGCACCGTCATCTTTATTTCGGTCCTTGTTAATCACCGCTACATCAACACCTTTCGACTATCCTACGCGCAGAAACTCCGCATCTGACCCCCCCCCCCCCCTTTCCCCCGTTTTTTTTTTTTTTTCCACTAGAAAAACAAAGATAGAAGGAACTAGTAGCGATAGATTTAGTGGCAGTTTAAGAGTGACTGTTCTGCAAAACACACAAGTGCTCTCTTTTCCCTCTGCAGCTCGAGCCGTCAATGCCTTCTGGCGCGTCAGTCTCTTCCCAACCACCCCTCCCGTTCCCATCAATTTTCCCTTTAGGGTTTTAGTAACGGTTGCCGAACAAAATTGCCGTGAAGATACTCGATCTTTTTCGCGGCTTCCGGTTCTACGGTGCCAGCGATGGAAGCGGAATTTGACCTTTTGTCACGGGCTCCGTAGAAGGCAAGATATTGGATTGGAGCAGCCAATGAGGCTTTCGGAACAGATGCCAACGTCCGTTAGCACGTCACTGCAGAACGAAAAAGTGATTGCATCTCTAAATGAGTTCTGTTGTGACAATGATCGAGGGCTCCCATCAGTATAATGAACCTACCAAAGTCCCCCAAGTCTGATGAACCTACCAAACTCGGGACTTAATATTATAAACAGCAAAAACAACCACCCAAAAAATATTATAAAAGGCTACACCTGCGCTTTAAAGGTGACACTGCTCTTTGGCGGCGTAGGAACCAGAGTTACGTCAAAGTTCGGTGCTCTTCCGATCGACATCTGCACGGGAACTAACGCAACTACAGTATTCATTCAAATATATATATATATATATATATATATATATATACATATATATATATATATATATATATATATATATATATATATATATATATATATATATAGAGAGAGAGAGAGAGAGAGAGAGAGAGAGAGAGAGATACTGCTATTTTCTTATCTCTCTTGTTCCCAGCTAATTTTCTTTTTTTAGTAAAAGATTAACTTACAGTTAGGACAAAGAAGGTCGAGCTGTACTAACCCCGAGCAGAATTTGCTTGCCTATCGCGCCAAGCCAGGCACTCCCCCTGGTCAGCCGCTGCTCCTAGCACTCCGGTGCAAAGCGGTGAAGCCCGACGCGCGCGGCGCAAGTACCACGGTACTCTGGCAGCCACGGAAGGAAGGCACGTGGCAGGCCATCAGGAGTACAAGACCCTGGCTCTGTTTTATCGCAGTAGCCACCAATCGGTAATCCCACTATTCCGAAAACGTTTTGTCGGGACTCTCAGTTCCCGACATCGACGACAGCGTCTGGAAATTTCGACGATGTCGGCGATCATCCAGCCATCGCACTAAGCGGACAGAGCGGTTGACGCCCAGCGTCAACGGCTCTGACCGGTCGATTCGCACCAAGGGCGACATCGTGGCATTCGTCATCTCCTTGCACGCGTTCTTTATCGGCTAAACCGATCAGGTACAACGAATGCCTCGTAACTTGCGTTTTAGTGAGTGTGCTTGTCGTTGTATGTGTCCGAGCCGAAACAAGCTATACGGCGAATAGAGACGCCGCAGAATTCATATTTGTATTTTTTTTTTTTCTCTCTTCGACTTCTCCGAATATTAGGGCGCACCGATAATAAAGTATTATATTTATTTTCGCTTTAAGCCCATTTCGACGAAGGTGTGGCGCGACTCTTTGCAAAAATGGCATTTTGGCGCAAAATGTAGCAGACCTTCGTTCATGGCGCAAATGAAACAGCACTTGGATCACTGCAGTGTGCAAGGTGTGCAAGGTACAGTTCACTCAACGGTAACCTCCGTGCTCCTTTCTCACGAGAAACGTCTCCCAGTTCTCTCTCTCCCCTTCTCTCAACTTCAATACGACACAAAGTCACATATACACCTACATGAGTGAGGAACGTTGTACCAGGGCCAATGGTACCTGATCGCACCAGGGCACATGAAACTGTAAGCTCACCTTTAACTATAGCTTACACACTAAAAAAAAAAAAAAGTGTGTAAGTGCATTTTTTCAGAACACGGAGAGACAGCCAATCGCAGCGAACAATAGAGGTACCCCAGCGAACGACAAAAATAAGTATTACTATATCTGAAAACTTGAGAAATGTACAGGAAGAAGGAGCGAGTGAAACATCGCGCTAACAATCCCTGCACACATCGCTTTATTCGATTTTTTCGTTTTATTTTTTTTTATTTGCTTAAACGAATTTTTATGACGTCTTCATTCGCTGGAATTGTTCTACGACTGATTAAAACCGAGCGTGTTGGTAAGGTTCAACTTTAGGCATGAAAGAATAAACAAATAGGACGGACCACAGAGCACGACATCTTTCAAAAGATGGCATGTTCTGTGCTCCGTCCTCTTCGTTTATTCTTTCACGCGTAAAGAACAAGAAAAATCAAATCTGAAATGGTTTGCCGCGATCGGCTGTCTCCGTGTTCTGCAGGAAAGCGAACCCGCAACAATTTTAAAAATGCGTAAAAAAAGAAAAAAAAAAAGGTAGTGTGTTTACGATGTATACAGGCTTCGTTTAATTACTGTGGTCCCCAGAATCATGTCTCCAGCCGGTGTGCTTAGCGTCCTGTTCTGCCCCGTGCATCGACAGCGGTCCCAAAAGTGGCAACAAATGACGTCACAAAAGCCGGGGTGTCACGCCGTCGGATGTCACGATCCAGCCGGTTATCCTCAAAAATTCCAGCAAAAAAAAAAAGAAGAAGCATTGAGCGAACGCGAGTGTTGTTGTCGTCGTCGCAGCGTCCCCAACTCCTGGCTTCAGAGGCTTCCATGAACTGCCAAAGCTGCACAGCGACATGCAGCGGATCGCGGATGCAACGACAGCTTGACTTTTTTTTTTTGTGTGTGTGTGTGTGTGTGACGTCGAGAAACCACTTTGTTGTTGTTGCTGTTTTTTTCGACCCGGTACACTTTGTAGTATATAATTCCACCCAATTTTCCAGCCTGCCAACTTGGATAAAATCGTGTTTGCAAACTCCAACCGGTTCGAATGCGTACTTTCTCTATATGTTTAGGCAACCCCTTTTCACGTTCCCGCTCTTTCCTTGGTTCCCCGGCGTTGGTACAGCCGATGATGGTGTATCAACGCCGATAATAATAAAGTACCAACGTAAAAAAAAAAAAAGAAATCCGATCTCGCGTTGGTTACGAAGCAGCCTAACAAGATGTTCGCAACTTGGGCCACGCCACGCGTTTCTTAAGATGTCCGTACACTTGAAATCCAGTAATCGTCATACTTTCCCTCGAAAATACACCAAAAAAAAATGTTCGCTCCGTTGGCAAAGCCTTCGCAACAGACGAAGATTGTAAACCCTAATACAAACTCGGCACTCGGGAAAAAAAAATCGCCAACACGTACATGGCATGGCGTTGTGCGTGTCCACTTCTATTCGCCTGTTTGTATTTTTTTCTCGTGCATCGCCTCAACACTTTGATTCGTAGAAGGCTAGAATGCAGCAGCGCCGTTTGAATCTCGACCGAAGACAAATATCACAAGGAGGAACCGGAGGAAACAAATCCCACACACACGCACAAAAGCAATAGCATTAGCGCGAAAAGTCGCTTCTGATCCGATTTCAACTTGCCCCATAGAAAGGCCCCCCACGACTGCGAGGCTTCGCGAGAAGATCCGATAAACGAAGCACGCGACGAAGGGAGAGTAGAGCAAGAGGGAAGAAAGAGGAAGAGGCCGAACTAATGAAGCCCCAGCGAGACGCGTCAACTCGAGCGAGAGGAAGCGATCCAGATGGCTGAAAGGGAAGGCAGAGCCCTGCTTCTCCGGAAGGCAGGCTCTGCCCGCAAGCACGCGCGTCGTGCGGGGAAAGCTCGCCCTCGCCGTCCAGGGAACCGAGCGATGGCTCGAGTGATTCCCTTTTTGGAGCAGCAGGAACACCCGGATACGAGAGGACTGGCGCGCTTACACAGTGCGGTTTGGGAGCGCTATTCGGGTGTAAAACGACTCGCATAAAAACACGAGCAAAAAAATAAAAAGGGAACAATGAACGGAGTGCATTAAAATTGTCACGAATATATGTATTTTTAGGTCGTGCATTTTTCCTACTCCAACTTCATGGGGGAGAAAAACGGCACAAACCGTCTCGTTAACGCGGCCACTCACCAGATGGCACCACACACGCTCGGATCAGCTGGATCTGATTTCGGGTGATTATCACGAAGAAGCTTCCAAGTATTTGCTCGATGATGCGTCATCTGTGATTAGCAGAGTCACCCGGAAGGTCTTTTTACAGTTTTCCTCCTTGTGCATAGGGAAAAAGAACACCAAAAAACAGGCTTGGAAAGCTTAATCTCGTAGGATAAACGCACCACGTAAAGACACCTTCCTGGAGTGTTTCAATGCACACCGATCACCGTTTTTTTTTTTTTTTTTTTTTTTTTTACGCTCGTAACATTTTGCATATAGATTCTCCCTCCTAAGTGTAGAGAGCGTTCCAGAGAAAGGAGTACAGTGTTTTTTTTTTTGACCCGGGAACACAAATCACGCGTCGAAGAAACCTCTAACTCTACGAGAATGTGACGATATAGCGGTTGAGAGAGAACGCGAAAGTTCGAGAACATATGTGACGTCACTTGGATCAAAAGATCAATTGAGAAAGACGAAATTTCTCTATGAACTGACGTCCACCTCAACCTAATATGTCGTCAAAACAAGAAACGATATTGTGGGCGCCTGTAACATCTACTTAAAGAAGAAAACTCGTTTGCAAGAAGTAACTCATTATTCTTTCTCGCTGACGGAGAGTTTCGCAGATATAAATCCCACATGCGTCCACAATGTCACTTCTTGTTTTGACGATATTAGGCTTACATGGGGGACACGTCGGTTTTTAATGCAGGTAACGTCTACTTCTCCAACTTCCGCGTTCTATACATCCCAACCGATAGAGTCATATTCTCGCGGAGTTTGAGCTTTCTGGGATGCGCACTTTTATTTACCTGGGCCGAAAAACACGGCACCCTTTTCTCGGGAACTCCCGGTACAACAAACATTGACGACTAAAAAAAAAAAGATCTTCGTTTGGCAGTTATTAGGTTGAGGCATTAGGTCGGAGCGGACGTCCGAGAACCAACCAGGGCGCAAAAAGCATGGATAGACGCTAATGGCTATACCCTTCTTAACGGGCGGTAGCTCGCGCCACCTAGCCTATGTGTCGGGCCAGAGTCACACACAAGGAGGAAGGAGGAATGAGATAGTGTCCTCCGACTGACTTTTGTACGGTGTAGTAGCTGTGTTGAGCGCGTCTTTAGGCTTCGGCCAAACTCCGATAAATTCAATTCGCACAAAGTCAAGATGAGAACAGTGTCCATCCGCGGCTCTATACCCTTTAAGGTCTAGTGCAGACTTTAAGAGACTATCCGTCTGAAGGCGTGACAGCCGAGTGAAACCAAGTGCACAGACGCGTTTAACGTGGCGCCAGCCGCAGAAAGCCGTACAACTGCAAACTACTGACCAAAGTGCGACAAACCTATTCCAAGTACAGAAGAAAAAAAAAAAAACCTTTACGATACATTTACGGTGCCTAGCGCGTACCCATAGACAAACTTGGCAAATTTATGACCACCCTCCCCGTTCCCTGCACCCCCCCCCCTTTTTCTACAAAAAAAAAAGGAGAAAAAGTAAAGTATCGTACACCATTCTACCATCGACCAGCACAAATCGCAAATCCTCGACGACCGGTGCGCCTCGACCGAAAAAGACAAACAAGCGCCGCGTCGAACTTCGCACTTCCGCAGGGTTTCTATCTATTGAGACCACCAGAGGTGCCAACAACGATCGAAGCGGGAACGGTCCAAAGCAAGAAATAAAGCGGGAGACGACCAAACAACAAACCAAAACAGACTAGAATCCAAAGACAACAAACACCTTTCCCCGCACTTTCCATCGGACGGACGGTGTCCCGTTTGCCCCTCCGCTTCGCTGTCCTCTTGGCCCTCCTCTCCCCTCGGCCGTTGGCGGCAGAGACCGTCAGGCGGACACCCATAAATACCCGTCTTCCATTAGCCCCTTTACCCGGGAAGGCGCTCAATCACGCGCGAGACAGACTGCACACGCGCAATGCCGACAACGCGCTACGAAAAGAGGAGGGTGTAGCGCACATAAACTCTGCTTCCCTCCCTTCCCTCCTTTCCACGCCGAGATGAAATTCTCTTTAATCGAGGCTTCCGATCATTTCCGAGACGGGACCACAGAGTCCATTTAAGCCCCAGTCACACTCCTAATACGCGTTCCAAAAGACACTCTCGAGCGCGTTTTCTTTTCCTCGTACGACGGTAACATTGGTCACACAAACAGACACTTAAGACTGACTTAAAACGAAAGAAACACGCGAGAGGACGAAACAGACGACACAGACGACGTGTAGGAATGCGAAAGCATTCCTACACGCGGCGCATTTCTACAAGCAGCGCGCCACATCTTCCTTTTTCACACGGCGTTCCGGGGGCGACATCAGACTCTCCCACTGCGCAGGCGCGGCCCCTCCGCCGGCTCCACGGATTCCGTGACGATGCATCAGCGTTGCTACGCTTTTCTTTGCGTTTTATTTTTGAGGCGCGTCAACTTTGACCTTGAGCACCACGCCGGCTTCCGCGACGAAGCATCTGCGTTGCTCTGCTTTTCTTCGTGTTTTATTGGGAATGGGTATTTACGTGCCGTTTCGCTCAGCCAACGGGAATTTAGGTGCCGCTTCGCTCAGCCAACGGGAATTTAGGTGCCGTTTTTCGCCGCTCCAGAAAACGGCTACAAACAAGATCTGCCTCGCTCTATAAAAGAGTTAATAAAAAAAACTGTTTGCAGAGATATTCGAAGCATACACACGCATGAAACAAGTATGTGCTTCCAATGGGCTCAAAGCGCGTCCGCAGGCTATTCTGTCAACACGTCTCCGGAGAGCGCCGCGTCTTTTTGTACGAGGTACACGAGGAGGGCGCGGCTGCGCGACTTTACGCGCTTTTTAAAATATCCGCTTTTCCTCGAAGTAATCACGGGAGCATTTAATCGCTTCTTCACGGGGTGCTTCAACTGCCCTCGGGGACAACTTTTCCTGGCATTTCAGAAGTTAGTCAGGACCGCGCGTGCGCACCTTTCATCGACATCTCAAGATCTCTCCTTCGAAACCAGTATTAGCGAAATAGGGCCTAATATAGGCAACCGTTCGTCCGGAAAAGCCTCCGATGGAACTGCACGGCGCTGAGTCCACCTAAGCGCATGTAGAAGAGAATCAAGGGGTCTGGGCAAGAGGTCGAGATAAACTAATCATCGAAGCAACGATTAAACTGAAGTAATACGTAAATTAAGTACTTTCCCACATTTACCCGCGAATTTCTGCATTTACTGTTGTAAGCCACTTTTACACCACACGCTGATTCTGAACCCGTTAAATCACCAATATTACTTCTTCTTTTTTTTAACTAGAATTATTGAACATGCTTAGTTCAAACAGTCCTTCGGCCGAGTACCTCTTGGCAGGCAGTAACTACGATTGTCTACCATTTCTTTCTTCGAATACAGTAGGCAGCAGCAATGGAGACGCTCCGCTTAGTTTTGAAGTGCTTCAACTGCAATGGCAGAGGCCACGGCGTGTGACGCGGATGCGCTCCGCGAATCAGAGCGCCGGATCGCCAGACCACGTGACCCCTCCGGGTTCCGCATCGGCTGGGTAGCCTGCAGAGTTCACCGCAGTCCGCATCAAGGAGGAAGCGAAAGCGCACAAGTCGACCTCGACCGGTTCGGGTCGCTCACTCGTCATAGTTGTTTCTGTCACGTGCCTATCGCGGGACATCGAAGACACTGCGCACGTGACTACACGCCGGAGAGGAGTTCGGTTACTGTAACAAGGCACAGCAGTAGCCCGAGTGTAGGTACCAAGGGAGGGTGTCAACACTGCTACCGGAACATTGAAGAGGTGATGGACGGCGGGGAAGGTTGGCGTGCGCAGAGTATACGCAGCCAACTAATTCGTCGAGAGTGAGGGTGAAGGAGTGCCTGAAAAGGAAGAGGGGAGAGGCGACAAAGAGGATGGAGAGGTCAACCGGACCATCGAAACACCAAAGTGGTGTGCAAACTAAACACACGCATACACACACGCACACACACACACACGCACACACACACACACACACAAAGAAAAAAGAATGCTGCGAGTGACATTAAAGTTGGTCATCCCGTTTACACAACTTCTGATTTCGTATGTCGTGAGATATAGCCTGTTACAACATAACATCAAAGAAAAAGGTCTGCCCCCCCCCCCCCTTTTTTGCAAACTAGCGTATTTTTTTTAGTAAAAATGCGCAAGTTTATTGATGTCACAAAATAGGACACCGCACTTACTTCCATGCCCACATACAGCTTCCTTGGAAATTAACGTTACATACTTCATTGAACGCTCAGATAAATGGTCCGACCATTCGATAGTCCGACCGAAGACGACCGTTGGGACACCAGCCCTGTTTTGTGTGGGCGGAGTTTCTGCTCTTTTGTGGGCGGTGCCGCTCCCCCAGATCTTACGATGCAACCGACTGAACATGTTCCCACTTCCCATTTCGCGTAGACCGAAGCTTACGAACCAAACACTCGACTTTGCTAAATGGAGTACAATTTCTCCGAAGCCAACAACGAACGCATGAACAAATGCATTCATATTAGAAGGGCCGTTACGCAAGATAAGTGCGCCATAATATTTCAACCGAAAAGTTATAGTAAGAACGGTCATAACGAAATCCTTCCCCCCCCCTTTCCCCCCCCTTCTCCCCAAAACAAACAAACAAACAAACAGAAATATAAAAAAATAACAATTGCGCGGAAACCAAAGAAATAGCACCAAGCCGCAACATCGATGTTAAACAAATTTAACATAAAGTAAAGGGCGACATTTAATACATTTACTTTGTGAGTAAGGCTGGGCGTCGATTAAAAATATTAACTCGATTAATCGCTACCCTTTAATCGATTAATCGGTTCCGTTGACCTCCAGGCATAAGGTCTGAAAAGTGACAGAATTGCACACTTTCCTTTTGACTATATTTTTTACTGTCAGCAATGGCGTAGTCTCATTTGAAACTTGACGCTTAACCACCCAGAAAGTACACAAAACGGAAAAAAAGACCAATAAAAAAGTACCGTAATTTTTTTAGTTTTTACGACTATCATAAAAAAAAAGAGTGTTTTACTCCCCGTCTGAACAGAACCGATTAAAAATATTAATCGAGATTAAAGCGTTCATCCAAAAGATATTTGATTAATAGCCTAGCCATAATTTGTCAGTCCATTATTACTTTAGAGGACCGTGGTTATTTTGACGTAGGTAGCCATGGATTTAAGAGGCGAAAAGGACGAAGGCGGAGGAGCACACGCAGGCTTGAGTGGTCTACAGACGATCGACGCTCTCAATCAGAGCCACCTCTATGCTCGCAAAGACAGACTCACAAAGATTCGACGACGGAGACATAGCGTGCCGGTCGCAGATTCGGAGCGTGAGAATCCGGTAGCACAGAGCATTTCTCGGGGAACCTGGCCGTCAGAGCACAGATTTTGCAGCGGCGAGGACCCGAAACATGGCTTTCAAACCCGACGAGAAGCGAATTAAGCGGGAACGCGAGGCGCACGAGCGGACATTACATCGCGCGGGAGAAGTCTGTTTCGGCGTCTCGCCGCAGCGGGGCGCCCGTCACCTGACTCTCCTCCGTTGTCTGCCGCTCCACCTTTTCCATTTCGGCGGCACGTCTCGTGGCGATCCGCGAGGCTATGTCTCAATGCTCTCCATCTCCTCCTCGCAGCTTGCATTGCAAACGCGGCCCATAAACCACGTGACCACGATCGACCAATTGGAGACACTCTCACATCTAGGCACACTATTCTGGTGCCATTACGAGACCTCCAGGCCTACGCTTTCGTACTTTGTTTCACGCGCTGTCATTTTGTTTCGTTTAGATTCGCACTTTTACCAGACACGGCACGCTCTGCAAAAGCTCACCCGCGGGGGCAGTTGTGACAACAAAAAGACAGTAGAAAGAATACGAACAAAAGAAAGACAATAAAAGGAAACGGCAGCAATATGTTGTTGTTTTTTGTTTTTTTTTCGTTGGTGTAACGGTGCTCCGGAGGGCCGGGGGCCGAAGTTGCGTATTTCGAATGTCAGTCCTCCATAAACGAGACTCGTGGAAGGCGTAAAATACGAAACGAAAAGAGAGGTGCTGAATTTTTAAAAAGCACGGAAACTGCGTACGGATAAAGCGGGGAGAACAGCGAATTTTCTTCTGTTTTTTACTTTCTGAATACTGGTATTGACGGTACCTCACGAACGTCCCCGCAATCAGCGTTCATAGAAGAAAAAAGAAATCAAGCGATCCAAAGATGTGTTTTGAATGTAGAGAACCCACTACAAATAAAGATACGTTTGAAAGTCGACAATAAATCGAATGAAAGTCTGCGGGTTTTTCACGCGGTTTATTTTCTCGTGTTCAGTCGAATTTACAGAACGGACTTCGTCGGTAATCCATCGACAGTAGGATGGATGGATGGATGAATCCGGCTGAGCCCTTTGGATCGGGCGGTAGCTTACGCCACCTAGCCATTTTGTTTTACCATTTAAGCTTAGGATATTTAAATATCAAATCTTTATTCACTCCGCACTGCAAAGAAAGTGAGGCTATGAAACCCCCTTGCCATCAGTGAATAAGAAAATACCTAGTTTTCTCTCGATTTCTGCCACCATTCACTTAATCTTTGCTTGGTAATCTCTACAGTCTTGAAATCCACTCTCCCTTCGACGATTACGGTAGCTGCCCTTATTCATTCCTTTTCTTCAAACGTCTGGTGCTATAATACACAAATGCTCCGCGAAATGTCTACGGCTGAAAAGAACAATGAAACACGTGGTCTATTCGGCCAAACCTCAATCAGAAAGCACACACTTATCACAGTAACTAGAGCAAAGACTCGGCTATAAAACAAAAATGTTAAGCGGAGAGAGGTGTAGTTATGCTATTTGTCACGGAATTAACGCGTGAGCTTCGAACCACAAATATCGATAACAAAACATACATGCGCCTTAAGTTTCTTTTTTTACATGGTACGCGATATGCTCGAATCGGATAATGTCCATTTGAGGTGATAACAGGCGGCGTGCCCATAAACAGGGTCCGGAATAAACGATGTAAAGAACTACCAAACACAAACACATAACGGTTTGTTCGAGCCTACAAGGACGCATCGCAGCGGTCAATGTTTCGAGACAGAACACGACTGGAAAAGTGAGATAGCGAAAGAGAAAGGAAGGCGCAGAGATAAGACATAAATAAAACGGTGCTCAGGACCAAAGACCACGAAGAGAAACGCGCAATACACGGCAGGAGGCGCTGTAGGAACGTGACGCACAGAGCCACGGTGTGCACGCACAAGACGTACGTCACAGGCGCAGCAGCAAGAAAGGGGAAAAGAGAAAAGGAAAAAGAGACACACAAGTCTACAGTTCCTGACAAAATTCAGGACCCCTACCCTCCTCCTCCTCCCTCAAAAAAAAAAAAAGGATATTGTGAAAGTAACATCTAGTGAAGATATCGCTCCGTAAGAATGAAAAAAAAGACGTTCGTAAAGTGTGCACGTAGCTAGGAAAGATATCCGACATGCCCTTAGGGAATATAAAGCGCAAGACTGACAAGCCAAAATGTGATTCTGCAAATGGAGAGGGACGAGAAAAAAGAAAACAAACAAGGAACCCGACGAGAAACTGGACCGAAAGGAATCGAAACTCGCTACACGCGAAAGTGACGCAATCTACGAGAAGCAGACGGAAACGACATCCATCCGAGAGAATCCAAGACAGAACTATAACCACAAAACAAGAAAAAACAAAATCGATCGTAAAAATGCGCCGTACCAACGCCAAAAAGAAAAGGAGAATAAAAAAAAAAAAAGCGAGCAAGATCTGTACCCATGGCACAGCCTCCTATATGCCCATGGATGTTGTAACAGATTCGCGGATGAACAAAATACACCGCGGCGCGAGCAACAAAAAGCGCGTCAAAACTTGAGCCAGCAGCGTCTGCAAAAACAAAGCAAAAAAAAAAAAATTAAAATGGGGGAGAGGAAGACAAAGTCGAAGCACCGACGAAACAGAAACGCATAGGTGAAATATAGATAGAGAGATGACGGAATCGCAGTCATGCATACTCTATGAGCCCATCTATCCTCGTAAAGCAAACGCACAACGCGAAGAAACAAAATGGCGACCGCACCTCGAAAGCAGACAAAAGCGAACAGGCAATTCGCCTTTCGCATGACACAGAGCAGACAATATCACACCCTGCAATTTTTTTTTATATTCTTTCTTATTGAATTGTGGGTTTTGTTTAAACGCCACTCGCCATTGGGAGCTTCGACCTTTCAAAGCGTGGCGAGGGAGAGAGCGGGGCATGCAAGGCGAAGACGCTAGCAGACGATACACGCTCTCGCCCCGTCCGAAAGAAAGTGGTCCCTCGCTTTCCGCCCGGTGACGTCATACGTGTAACGCTGCCGACGGTCGCGATCCTGGCGGTGTCCCAGCAGCAGTGCTGGGTGTGACAGAAGCCTGTTCTGCCGCAGGTCGCTCTCCAGCGCGACAGCCCACGGAAGCTTCGGCAGACGGAAGTTGGGACGCCGCGACGACAGCGACACTCGCGTTCGCTCGCGCTTTCTGCCAGCATTTCTACGACCGACCGCTAGGACCGCGACATCCGACACTCCGACTTCCGTGAGGTCATCTGTTACCACTTGAAGACCGCTTTTGATGTATGGGCAGCACATAGGAAGCTAAACATGCACACCGGTCGGAGACTCGCTCCAAGTGCACATCGTTTATCGCCTGCTGCGCTGAAGCTTTGAACAAACTCTTGCGCCCTCATTTTGGGTAGTACAAGCTCACCTGACTAGGCCTTCGTTGAGCTGTTTTTTTTTTTTTTTTTTTTTTTTCTTTCTGTGTAGTGCTGAAGAAGGGAAGAACGCATTTCGACTTCCAGAATCGGCTAGACTAAACGCCGCCATACAATCGAAAGTCCCAGACTCATGCCACCACCGCTAGGGTACGCGTCTGTTATATCTGGGTGGTGACGTCAAAATATCAACGTCCCGGAGCATTCGTGTTTTTTTTTTTTTTTTTTTTTCTTTCTGTGTAGTGCTGAAGAAGGGAAGAACGCATTTCGACTTCCAGAATCGGCTAGACTCAACGCCGCCAGACAATCGAAAGTCCCAGACTCATGCCACCACCGCTAGGGTACGCGTCTGTTATATCTGGGTGGTGACGTCAAAATATCAACGTCCCGGCGCATTCGTGTTTTTTTTTTTTTTTTTTTTTTCTTTCTGTGTAGTGCTGAAGAAGGGAAGAACGCATTTCGACTTCCAGAATCGGCTAGACTCAACGCCGCCAGACAATCGAAAGTCCCAGACTCATGCCACCACCGCTAGGGTACGCGTCTGTTATATCTGGGTGGTGACGTCAAAATATCAACGTCCCGGCGCATTCGTGTTTTTTTTTTTTTTTTTTTTTCTTTCTGTGTAGTGCTGAAGAAGGGAAGAACGCATTTCGACTTCCAGAATCGGCTAGACTCAACGCCGCCAGACAATCGAAAGTCCCAGACTCATGCCACCACCGCTAGGGTACGCGTCTGTTATATCTGGGTGGTGACGTCAAAATATCAACGTCCCGGCGCATTCGTGTTTTTTTTTTTTTTTTTCTTTCTGTGTAGTGCTGAAGAAGGGAAGAACGCATTTCGACTTCCAGAATCGGCTAGACTCAACGCCGCCAGACAATCGAAAGTCCCAGACTCATGCCACCACCGCTAGGGTACGCGTCTGTTATATCTGGGTGGTGACGTCAAAATATCAACGTCCCGGCGCATTCGTGTTTTTTTTTTTTTTTTTTTTTCTTTCTGTGTAGTGCTGAAGAAGGGAAGAACGCATTTCGACTTCCAGAATCGGCTAGACTCAACGCCGCCAGACAATCGAAAGTCCCAGACTCATGCCACCACCGCTAGGGTACGCGTCTGTTATATCTGGGTGGTGACGTCAAAATATCAACGTCCCGGCGCATTCGTGTTTTTTTTTTTTTTTTTTCTTTCTGTGTAGTGCTGAAGAAGGGAAGAACGCATTTCGACTTCCAGAATCGGCTAGACTCAACGCCGCCAGACAATCGAAAGTCCCAGACTCATGCCACCACCGCTAGGGTACGCGTCTGTTATATCTGGGTGGTGACGTCAAAATATCAACGTCCCGGCGCATTCGTGTTTTTTTTTTTTTTTTTTTTTTCTTTCTGTGTAGTGCTGAAGAAGGGAAGAACGCATTTCGACTTCCAGAATCGGCTAGACTCAACGCCGCCAGACAATCGAAAGTCCCAGACTCATGCCACCACCGCTAGGGTACGCGTCTGTTATATCTGGGTGGTGACGTCAAAATATCAACGTCCCGGCGCATTCGTGTTTTTTTTTTTTTTTTTTTTTCTTTCTGTGTAGTGCTGAAGAAGGGAAGAACGCATTTCGACTTCCAGAATCGGCTAGACTCAACGCCGCCAGACAATCGAAAGTCCCAGACTCATGCCACCACCGCTAGGGTACGCGTCTGTTATATCTGGGTGGTGACGTCAAAATATCAACGTCCCGGCGCATTCGTGTTTTTTTTTTTTTTTTTTTTCTTTCTGTGTAGTGCTGAAGAAGGGAAGAACGCATTTCGACTTCCAGAATCGGCTAGACTCAACGCCGCCAGACAATCGAAAGTCCCAGACTCATGCCACCACCGCTAGGGTACGCGTCTGTTATATCTGGGTGGTGACGTCAAAATATCAACGTCCCGGCGCATTCGTGTTTTTTTTTTTTTTTTTTCTTTCTGTGTAGTGCTGAAGAAGGGAAGAACGCATTTCGACTTCCAGAATCGGCTAGACTCAACGCCGCCAGACAATCGAAAGTCCCAGACTCATGCCACCACCGCTAGGGTACGCGTCTGTTATATCTGGGTGGTGACGTCAAAATATCAACGTCCCGGCGCATTCGTGTTTTTTTTTTTTTTTTTTTTTTCTTTCTGTGTAGTGCTGAAGAAGGGAAGAACGCATTTCGACTTCCAGAATCGGCTAGACTCAACGCCGCCAGACAATCGAAAGTCCCAGACTCATGCCACCACCGCTAGGGTACGCGTCTGTTATATCTGGGTGGTGACGTCAAAATATCAACGTCCCGGCGCATTCGTGTTTTTTTTTTTTTTTTTTTTTCTTTCTGTGTAGTGCTGAAGAAGGGAAGAACGCATTTCGACTTCCAGAATCGGCTAGACTCAACGCCGCCAGACAATCGAAAGTCCCAGACTCATGCCACCACCGCTAGGGTACGCGTCTGTTATATCTGGGTGGTGACGTCAAAATATCAACGTCCCGGCGCATTCGTGTTTTTTTTTTTTTTTTTTTTTCTTTCTGTGTAGTGCTGAAGAAGGGAAGAACGCATTTCGACTTCCAGAATCGGCTAGACTCAACGCCGCCAGACAATCGAAAGTCCCAGACTCATGCCACCACCGCTAGGGTACGCGTCTGTTATATCTGGGTGGTGACGTCAAAATATCAACGTCCCGGCGCATTCGTGTTTTTTTTTTTTTTTTTTTTTTTCTTTCTGTGTAGTGCTGAAGAAGGGAAGAACGCATTTCGACTTCCAGAATCGGCTAGACTCAACGCCGCCAGACAATCGAAAGTCCCAGACTCATGCCACCACCGCTAGGGTACGCGTCTGTTATATCTGGGTGGTGACGTCAAAATATCAACGTCCCGGCGCATTCGTGTTTTTTTTTTTTTTTTTTTTCTTTCTGTGTAGTGCTGAAGAAGGGAAGAACGCATTTCGACTTCCAGAATCGGCTAGACTCAACGCCGCCAGACAATCGAAAGTCCCAGACTCATGCCACCACCGCTAGGGTACGCGTCTGTTATATCTGGGTGGTGACGTCAAAATATCAACGTCCCGGCGCATTCGTGTTTTTTTTTTTTTTTTTTTTCTTTCTGTGTAGTGCTGAAGAAGGGAAGAACGCATTTCGACTTCCAGAATCGGCTAGACTCAACGCCGCCAGACAATCGAAAGTCCCAGACTCATGCCACCACCGCTAGGGTACGCGTCTGTTATATCTGGGTGGTGACGTCAAAATATCAACGTCCCGGCGCATTCGTGTTTTTTTTTTTTTTTTTTTCTTTCTGTGTAGTGCTGAAGAAGGGAAGAACGCATTTCGACTTCCAGAATCGGCTAGACTCAACGCCGCCAGACAATCGAAAGTCCCAGACTCATGCCACCACCGCTAGGGTACGCGTCTGTTATATCTGGGTGGTGACGTCAAAATATCAACGTCCCGGCGCATTCGTGTTTTTTTTTTTTTTTTTTTTTTTCTGTGTAGTGCTGAAGAAGGGAAGAACGCATTTCGACTTCCAGAATCGGCTAGACTCAACGCCGCCAGACAATCGAAAGTCCCAGACTCATGCCACCACCGCTAGGGTACGCGTCTGTTATATCTGGGTGGTGACGTCAAAATATCAACGTCCCGGCGCATTCGTGTTTTTTTTTTTTTTTTTTTCTTTCTGTGTAGTGCTGAAGAAGGGAAGAACGCATTTCGACTTCCAGAATCGGCTAGACTCAACGCCGCCAGACAATCGAAAGTCCCAGACTCATGCCACCACCGCTAGGGTACGCGTCTGTTATATCTGGGTGGTGACGTCAAAATATCAACGTCCCGGCGCATTCGTGTTTTTTTTTTTTTTTTTTTCTTTCTGTGTAGTGCTGAAGAAGGGAAGAACGCATTTCGACTTCCAGAATCGGCTAGACTCAACGCCGCCAGACAATCGAAAGTCCCAGACTCATGCCACCACCGCTAGGGTACGCGTCTGTTATATCTGGGTGGTGACGTCAAAATATCAACGTCCCGGCGCATTCGTGTTTTTTTTTTTTTTTTTTTCTTTCTGTGTAGTGCTGAAGAAGGGAAGAACGCATTTCGACTTCCAGAATCGGCTAGACTCAACGCCGCCAGACAATCGAAAGTCCCAGACTCATGCCACCACCGCTAGGGTACGCGTCTGTTATATCTGGGTGGTGACGTCAAAATATCAACGTCCCGGCGCATTCGTGTTTTTTTTTTTTTTTTTTTTCTTTCTGTGTAGTGCTGAAGAAGGGAAGAACGCATTTCGACTTCCAGAATCGGCTAGACTCAACGCCGCCAGACAATCGAAAGTCCCAGACTCATGCCACCACCGCTAGGGTACGCGTCTGTTATATCTGGGTGGTGACGTCAAAATATCAACGTCCCGGCGCATTCGTGTTTTTTTTTTTTTTTTTTTCTTTCTGTGTAGTGCTGAAGAAGGGAAGAACGCATTTCGACTTCCAGAATCGGCTAGACTCAACGCCGCCAGACAATCGAAAGTCCCAGACTCATGCCACCACCGCTAGGGTACGCGTCTGTTATATCTGGGTGGTGACGTCAAAATATCAACGTCCCGGCGCATTCGTGTTTTTTTTTTTTTTTTTTTTTTCTGTGTAGTGCTGAAGAAGGGAAGAACGCATTTCGACTTCCAGAATCGGCTAGACTCAACGCCGCCAGACAATCGAAAGTCCCAGACTCATGCCACCACCGCTAGGGTACGCGTCTGTTATATCTGGGTGGTGACGTCAAAATATCAACGTCCCGGCGCATTCGTGTTTTTTTTTTTTTTTTTTTTTTTCTGTGTAGTGCTGAAGAAGGGAAGAACGCATTTCGACTTCCAGAATCGGCTAGACTCAACGCCGCCAGACAATCGAAAGTCCCAGACTCATGCCACCACCGCTAGGGTACGCGTCTGTTATATCTGGGTGGTGACGTCAAAATATCAACGTCCCGGCGCATTCGTGTTTTTTTTTTTTTTTTTTCTTTCTGTGTAGTGCTGAAGAAGGGAAGAACGCATTTCGACTTCCAGAATCGGCTAGACTCAACGCCGCCAGACAATCGAAAGTCCCAGACTCATGCCACCACCGCTAGGGTACGCGTCTGTTATATCTGGGTGGTGACGTCAAAATATCAACGTCCCGGCGCATTCGTGTTTTTTTTTTTTTTTTTTTTTTCTGTGTAGTGCTGAAGAAGGGAAGAACGCATTTCGACTTCCAGAATCGGCTAGACTCAACGCCGCCAGACAATCGAAAGTCCCAGACTCATGCCACCACCGCTAGGGTACGCGTCTGTTATATCTGGGTGGTGACGTCAAAATATCAACGTCCCGGCGCATTCGTGTTTTTTTTTTTTTTTTTTTCTTTCTGTGTAGTGCTGAAGAAGGGAAGAACGCATTTCGACTTCCAGAATCGGCTAGACTCAACGCCGCCAGACAATCGAAAGTCCCAGACTCATGCCACCACCGCTAGGGTACGCGTCTGTTATATCTGGGTGGTGACGTCAAAATATCAACGTCCCGGCGCATTCGTGTTTTTTTTTTTTTTTTTTTCTTTCTGTGTAGTGCTGAAGAAGGGAAGAACGCATTTCGACTTCCAGAATCGGCTAGACTCAACGCCGCCAGACAATCGAAAGTCCCAGACTCATGCCACCACCGCTAGGGTACGCGTCTGTTATATCTGGGTGGTGACGTCAAAATATCAACGTCCCGGCGCATTCGTGTTTTTTTTTTTTTTTTTTCTTTCTGTGTAGTGCTGAAGAAGGGAAGAACGCATTTCGACTTCCAGAATCGGCTAGACTCAACGCCGCCAGACAATCGAAAGTCCCAGACTCATGCCACCACCGCTAGGGTACGCGTCTGTTATATCTGGGTGGTGACGTCAAAATATCAACGTCCCGGCGCATTCGTGTTTTTTTTTTTTTTTTTTCTTTCTGTGTAGTGCTGAAGAAGGGAAGAACGCATTTCGACTTCCAGAATCGGCTAGACTCAACGCCGCCAGACAATCGAAAGTCCCAGACTCATGCCACCACCGCTAGGGTACGCGTCTGTTATATCTGGGTGGTGACGTCAAAATATCAACGTCCCGGCGCATTCGTGTTTTTTTTTTTTTTTTTTTTTCTTTCTGTGTAGTGCTGAAGAAGGGAAGAACGCATTTCGACTTCCAGAATCGGCTAGACTCAACGCCGCCAGACAATCGAAAGTCCCAGACTCATGCCACCACCGCTAGGGTACGCGTCTGTTATATCTGGGTGGTGACGTCAAAATATCAACGTCCCGGCGCATTCGTGTTTTTTTTTTTTTTTTTTTTTTCTTTCTGTGTAGTGCTGAAGAAGGGAAGAACGCATTTCGACTTCCAGAATCGGCTAGACTCAACGCCGCCAGACAATCGAAAGTCCCAGACTCATGCCACCACCGCTAGGGTACGCGTCTGTTATATCTGGGTGGTGACGTCAAAATATCAACGTCCCGGCGCATTCGTGTTTTTTTTTTTTTTTTTTTTCTTTCTGTGTAGTGCTGAAGAAGGGAAGAACGCATTTCGACTTCCAGAATCGGCTAGACTAAACGCCGCCAGACAATCGAAAGTCCCAGACTCATGCCACCACCGCTAGGGTACGCGTCTGTTATATCTGGGTGGTGACGTCAAAATATCAACGTCCCGGCGCATTCGTGTTTTTTTTTTTTTTTTTTTTTTTTTTTTGAACCGCGTGAATCGACGTTTCTTAGCTCCGACGTCGAGCGTAGCAAACGCGGCGTAGCGCAGCGCACACAGATACCGATTAGTCGTAGATATCGAGTTCCTGCTCGCTGGCCAATCAAAGAAAGGCCCACCTTCTGCGCTACGCTAAGTTCGCTGCGCTCAACATCGGAGTATAACAGGGCCTTTAACCTCTGCTTCGACGGCGTTCGAACGCTCGCCATTTGTACTTTCGTCCTGATCGCGTTCCGCACCAGACCAGGCACGCTCCTACACTGTGACAGTTTGAGACGCTCAAGTTTGTACGACCCAAAACAAGACCTCACAAGAAACTTTTCGCAGCGCCCTCTGGGCAACGCAGGACACCTACATCACTGGAACCGTGGCCTATAAGCCACCTGACCTAGATCGTGCCGTTGGAAACAACTCTGGAATCTTGGCACCCCAAGGTTTAGAAAAAGCACAAAAACGACACGACCTTTTCTTTTTTTTCCCCTTCAAAACGGGAGCGGAGACGCGCCCATAAGACCCGAGACAGACGAAGAGGATACAACGCAGTGGAATGCGGTCGTCGAAGCGTAAAGAAGGCAAACCAAAAACACATTCCTTCGCGCGTCTCGCTTTTTTTTTTACGACTACGCAAAGTCCAGGAAACAACGTAGCTGACACCCCCGCCACCGCGAAAGCTAACCCCGTCTGCTATATGTCCCACGCGATTGCGAAAACCTGCTCCGATCGTCTCTGAGCAAGAAATGGAGAGAACGCTGCAGAGAGACCCAACACTGACGCATCGCGTGACATCCACCGGCTTACACGGCAATTCGTTTTTATTTGTTGAGGTCGGGACAGCGACGCTAAACTCGGGGAAGGTTTGCTACACACGAAGTGCGAGACATCCTCAGAGCCGGACGAAAACCAAAAAAGATATTAAAAAATGGATTGGGGTATAATTTTCCGCCAATCTAAATTTCCCCGCTAAACATGGCGAGGAAAGGCTGTCCGCCAAACGTAAGGGTCACATCTGTCTGCTAAGTTTAGCATGTAACACTTTCGCGTTAAACATTTTTTTTTTTTATGAAACTTCAGACGCTGCTTTTTACTTGAAACTTTTCAGCGCTTATCACCCAACGCCCTTTACAACTCCCTGTAACGCCGAATTAGAGCGCAGCTCTTGAGGAGGAGGAGGGAAGGGTACTGAGGGGAAGGCATACCCCTCCTCCCTCCCCCTCACCTCCTCATCCTGCCTGATACTCCTCCTCCCTCCTCTTCCTCCTCCTCCTCTCCTGATTCAAGCTAGTCCACTCCTCTCCTCCTCCCCTCCCCCCTTTCCTCATCCCTCCTTCTCCCCTCTCCCCTTCTACTCTTCCCCCTCCTCTCCCTCCTCTCCGCGCGGTGAATCATGAGATATTTCCCATGATGCACCGCGCGGTTACGCCGACGGCGACGCCGCTCAAGTCGGAAGCGGGCGCCTAAGAGCTTCGCTCTAAAAATGCTGACTCACTAGGCTGTGGAAACGACCGCATGCGTCTGCTATTCTGCGGAAGAGAGGTACAGCGTATGCTCACAGGGCGTTCGGTTCCACAGCCCAGCAGAAGATATTTATATCTACCTCTCTCTCTCTCTCTCTCTCTCTCTCTATCTCTCTGTCTGTCTGTATATATATATATGTGGATTCCGTGCAAAACGGGATTCCACAGATGCGCGGCGACTACACGCCTGCTCCTGTGGTCCCAACTGGCCACTTGTTTACAAAACAACAATGAATTGTCGCTTACCCTATCCGACCCCGTCAACGGCGGCTGCTCGCTTGGCCGAACGACGCAGCGCGACTGCCAATGGAGAGCGGGCAATCGAATTGCGGGGACTCACGATTACGCGCGCTTCACGACCGAGAAACAAAAGAAGGCACATTCGCCGAAACCATTCCGACTGACATGCTTGCTTCACACTCGTACCATATACCCATTACAAGTAGCCAAATTACTCGCAATCAATAACTATTTCGAGTAGTTGCGCGATCGTTTGAATACATTTGTTAGAAAGTAATCAACGATAATTTGATTACTTTTGAAAGTACTAAAATTACTCGTAACCGTCGCTACTCCTTCCTCCCCTTTCTAATGGCGCCCTCTCTTTCTGCGAGTTTCGAACGAATAAATACTCAAACCCAGTCCCCGAGAGACGAGGACGGATTATCGAAATTGGTGAATTAAGAATATAAGTAGCTTATAATTCGGTGCTTTTAATCCAATAATGGAGAGTAGGAAAGACCGTTTTCAAACCGGCGAAAAATCCTTCGTTGGCCAGTCTGGTAATCCTTCAAAAGGGCGCGCGCCATCTATTAGCTGCAGCGCTTGTTATCCAAATCCACCACTGCTCGGGCACGTGCTCCGATCGCGTAATGGACACGAGGGGGCCGCGTCATCGTTCGGCGAGGATTCGGCTTTACTCGTGTCGGGAACGAGCACTGCGTCAACCTTCGGCGAGGACTCGCGTCCAATCGCACGCTTCGTGACCACTGGACGGATGGATGGATGCTAACGGCCGTACCTTTTATAACGGGCGGTCGCTTGCGCCATCTATAGCCACCCTCAGATGACAACGACCAAAGTGGCCAGACTAATCTTTTGGAAAGGGTTTATGGAACTAAAGCAGTCATTCCCAGTTTAGAAGCAGACGCCTCGCTTCTAGCTCCGCATGCACAGTGTGCCGACACCTGGCGTGGGCAAACGCACACTTGTTCTGTAAATCACGGGAACGGGCTCCATTTTCCAGTAGCAAGCGTCGGACAATCACGTACAACTTTTGAATGAGATAATGGTTAGTTCCGCAACTTTGGTCTGTGCACCAGACAGCTAGCGCAACAAATGAACGGTGCCTCGGCGTTCGGCGATGCGAATCGTTTATTTTAAAGCAAAAAAAAAATTTTTTTCTAGGGAATACGCTGTACCGTAACTTAAAATGGAGCGTTACTGACGCCTGTAGAAAGAAACATAACAAAATCAACTAAACAAAACATGATTATATATATATATACACATATATATATATATATAAACTTTTTAATGGCGTTTACTTTAATGGATTGTATTTGTCGAGCACATTAGTTGAATGGCATTAGCGGAGTAATTCTAACCAGTGTCACCGTTTTCTTCAAACAGATCCGTCTGGGCCAAACTACCAACTATAATGAATATGTTATTTCTACCAATAAAATTTAATGAAACGTGATTCTATATATATATATATATATACATATATACGTCGTTTTAGTTATTGCAACAATTCAGAATCTGCAACTAGCATTTTCATTTTTTCCCCATATATTATTGCGATTATGAAAAGTGTAGTAAAGCCTGCCACGTGCCACGAAGGACCCACGTGGGCTTTCATTTATATCGTACGCAAAGGCCAAAGAAACAAAGATTGCGAATAAAAGGGGAAAACGCAGGCGAGCTGGTGAGTGAGATACACAGGAAACACTTTGACTTCGTTCTTCTGCCCGGTTTCTTGGGTTATTTTTGGTCTCGGGTTTCCTACGGATGAATGAAGACTGCATTGTATTGGTTGTTAGCAAAGCAATGGATTTTCCATATGTGCTCGCCACCATCGAACCTGGTGAAACTTCGAGTCTACACGACCTATTTTTCATGGTGTTTCATTCCGTAGGCAATATTTCCCTTTTGTGTTCAAGCCCCCCCCCCCCCCCCCCCCCAATAATACCCAATGTGCTGAATACGATGACATCACAAGGCAGACAAGGCACTATTGGGCAGGAGATCGAACTATAGGGGGCGCTCTGACCCGTCTGTTGTCCCCACACCTCGGTGTTCACTCAACACAAGGCCTGTGCACATGCCGACAGGCCTTATGGGCATGGCCATGTCATCTTCTACAATAGAGTGCGGGGCACAGTGCAATGTAACAAATACTAACAATCAACGAAGTAACGTTAAGTGCCGGATCTATACCGAAAGCAGTCATCAAAAAATGCGAGCTCGACCCACTTGGGCTTTTGTGCGGAGCTGGGCACCGTGCATGCTGCATTGCTCATGCAGGACGGAGTGGTAACAAAAGAGCCACTCCTCCCCTTCACCGAACAACACAAACTCCAGCCGAACGCTGACGCCGCGTTCGGTTATGTCGGCCGAGCGCTGAGTCAACATATTTGTTGTCCCCATCCGTGTAGTTGTAAAGCTAACCGCTTGGGGCGTAACGGTCTGTCCTCCTCCCCAATACCCAATATGCGGAACGCCACAAAGAAATATGAAAACAGCCTTCTGACAATCGGCCAATCACACAGCAGAGCTCACCTAACAGACATGACGTCACGACCTCCAACATTACGACTGCTCAGTGTTTCGCGAGCCGTTGCCAAAGTCTAACCGAACAACCGAACATTAAAAAAAAAAAAATATATATATATATATATATATATATATTTCAGGATTAAGAAAAAACAAACTGCTCAAGAAAGATACAGAAAAAACAAAACAAATGAAGGTGTGTAAAAATAGATCCACATACACGCAGCTTCCGCATTGCACCACATACACCGCGCGTAATTTTGCGAAACCGCGGCGGCTCTCTCAATCCAGAATTCCAGTCTAGAAACAAGGGAGGGGGGGGGTTACGTAATGGTCGCCACATGCACGGCACCGGAGGTGACGTTCGGGCAGAAAAAAAAACAAAAAGGTGGCAAAGAAAAGTCGTAAGGCAGACCGGATACGGGCTTATCCGGGGCGAGTGAGCTGAGGTCGTGGGCGCGGCCATCTTATACCAGTACATCATCTACCGGATGCAGTGACGTATTCGGTAAAAGTCCTGCCGACGAGCCGAAAAGCGGGGGTGGTAGTGGTGTTGGTCGGAGGGGGGGGGGGGGGGGGGGGGTGATCACGTGATCTGCGAGTCCAATGCAATAATCGCCTTTCGCACGTATGCCATCGTTTCAATGTTGTAAGCGTTACCGAAAAGGGGAAAAAAAAGAAACAACGAAATACCGTTACTCGTTACTTACAAATAAAAGAAACCCGTGATCGCTACCATTACGGATAAAAAACAACGCACGTCATATTTGCGTTACTTTTTATCTACAAATCGACGGCGACAGCATTTCTTGCGGCGGCATTTTTCGACACTAGGACAAAGAGTGTAGGCGTCGGGGCTTTTTTGTCAAGTGAAACCTTGTGCGTAGAGAAAAGAGAGGCGAGATCCTACTGAAGATATGTGAGATGAGTGCAAGAATTCATACTTTCGTGCCTAAAAACATTCATACAAAAAAAAACTAAGTGTAATTTGTTTTTCGAGCGTTAGGAAGAAGAGGTAAAGTGAAACGTAACTCCGTTATTCATTACTTGAAATAATTAACTGAAGTACGTTACCCGTTACTGTTCTTAAAAGAACTGAAACGAGTACGATGTTAACGAAAAAGAAAGGCGTTACTTCTAACGCCGTTACCGCCAACGGTGCACATTTGTCCACTGGAATGCGTTCTGCGCATGCGCAATAGCTCTCTTCTCGGGAACGTCCCATGTCGCGCCTGCAGCGCAGTGACAGCTGAATAAAGGTCGACCTACAGAATCCTAAACTGCCGGGCAGAAAATCGGTTCCCAGTTTCCTTCTCGCCCCCTTCTCTCCCCACAAGAACGGGCCTCCGAGAGCCATTTTTCGCAAAAAGGAAGAGGGTGTCCCTCTCTCTCAAATGGAAAGGAGGAATTTAGGAAGAGGTTTCCTTTTTTCTGGTTGTTCTTCGGCCTTTATAAAACGCAGGGAAACGTGGCGAGTTTTTTTAGCCCTTCGCAGTTAATAAGATTGCGTAGGAACGCGCCGAAGACCGAAGCGCAAAAACAAGTAACAGCCAGATAGACAAAGTGATACGACAGCGCACAGAAGCTTTCCTTGAACGGCGACGTTCTATTAACCATGAAGTAACGAATCATTCGATTCGATAATTCAGGACGAAAAACGACCGTGAGGAACCATTAAACTTATCTCACTTTCTCGCCCTCCTTCTAATCGGTATTTTTTTTCCCCAATCTTATTATACGTAACGAAAACTTTTCGATTTTACCGCTTCATATACGAACAAAGAAAAGTAAGCGCTCTTACTCTAACAGGATCGACGAACGAGTTTATCGGCCCAGCCTCCCCAACTGCGAACAAAAAGGACACCATCAAATAGACCTTGTATCTTTCGACCGCGTACCTTCGAAAGCAGATCGCACACACGCAGAAAATAACTTAGAAGCAGGTAAGAGAGGATAACGTTTTCGGCCGCCTCAACATCTGAGAGGGTGCACATAGTATACACGGTCGAGCGCGTCGAAAAAACGCGTTCCAATATTAAAATTCCAACATTAGATTCCAAGCGGATCAGGTGTACGTGATACCAACGTCGTTGCGGAAGAAAATGGAATAAGCGGAATAAATATTAAAGCTCGTTATTTCTCAGCGCGGAGGAAGCAGTAAACAAGTCCGACGAAGCGTGACGCCCGTCCGCGCGAACACGTACCACCTCGTCGAAATATCGACGTAGTCACGCGTTAAAAATGAGAAGCGTCGACGAGCACTCTGCTTGCTCCAGCTAGTATACCAAAAATATAAGATTTTTTCACTTTCCAGCGATACTCTGTACGTAATATTAGCGAACTCTTCGCGCTTGCTGAGGATTATTCATACTGGATGAATGGATGGATGTACGCGGCTGGATCGTTTTAATCGGGCGGCGACTCGCGACACCTAGCCACTGCGGTCCGGCATGATTCCGACCAGGGCCGGGCAGTATCGCGATACAAATGTATCGCGATAGTATCTCAGAGATACTTTTGAGCATACCCGTATCACCGTATCGAGATACATTTGAAGAATGTATTTGAATCAGCGGGTGAAATACGTTTACGATGTATCGCTTGTATCGCGATATTTTGCCAGACTTGGGTATCTCTTTACTTTTGTTGCCGTTTTTACGATATAAATTTACGAGCTAAAATTATCTGATTTGGTGCAAAGTGCTTCAGACTTTATAGCATGAACATGCCCTATAACATAATACAGCACAATCACCATCATAAAAAAAAAAAAGATCTGTGGTTTACACTTTTTGTCTACTGATAACAGTGCCCTCCCTTACAGACCATAACGCCCGACAACGATCGAGTGTGACTCTTGTTTCGGTTTCGGCGCTTGTTTAGCGGACTCTCCGGCAGATGGCAAAACCAGCCCCGTTGCTCCATTTACCTTGGGCAGTTTGCTCGTTTGTTTTGCTATTTGACGGAGAGAAAACCCTTCATCTAGTCGAGAAAAAAAATTAAATAAAAAGCACTCGCTCGCGAGCGTTCACGCTAAAACAACGTGGCTTTGGCGCGGAGGTAGACTTTAGCCGACGAAGAGATACAAAACCATCCTTTTTGAATGGGAGTTAGCGCTCAGCCATATGTTACAACGAATCCTTCGGCCTTTTTGATTTGTAGGAATTCGACGATAGTTCGATGGGCAGTGGCAGGAGTGATGAAAACGACGTGAATCCCGCAAGCATTCCATCAACTTCGGCGTCTCCACGTCAGTGGGACTCAAACCGGAAGTCCTGATTTAGAGCGAGATAGGACACCTCGATGTCGGGGAATTAGCTTCGTCTTATTTTATTGCCAATTGCCCGTTTAAAATAAAAATTCGCTGTACGTTCCTTGAAATAAAAAAAAAGAAGAGTAGGCAAGGGGTTAAAGAAGGTTACTTGCAAGAAAAGCAGAGTAAGCGCTCTTCACAAAGCCCTCCGCTCTTTCTAATTTAGCGTAGCGAACGCTGTAAAGGTGAGGCTATCGTCCAATCTCCAGGCACAATGGGTGACCTAGAAGCCTATAAGACAACAGTTTAAAATGCGCTCTCACAGAAAAGAAAAAAAGAAAGGATTTATTTTGCGCACTCGTTTTTCGTCAAGCATGGCAGGCAGTCTTTACCGTTCAGTAACAACGCGGTTCACGAGGGGTGACATGTTTTCTTATTGGCATTAATGATAAATAAAGAGTTAGAAATAAAGGGAAGTGCATAAAATGAGACAAAAAGAGCGCATAATTCAACATTTGCATCCGCCGCGAATCACCATTTGCATTTATTCTGCCCACGCAACACCGTTCGGGAACAAATGTATTCTTTAGGAATCTGTATCTGTATTCGGAATAATTTTTCGCCGTTTTTGCGGGGGTATCTCGAGGATATCCCGTTGCATAAAAGACAAATGCGTATCAGTATCTGTATATTGTGCCTTAAAATACGCGTACCTCGGTATACTTGTATTCCAGAATACTTTCTGGAGAATCTCTGCCCAGCCCTCCTTGCGACAAATGCGTGATGATACTACATATAACCCTAACATCGCGTTCAGCGTCCGTCTAAATGCGTTGCAAGGTGACAAGATCCATCGGAATAACTGCGATTTCCTCGAGGAAGATTCGGAAAGCCGGCGTTGATAGTTAACTACGCCGTGACTGACAATTAAATACGGCGCCAATATTCGTGACGTCATCAGTTCCTACGACGTGACGTCGATCCTTCGTGAGAAGGCACGACCCAATCGACGACGGTTAGAAGCTCGGCTACACAACCCGTAGCTACTCCTAATTAAACCATCCTAGCGTCGCTTTATCGAATTAAACCGCCCTAGCACCGCCCGATAAATCAGCGTCATTAAAGAGTACGAATCATGCGCGCCCCAGCTCCTTTACTGGATCGATCCTATCAGAGACTAATGACGAACAACGCATGGCGCGTTAACGTTAATTAATGACAACCATGTCCGCCTTTTTTTTTTTTCTCTCTTTTAATGTTGCAGTATTAATGAAGTACCGGGCTGTCGCTGCCAGTCGCTTCAACGAAAGCCAATGGGTCGGTAAATTCGTGACACTTGCACCACCCGCCGACATTTTCTTTCTTATTACGAGATGATTTGGAATGTGGGAAATTGCAAACATACTTTACAACATAGCGAATATTTTTTTTTCTTCTCGCACGCATGGTTTGCTAAAGATGAATGTACACCATTCTCCCTCTTTCTTACGCGTCAGAGTTGTGATTACGACCATCAAATAGGTTTCGGTTTTATTTGTTTATAATACTGAAAGCCTTTCGGGCGGTCTCAGCGGTGTTTCTTTTTAAACGAGAAATTAGAAGAAAAAAAAAAAAAGAATTATAAAGCCACCAAGCACCGCAAATACAACCATAATTCGAGTCACTTTCTGGTTCATGATGAGCGATCAAAGAATCATCCCACCAACACCACTCCGAGAACACTAGCACTCCTTCGAATACAAATCAAGCAACACTTTTTTCAAACTTCTGGGCACTATGGATCCCAACGTAAAAGGTCACCATTCAGACTACTCCACTCCTCAATTGTCTTCCGAAAACTTATAAAAAAGTACTAATAATAATTTTGGTTTTGACCACCGTCTTTGTGCGCGCTGCGGGCGCTTTTCCGCTTTACGCTATTCTGGAACCATTGGGTCAACAGAGCTTCGACGGTCTCTATATTTGTTTACTTAATTTATCGATTCAAGTTCACCAGCTTCTCAGAAAAATAAAGCATTTATTGTGAGAAGAGAATGCTGATACATTTTCGAAGGAGCATACACGGGTTTGAATCGGAGTAAGTGCTTGTAGACACCGTGATTCTCAACGATTCTGAAAGTTAAAAAAAAAAATGCAGATAGAAAGCATAAAATAATAAACAAACGGTATTTTAAATTTTGTTTTTTTCTCGCAGATTATTTTGCCAAAAGTTTGATTTAGATCATCACGGCGAAACTGGTCTGATCCAAGTCACGATCGAAATCATTTTGATTTTGATTCTCCCCCCTGCCCGCCACTGAGATGGTGGGGTGCGCACGGGTCGCAAAGCGCTCTCCGTGCTTTTAATAACAGGGTCCAAACAAAGCGCACCTCAACTGCCTCCGAGCCAAGGAGGTAAGATGTGCTAGGAGGGGGCACGTTGCAATATTGGTGAAGCCTAGTCATAAAAAGTTTAAACGATGTTCTGGCCAACGTGACCGCAGATCTCTCTGGCGATTGGTGCGCGTGACATGTCACGTGCGAGATGGATGGTTGATTGTAGAAGGACTCCTTGCAGGCTTGCGCGCGCTCCGTCCGGTAAGTTTTATCAGATCGAAGGCTGGACTGTGGTGTATTCTAGTGCTCCATAGCAAGACGAAGGCTAGCTACGGTCACGTGATGTGGTCACGTTGGCATGGTAAGTGAGGAGAGTAAGGAGGAAAACGAGAAAGAGGCGAGGCGTCAAGGGAGCATGGCTTGTGGAGGCTACGCGGCCGACGTCATGCCCTCTCCTACCCTTCTATCCTCCTTGCTCCGAGCTGTGTTTGTTGCTCACGTCGCGGACGGCTTCAGAAACGATGGGCGAAGCTTATATTATGTTCACGCTCCGTGATTGGTTCTTTCGCGTTCTCTATCGCAAACACTGCAATCTCATTGGCTCCGAAGCGATAATGATATGCGTGGAACTGGCCACGCCCTCGCGTATCTCGTGCAGTCGGTGAGTGCAGCTGGGCCAGGCCCTAACAATTTCCAGTTCTCGACGTCGTTGCCATGGCTGCAGGTCGCAGATGTGATCAATTACGCGAGTTTATTTATTTATTTCTTTAACAAATTACTCGCTTACAAGTATACAGCTACATAGACGAGCTACTTCGTCCCGGGAAAAGGCAAATGGCATAAAAAAAATTAGCATACGTCGAAGCAATAATACGACGTAGTTTGATTTCACGCTAAATCATACTTCGCTTGGAAGTTATCCGAGCGCAGTCGACACTAGAAGCCGATGAGGTCAATATCAAACGGCGCCACGAATGCTACGTCGCTTAGTCACGTCGTCCTAGCGCGATATTCCAATAAAAGCGCGGGGGATGGGCAAAAGACTGTAAAAAAATGTATCCAAATGAGATACCTCGGGGAAAAAAAAACGTATTTAATGACAGATCTAATTACGCGGCTTAGAAAACTGCTCAAATACGAGATAAGGGTACGAGTCTTTTATCATATTCAAATACTGTTACAAGTACATTTTGTTTCCATAGTCTGACATCTTAAATTTAAAAAAAAAAAAGAACGGACCGCACCCAAATGGGAGCATTCACTGGCGGCCAAAGCCGTGTGCTCGACTGCCGAGCGCGTGCTGATGGCGAGCTTCCACAGTTCTTTTGCAACGTGCACTCCACACCATCCAGAGTGCCGGTCTTAGCAACCTCTTAATGTGAATTCGTTCTTAAGCGTGCGCTCTAGACAGCACCCACAAATATAGCGTCCAGTGAATACTCCTTATACAGAGATACCAAGAGCCAAACACTTAAAAAGTTGCACCTCTAAAAAATAATGCTTTCGTACGATAGGCGCGGGTACAACGCCAGGAAACAATTTGTATTCAGTGCGCTCAGTTGAAGCAATAAAGCCCTATTCAAACAACACCTGTGCGGCGACTAAAATATTAAATCAGCCAACCAAAAAAAGTCAAACATTGCATCCCGTTCATTCCTTGTTCGGCTCTTCCTTTTTTTCATTCCCGCGTATTAAGAACAAACGTAGCGAGTCTCATGCTCTTCGATATGACTCACATCGAGAAGAATGCATAATATCGCATTTGATGGCCAAGAACCATGCCATAAAATGTATTTCGGCAGTCTTGGAAATACAAGCGCTTGAAATACTTTAATAAGTTTCAGTATTTAATCGACAAACACATTACAGCAATTAAATACGAAACACAAAACACTCAAAACATTTTAAATGCGTGTTTCAAGTGAAATACTGATCATCTCTGTGAGTGCTTTTGGTGCACGTGTTAGCGCCTCTGCGTCTTCTATATCCTTCGAGTGCGCTGCGACGTGCGATGAAACGAGGTTACAGCATTTGGGGGACGCCCTTTCTTGAATGCGCGTCCCCCAAATGTATTAGACAACTGCTCATTCGGCGCATAAACCTAAGGGGTAAAACGTACAGTCTGACAAATGCCCTCTCTCAACAGAAGACAAAAAAAGAACGCTGATGTCTCGTTTGCCACCTGCATCGCGCGATGTAAACAAAAATAAAACAAACAAAAAACAAGCAAGGATTAAGTTTATCGACATAAGCATCGGGTAAGCCGGGGTCCCACTGCCTAAACATCGTACAAAAGACAGTCTGCAAATAGCTTCGAAAGCCAGTCACCGTGAGATCTCTGCTTCGAATGCCGCATGGAAACGAACTCAGGGAGAAACTTGGCACGCAGCATTCGAACCACGCATATTGCGGTCTTTTGCAGACTCCCCCCAACACTTCAATAGACCGATCTCAACGTATGCGTGACGCCGCCATAACTGTATGTAAACTTGATTCATAGAAAACAGCAGGCAATGCACGAAATAGCTCGTGCTGTCTCGCACTGTGCTCGCGCAGTGCGAGAGGTGCACGAGTATGCGTTTCGGGGGGTTTGGGACTTGCAGGAAGACTGCAGTCCTCACGATGGGTATATCGGCAGCGGCGTCGAAACCGGCTGGTGAGGTCGATCTATCGTTTAAACGTTCCTTGATTCGGTTTTGATGGCGCAACGACTTATAGCGCACCTAACTATATACTACCGCAGCAACAAGGTGTATAGAAAGAGCCCATTGTACAACGTTTTGATTCTTTGGCCTTGCAAGGGCGACGTCGGTTTGAGTGTACAGTCACGCGAAGCGAATCCGACCTTCCAGATGCGGCGGGGGTCGTGTTGTTATTTCGCTTCTCTATTCGAAGCCGCATGCAGCCGCCCGGCGCAGCCTTCGTGCCTTGGCGCAGAATAACACGAAGTTCCCAAATAACAGCTGGAGCACACGCATCGCCTCGGTGTCGACGCAACTGCGTAGCTGCTTGCATGCCGCAGACGGCTGCGAGGATTCCTACAGCTGGGCAACCAAACACCGCCAAGGTAGATAAAAAAAAAAATCAGTTTGCAACAAACATGCCATTTAAGCGACACGAATACTTACGTTGGAGGCACGCCCAAGCTGTACATTGTTTCACTTTTTGTGCGAGCGAAGCATACAAGTCCCAACAAGCACGAGCATGTCACCCTAAACTACGCTTGTACTGAACGAGCGCGCGAGCTTGACAGGGGCCGAGAGAACCCGGAGCTCGCTCTTGTGGCTTCTGTTACGCCCACGGTGGTTACGCCATAGCCTCGTATATTAGCGGCGAGAAGTTATGGTGGCGCACTCCTACGGTTCCCCCTTGTGACGTCCTTACCTTACAAACAACAAGTTCGATGGTGTTTGTAAATAGCATGGTGGAAGCTTGAAATCATTGCTCTCTCAAAGAAACACTGCCAACACCGTCGAAATTAAAGTTCTTTCATTCCTCTTATTTCAGTCGATGATAAATCCTTTTCCGACGTCATAGTCACCGTTTGGCCAATCGTGGAAGGCCGACCACAGTGACGCTTTCGGTCGCGCTCGTCGCCAATACTAACAAAGCCTGGCAGATCACCACGAGAAGCGGCCGCCGAAATGGAAAAGGTGGAGCGGCAGACAACGGGCGAGAGGAGAGCCACGTGACTGGCGCCCCGCTGCGGAGAAACGCGAAACACACTTCCCGAGAGAACAAGTGTGTTTCGGGTCCTCGCCGCTGCAAAAGCCGTGCGCTGACGTCCAGGTTCCCCGAGAAATGGCTCTTTGATGCTCTGTGCTACCAGATCCTCGCGCTCCTATCTGCGACTGGGCACTCTATGGCTCCGTCGTCGCACTGCCTTGGTCACGCTCGCCCCAATCTGTGGTCAGATACAACATAAGACAGTGCGAAGGGGAAAAGGGTGGAAACAACAGGAAAGCTAGAGCGGAGAGGAGCGACCTCCTTTCCAACAACATGTTTTCTCGTGCACGCCATTTTCCGCCTCGCACTACCTCTCTTATCTTGCATCTGACTATTAGAACGTTGACTCGCCCTTATCGGCGACTCCGGCGAAATCAACGGCACCTAGCGGCTAAAAGAGAAAGCTAAATACGAAGCGGTGAAAGTTAAAGAACACGCGATCAAAATTGCCAATAAAGTGAAAGGAAATATAGGTTATCGAATACAACAATATGCACCTCTACAGCGATGATTACCGGGTTCAAAAATCCAAGGTCACTCGTCTTTTGCGGGACAGAGCTAGTGCGATGCGCAGACCCTCTCCGGCGGCCCAGTAGGCCAAGATGGCGCCACGCAGGCGCAAAAAGCGAGGTTATTGGAGCTGTCTACACCCACAAGTGAGCGGCGTCATTCGGACTTTTTACACGCCTAAAAGGAGCTTATCGGTTAGTCCCAGGGCTAACACCCTATAAGGTGTCCCGGCAGCACCGTTCAAATAACAAACTTAAAACAAAAACAAACAAAAAAACGTACAGTTATTTTGCGATTGGTTTGTGTTGCCCTACCTACATACAGACGCAATTTACATGCAAAAGGCACCAGATATACCGTTCAAGCATACATAAACGGCAAACACAGACGCAACATAGCATGCCATCGACACGGTAACCATGAGCCTGTTGACCGTTCTTCTGGCCGCTATCGTCGCTTCGATAGCGATCGTTTTGACGGAAACCACCTCAGCCATTTATTTACTTATTTATGTACGTACGCATTACCTGAAAGTCATACATTACAAAGGGCAATGATAAGAAACTCAAATAACATAATTAAATGAACCAGGTAACAAATATATAACTTCCGTCTCGCCAACGTGCAACATAAAATATAATTTCACGGGGTTGACTGACTGACCAATGCATTTGAACGGGAAAAGCTATTCGAACAACACAGTCGCGAGAACAACTGCCACTAAAGCGATTCCATAAAAATGTGCTGCTTTATTTTTTTTTTTGTGCAATCTTGCGTCTGCTTTTGGTTTTTTTGAAAACTATAACGGGCGTATGATAGGGAAATGGCGATGCTGGGAGGATGCAGCGATCGACGCTAGGCGCCAGAGCACTCCTCGAGTCCCCAGAAGGGTGGAAAACAATCCTTTGTACGTATTTGCACGTACATCCTCGAAACAGCCGTTGACCTGCTTCCGTGATGTTCGCCCAATGCGAGAAACACGAAAGATCGAGTTCGTCCCAGTGCGCAACAACTTCAATTCCTTAACCGAGGAAGAAGTAAAATGCTCGAGGATAAACGTCAGTGCGAAAGTAGTACGGCGAGGAAACGTCGGTCATAAGCATTTGTAAATGGAGGAGCGGGGCCTTCGAAGAATTAGGCGGAAGGACGCGTGTAAGACGATCACCGCATCCCCACACCAAAGAGTTCCGTCTGCTTCTTACGGGACAATGCCCGCACCGACACTGATGATCGCAAAATAGGGGCAATGAAGAAGCTCAAATGAACAGTTATCACTCATCTTCTAGTTAGTTTGGACCTCGGACCATGGGCAGTTCTTCTCTTTGGGCATTGGTAGAGATGTTTAGGAAAAAAAATCATCTGATGGGTATAAAAATAAAAACGCCTGCACCAAAAAAAAATGTTTAACGTTATTAAAAAGTTATTGAACCGGAGGCGCCAATACATTACAAAGGAGACCGACTCCATCGGAAGTCAGCATTTAAGCTCGCAATAAACAGGTTTCATGGCACGACGGTGGCTAAAGGGATCAGCGTCCGAGTGGGCTAGCGCACACCAGCTCAGGATACGTGGAGTGAAAGTTCGCGTTTAAGAAGCCAGGAATCTCGGGTTCAGTCCCCACCCCTGCCCGTTTCGATCTGGATGAGCATCGTACCGGCGTGGGGTCGTGTACCACTACCGCGCGGTGCACGTTAAAGACCCCTGGCTAGCGGTTGTACTGTAGTCTAGTAAACATGTTTAAGTTTTGTTGTACATTTGTTTTTAACCAGTGTTGCGATTGATTTTGTTTCTCAATGTTATCCTGTAGTCGGGTTTTGCTGGACATTTGTCTTTCTGCCGATGCTGATGACACAGCACCGGCTTAACTTACAATATTACGCACATTGCCGTGTAGCAGAGCGCTGCCCACATATTTTCTCGTGATACCACTTTCTTATTTGTACTCGTTGTGCGTCTGCACCACACCTGCCACAGCCTGGACGAGGCGAGTAGCATTAGTAAATACACCAAAGTCAATAAAAATGTGTCCGGCAAGTCTGAAAACACCGTTTCCCTAACGTTTGTTCAGTAGGACTAGCGGGACACAAACACAAAAGCCACGCATCGCTGTCGTCAACGAGGACGGAAAGGGACGGCACTCTTCTTTCTCTCGAAGTGCGTCCACACATATTGGATGGGGAAACGAGGGCCGCCACCAAAATAGGGACAGTTAGCGGCTCGTCCTTATCGGTGGCTGCTGACACAGCGCGCGGTAAATCGTGTTTGCCGAATCGATAAGACACAGCGCTCAAGCGGCACGAGAGACTAGCAGAGAAATTTGCGAGCCGGAAGTTGCCCGGAGCCTTAACTTTCTCGTGTCAGAAAGAACCCGGATGAGGAAGAAACACAGTTGAAGTCATTTTCTTCCGCAGACAGCCCGTTGCAACCATCGTTGGGAAGTCTGGCAACTGTAGTCACTGACAGTTCAAAGCCCGACGACCAGACACGAGATTCTGTTTGCGATTGGTTCAGCGACGATAGAACACGTACAGAAGCACGACGAACACCATGACGGTGCACTTTGGACGCTGATCTTTTTAGACTCAGGCTAGGTGGCGCAAGCTACCGCCCGTTACAAAGGGTATAATCCGTCCATCTGATTGGTCCCATCGCCTTCTGGGCTGTGGAACGAGACGCAGCATGCGCAGTAGCACTCTTCCGCGGAGTGTCAGACGCCGCGCATCCGTCGGCAGCTCAATGACTCGTCACTTTTCGCCTGTCTGCTGATACAGCTGATATGCTCAGAAACATGTGTACAGAAGAACATGTTTCTCACTATGAGACAAACCATAAAAAAGGGGGGTTTCGAAGCTGTTCCCGCTACCGTTATAATTTTTTGCGACAATATTTCACGTCGTGCATATATCAAACAAAAACAAAAACGAAAGAAAAAAAAAGCGTTTATATAAATGAAGTTAAAAGGCGCGAGACTTTCGGCGAAAGTGACAATAATAAACGTCACTCCAAAGTAAAAAATAACCTACTTCGATCAGAGAAAAAAAAGAAATAAAAAGGGAGACATAACCCAGCCTAAGCAGGAATGAACACAGGAAGCTTAACAGGAAATTGCCCAGTCAATCTCGTACCTATGTTGCCGGATGTAATCTGCTTAACACCATCACGCAAAACAAAAACAAAAACGGATGTTTCGTTTTGCACCGAGAGGCACACGCGCAAGTACACGGGTACAGCTATTAAGAACATTGTTTTCTTCTCGTATTAATCGCGCCCGAAGAATTTATAGCGACGGAGTATCCTCGCTCAGTAAACATCATTAACTTTCCGAGGGAGGTAATTCAATAACCCATAGGGCGCGCCTTATTTTGCCAGTCAGCGAAGGGATACGTTAGGTAACAGGTCCGTGCCGATCGTTTTATCCGACTACATTTGCGCCGTATGTAACGAATATTCATTCCCCGTTTTCAACCCTAAAGAGTAAAAAAAGAAAAACACTTTGGTTTTGGCGAGGCGTTAAAACAGTCACTCGGAGAATGAGAACGCCAGGGAGGAGTTCCAGGTGTCCAGCAAGCAAGGGCTTTCTACCTTCGTCGAGGCTTCGACGTCTCGTAAGCCTCTCGTACGCACGCTACTCCAAACAACTACTTGCGGTTTCTGCGCACGCGCAGTGGCCGCACCTGGTGTGGGCGAAGCCGGCTGGTTTCTAAGCACCGTGTTGGTCTAGAGCAAACTCGCAGAAACAAAGGGCGCCATTAGTAAGAATAGTAAGTAAGGAGAAAAAAAATAACTGTTATACGAGTGACTTTAGTACGCCAAAGATTAGTCAAGTTGCCCTCGCCACGTGTTCCCAATAAAGGTAATCAAAGGATCGCAAAATTACCGCAAAAAGTACTAATCGATTACACGCAATTCGATTACCTGTAATGAGTACCGCACAAATCCGCAGAAACCACGACGAAAGGCAAGGAGCGCGCGTGCTGGAGGTGGGGCGTTCAAAAGATTCGCCCTGCCGTTCTAATTCTGTCAGTGACTATAAAAAAAAAAAGCGCTTTTGTTTCCACTATAGACACGACAAACACAAAGCAAGGGCCGAAGTTCACGGAGCGTGCCGATTCTCTCGCAATGGTAGGGCGTCGCGCTTTTGGCAACACGCCATACTGGTAACTGCAACCACCGTACACTCTTCCAAAGTTTTTTTTTTTTCTACATTTGTTTTAATTTTGTGGTTTTTTTATGCTACTCACAAAAATCATCCTATACCATAGATATATATTGACTCGTAATTTGAGTGGTGGTGCTTTTTCTTTCGCCTTTCGGACCGCCCTTTGCTGTTCGTGGAAGTGTATCGATTAGGGTTCGTGTTGTCTTTCGATATTAATGTCGCGTTCGTAACATCTGATTTTTTTTTTTTTTTTGCTTCTACATTTTGCTTTGGTGTTTGCACTGCCCTGTGGCAATCAGTGTTGCGGAGTTGCCACTCCGGAGTTAGAATGATTCCGGAATCATTCCGAATTTTCGCGACCCTGGAATGGAATGGGAATGGAATGGCGGCAGCGTTGAGGGGAATGGAATGGGAATGGAATTTGATGCCTTTTGCCCGGAATGGAATGGGAATAGAATGGGCTCGGTTCTTCTATTTTTTATATTTTTTTTAGTGTTTATGGTCAGCGAACTTGAGCCAGTCAGCGAGCCAGTTGCTCAGAAATAAAATGAGCGGGCGGGAAACAGCGTACCCGCGTGGAGCTCTAACAGAGTTGTATGCAAAACAAAATGCAATACAAAAAAGAAGCGTCAAAGCAAAGAGCAGAGGGGGGAGGGAAGGGGGGGGGGGGGTGGCGGTGGCGCCTTTCGCGCAGGCGACGGGCTTTACTGGCGTTACAGTTCGAGGAGCGTTGTTTAGCAGGCGGCCAAACCTCTGCCTTCCACGTTCATTCGCGCGCACTCCTTCGAAGTGAGAACTGTAGGTTTGCTTCGGCAATAAAACAAAGCAAGATTCACTTCTCTCTTCTCCTCTTGCGTTTTGTTTTGTTTTGTTCTGTTTTTTTGCTCCGACACTTGTTTTATTATTCTGCATTTTTACGTGTAAGTCCGCCTGTTACTTGGTCTTTGTTCCGATGCTTGTTTTCTGTGTTACATGTTTTACATTCAAGTGGGTTAGGCTTACAGCCAAGCTAGCGGATTCCCGCTCATTTCCTTCGTTTTAGACTGCCTACTTTGTTTCACCTTGTGATGGACCGCTGCGGACGCGACGAGTCACCCCAGGCAATCCAGCACCTTGAGGGGGACACACGCACGGCGCGTTGCTGCGCCCCAGGGTCACGCGACACTCAGTAGGCACTGGATTGGTTTCGATGGCTCTAGTGCTGTCTGTTGCGGTTAATCGTAAAGTGAATTGTCGTCACAGCTCTTGTCGCGTGACCAAACTGACTACACCTGCAGAAAGATTGTTTCGTGATATGGTCACTCGTGCTGCGCCCTTGAGGTTGCACTTTGTCAGAGGATGTGTTCCTGCCACTGTGCATGGAGTCGCTTCCAGGAGCATACTAGCCGTATCGCTGTGCAGGTATTTAAAGAATACAGAACTTAATATAGCTTATTTCTGCGCCACGCATGAACTGGATATTTTTATGGTCCTATCAAACAAACACGCTGGCCGCGTACGTATGTCCTAGAACACAAATGCAAAAAAAGTTTGCCCCAAAAAATTAGTGGATTTACGTTTTGGTGAATGTTGCGAGCCACGTCGTCGAAAGACCGATGTTTTGAACAAGCATCGACATATCAAGGGGCTTTCTCGATGTTTGCAGTATTATGTAAACGAACACTTTGTGCCACCAGCGCTCCGCGTAGTAAAATCAGTGCATTTTTTATGCATTTTGTATTTTGTTGCAATGGACCTTTTCCACATACCGACGGCACCAGGCGGTGGGTGCACAAACTAAAAATCGAGGAAGTGACCTACCTGCGCTACCAATCAATAATGGGAGCTGCGCTACCAGTTTCTTCGCTCCCTGAGCAGAGGCACCTGCCCAACGCGACTTTAAAGAGGGGCATCCGTGGCGTCCACCCAAACGTAGTGTTTTCCTTTCCGTTGACGTTCTTTTTTTGTGTAACACAATTATATATATGCTGCAGTTACGTGTTCTACTCGCTGATATACAGCCTCATTCTGAATTTCCTTGATTTTTCGTTCCGACTTCCGCCACTTGGCATCGGGCGCTCGCGCGTGCGCAGAACGCTTCTCGGAAAAGGTCCATTGTCTACATAGAGTTATTATAATGTACGCTAGAGGTTCAACTGGCGCTAGTGTCTATACGACTTCCGTGACGCAAATTGAAGCAGACAGCAACCAGTCTACATTTGCGGTGCTCCTGTGCATTCCTATGGGAAAACGCGCGTGCATTTTGTCTCTTCGCCGGAAAACAACACTGAACGCTTTGGTTATTTGGGTCGTACCGAATAGTATGTACCTTGATTAACATTCTAAAAGTGTAATTGCTTTAGTTAGCGCATTTTTCTTCATCGGTGAGCGATGTTTAACTTCGCTACATTTCAGTCCGAAACATGTATTCCGCAGCAGGTGTGTAAAAACAAGCGACGATTCAGAGCAAAATAACAACCGAAAGGAATATAGAGTGTGTTCAAGGCTCGCCAGCATTCCGGAGACGCTTATATATTGCTAATATGCCAGTCCTCTCACTATATGAAAATGACCCCTTCGTGCATGAGTGAATAAAGACATTCAAAACGTAAACAATAAAGTATGTGGGCCATGAAAGGTGTCTCTTCGTATTGTTTTATCTGCCGGGCACCTTTAAACATGCATGCAGTCACTTGTTCTCAAAGATTTCGAGCGTGCGGGTGATATTTTAAACGTAGAACAAGCATCTTCGCGCAGAGCAGAAAGAATAAAGCGGTACTTACTTAAAATCGGAATATATTACGTGGCCTTCAATTTCTTTTGATCGTGCACGCACTGGTCCTTACTGATCCAGTGTTACTGAGTAGTTCTTGCCGTCTCTCCTGGCTTTCCAGATGTCCTTCGTTCGTTTGGCACGTATATCCCTCATGCTGAAAAGTGCTGACGTCGTGTTCGCGCTAACAGTGTCCGACAGTGCACATAAATACACGTACGAAGCCGTTTTAGCACCGTTTTTAATGCAAGGAATTTGAAAGAAAAACGCAGAAACTGACCAATTATTTCATCTGCGTGACTGCGAAATGTTCCAATGCGCCTAGTACGCACGAATTATTCCTGACATTTGCTCTTATAATCGAGCGCAGAGAGAAAATGCGCTCGTTTTTTCCCATAGAAATGCATTACCGGAAGTCAATTTCGGACTGGTTGCTGTCTGCTTCAATTTGCGTCAGCACACTAGCGCCACTTGAACCTCTAGCGTACATTATAATAACTCTATGATTGTCTATGCGTTTGATAATGTCAGCTTATGCCGGCAACACAATGTAGCTGTCAAGAGCCGATTTTTACGCCTAGGAATTAGAGGAATGGAGTGGAACGATTCAGCCATTCCAGGAGTGGGAATGGGCCCAGTGTCCCCATTCCTAGGAGTTGAAAGGAATGGAATTATCGCAAACTCTAATTCCCGGAATGGAATTGGAATGGAATGGGGGTGCCCATTCCGCAACACTGGTGGCAATGTTTGCGGACAGAACAACTGGAACCAGAGTGTTAACCCGGAAGAAATGACCTGGATTTCACAGGCCAGGAAATATGAACGGAACTGCACTCCAGGGTTTTGATAGAATATGAAGAGGTACGAGGACTAGTGTTTTCCCACCTCAAGCGGTGTTCTTTTTTTTTCTTCACTTTTACGCTTTTGGGGAATGAATGTATGTTATTTTAGCAGCTTTCCTCGTTTCTCCTAACATATATAATAATATAATGCTTTGTTATTCCGTCAATCAGAACTACCAAAGTCTTTAGATGAAGCACGGTGGTGATAATACAACATGCACTCGTCAGCGCCCCCATTACTTGAGCAATGCGCAAATGTTGAAAGTATTTCTGGTAATACTTCCGCAGCGAAAGTATGCTACGTTCTTTTAAGCTGTTCATAATAGACGATGCACTCGCACAAAAACGACACGCGGGAAAACATAAAAAAAAAAAATTAAAACTAAAAGAATGATAGAATTTTAAGGTAAGGTGGCTGCAATGAAAGACCCAGGAAAGCATTGGACCATGGTCTCAAGACTCAAGGATTGCCCTGAAAGCAACAGGGTTGTCAAGCAACATCGGGAAGCTCAGAAATGCTCTTCTCGTCAGAACTATCGAAGACTGGAAGAAATTGCCACAGTGTGTTTTTACTGCCGTTTCTTCCGTAGAGGCATTTGAATTAAAATTGTTGAATTTGTTTCCTGGTGCATAATGTTGATTTTTTTTTTTTATCTGTATCACTTCTTGTGTCATACTCTTGATAACTACATATGTTGTAAACCCCCTCCTCCGATAACCCGTAAGGGTTGGGAGTACTTAAAATAATAAGATAAATAAAAAGAAGCGAAGAGGCAAGCCCGCAAGTCGCCACAAACAATCCGTTCCCAGGAAGGCACGTGCCACGTGCAAAAACGGCATTGACCCAAGACGCGAAGCTCGAATCACAGCCGAATGTCGGACCCCTTTCCTTCTACGTCCACTCTCGCCCAACTGCTATCAGCGGAAGAAAAAGTAAAGGCAGATGAGAAACAATAGCCTCCGGAAACACGCACAAAGAAAGAAAAACAGATGACAATAAAACGGGCAGATAACAATTAGGACTCGGCGCTCGTCCGAACGTTTTAACACCTCCCCTTTAAAGCCACAAAACGAAATTCGCGTCAAAGAGAGGCACAAGGGCGAGAGCAGGCAGCAAAACCAACACACACACCACTGGCGACAGAAAATGCTGCGCGGAAAAGATCATATGCGCGTTGCGCCGAAGCCACCGAGCGCTCACATCAACGCACAGTGCGTCTGCTTTCCCAATTTAATGGACTTAGCCGCAAAACGCCAGACGCAATTTAAACACTCTCCCCCCACTATCAATTTGATCGCCATCGTTCGCAAAGATCAATTAAAAACGACAAGAAAACGTGCAGTGAATCATTCCATTGACGTCGTCTTGGCGTCCGCCAAGCGATCGACCGACAACGTCTAGCGAGCGAATCGGTCACAAAACTGCCTGGTGCAAAGCTCGACGAAATAGGAATGAATGAATAAACAGACATCGTTGGTGCTCTACGTGGGATCACCAGGAAAGCTCTCTACGTTTCTCGCTCTAGCTACAGCTTCATTGATCTAGGCTGCGTAAGGCGCCCCTGTCCAGCACTCGAAGCAACACAGCGACGCATCGCACACCCAACTCCGGTGCTACCGTAGGAATCGGCGCGTTGGGTTGACCAATTTGCGGTCGGTTGACTAGGCGATCGTTTTTGTTTCTATTTGCTTTTAAATTAGGCTTAATCCACGAGAAAAAAAAAGCCGGTCACTAGGTCCCCGCACGACAGTAAATGAGGACGCGTCCGGAAATAAGCCCGGAGTTGGGAGAAATTTGCGAGGAAAGCTGGTACTTGGAGAATCGGTCGGCGGTAGGGGTGGTGCTCGTCGAGAAACCTTACCGTGAGGTTAGAATGCTTGCGAGGTTCGACACTCCCTGGCGTCACACACCACAAAACCACGGCCCGGCGTGAGGCTTCGAAGGGTTCGGGAGATGGGGGAGGCCTGGCTGTCCCTTGACGAGCCGATCTGGTCGCGATTCACCGTACCGTGAGGCCCCACGAACACGCCGATTTCGCTCTGACACCAGCGATCAAAATCTTGCCGACGGCACACGCTACAACACACACACGCAACTCCGTTGACTCCGTTACACCGGAACCCGAAAACGAAACGGATGTAGATTCATCCCCCCTGCGGCTGTGACGTCACGTGCCTACTCTCAAACCCAGAAGTATTTAAACAGAAATTTAAAAAAAGAATTTAAGAAAAACTAGAAGTAGATTTGATTGCTTTTTACATTTATATTTAAGTTCAAACCAAATACGTTGCTAAAAATAAACTAACAACGCTTATTTGTTGAAGTGGTTGCTGAAGCGTTTGGGTTCGAGAATGTACCCGACAATGTGCTCCACTCGGTAGCGAGCAGGCATGGGATTTCGATTTTTAATGTCGTGAAAAAGCCTCGTTACAGTGAAATTCAAGAGAAGAAAACGAGTAAACTGCTTAAACGTGGTCGGAACGGGCAAATCCCAGTCTGACCGACCATTTCGGTCCCGCGATCTGACGATGTAGTGTCGAGAAGTTTGGTCAGCGGTGAGCGCGTGTTTTGTAAATTGTAGCCTGTGAATGTATTTATTTTCCCTCTCGCGTTTCTGTCCGCGTACACAGGCAACAGTTTACGTGATGATTACGAGGACTCTGCTAGCTTAAGAATAAACTGCGCATCGCGGTTCCAGGTCGCGTTGCTGGAAAGCGCTTCGTTCGATGCGTTTGTGTCGAAACGGAGCGGGCGACCCTTCCCAGAGAAAGCGCTTCCAAGGAGTGCGTTGGGATCACCATGGATGGAGATCGAAATGCTACTTCGGAAAACACCGGCTGTGACACTTGCGGCGTAGCATCGTTTCCAAGCCCAAACGTAAGTTCGCGCTCTCTTCCCAACTAACGAACATCCAACCGCCTGAATCTCTACGTGGCCGTAGCAATCGGGCCTTGATTGATCTCGTGTGCCAAGTCTTGAAAACTCATTTGCGCGCCTTGAATAGCACACGCGTCTTTTCTTTTTTTTTTTTTTTTTATGATCATCAGTTGCTTAAAACAGGCCTCGTGGGATAACGAAAAAAATCATGGTTTATTAGGAAGATGAGGTTAACCGAGCGGAGTGATGCTGGCTCGCTACATCGTGCTGGGGAAAGGGGAAAAAGATAAGGAAAGAACACATATCTCCCAAGAACCGCAAATAAACGCGCAAAAACAAATAAATATGTAAATTGAAGATATTACTGCCGTGTGAATGCAGCTTTAAAGTGGGATCGCTGCCCAAGAAGTGGAGGAACACTGACGCTCTTTTTAACCATTCAGCAATCTCACACACCAGCCGAGGGCAGTAATCGCGGTGTTTATTTTGGCTCAGGAGAGCCGTGGCCAAGGAAAGATGCTTAAGCCCCTCCTCCCCCCCCCCCAAAAAAAAATATTCCTGACTACACCTGACGAATGACGACCTTTTCAATACACCTGACGACCCTATAATATATACATGCTTTTTACCCCCCCCCCCCCCCCCTCCTCAAAAAAGAAAAAAAAATTAATATATATATATTCTTGACTAGGCCACTGCCACGCAGGCCTACAGTGCCTCGTCTAATGATAATGCAGTGACATTCTACGTGTGACAGAAGAGGTGACCATAGTTGTACACCGTATGACGGTTGTTCGCCCAGATACGAAGGTACGCGCGTATTGGGAGGACACCGGCAGGGAAGTCGCCGAAACGTACGCCATCAAGAGCTCGGTCACTAACGTCACCTCGGCCTCTCTGGCCCTTTCCGACAGGGAGATGAAATTCCTCCGTCCCGAACTGGGCGGTAGGGACCAGAGACCTCGAGGGAAGGCCGCGAATGACCCGTTTTTTCCCCTTCTCCTTTTTCAACCCCCCCCCCCCCTTTTTCCTTCTCTGCTCCCTCCCCAGAACCTGCTCGATGGCCGTCGTTTGAACGGAGACGAAATAAATGTCGTCGAGAGTTGAAAGAGTTGTATCGTCTGTTTGCGTCCCAAATTTGTGTTTGTTCTTTCCAGTCGTTTAAATGGTTAATACATCTATGGGAGCCTTAGCAGTGAGTCTAGTGTGTGTGAAGGTGCATACTCGAACAACAATAAACAAACAAAACAGACAGTGACACGCCACAACTACCTCCTGTTCATGGAGCATCATCTTGTGGGACTACGCAGCATGTTGAAGACACTTGTGAACGGCATGATCAGAACTACCGAGTGTGGCTCACAACTGCTTCGTGTTTTCAGGCACATTTGGAACACAACTTTTCGTTGTCCCACCACCTCAAGGTTGACCAGAAGTTCTCCACGTAAGTAGCCATGTTCCTGCATGGTGTTCATGAGTGATCGCCTTCATACTGTGACGAGCCCCGAGGGTGACGCTTCTCTAATCACTAAAGTTTACGTGGGATACATATTTTGAGGCTTTGACAATGTTGGTGGGATAGTCTCACCTTCAACACTCCCTTCTACAGCATGTGAACTAAGGCTTTTAAGGCACTTGAGACATCCCGCAAAAATTGATTTCTCTAGATATTGCACTGCGATTTACTACAGAGGTGCCAGCGGGTGTTGGAGGTTTACAAAGGAAACAATTCGAGAAATAAACTTACCTTGTGCGGAGGAAAAACAAAACAAAAAACATAGACCTGTCCCTGGGCAATCTATGCCGCCACTTTGCAGACGATGCACGCCTACTGAGAAGTGCTGCCGATGGATGGCATACTCTGCTTGGAAGGAGTGCCGACCAGTTCGGGTTCTTTTCCGGGATTGCCTGCTGTCAGAATCTGAATTGGCCAGTGCTCCCTCTTTTGTTGGCAGCTCCTCTCTTTACGCGTGTATCATCTCTGAAGTGGCGGCGTAGATTGCCCAGGGACAGGTTTCTGTTTTTTTTCTTTTGAGCGAGGTAAGTTCATTGCTTTATTTTTGTCGCTGTAAACTTCCACCATCTGCTTGCACCTCTGTAGTAAATCGCAGTGGAAAACGTTGAGAAACCGAGTTTTGTGGGCCGTCTAAAGTGCCTTAAAAGCGTTAGTTTACGTGCTGTATTTCAGAGATCTTGTCGATGTTTTGAGTAATCACTTCTTTGACGCGTAATCGTCCTCAAGCTGTGCCCAGCTTTAAGGGCGGCACTTGTCTATTCACGAAGTGGGGTAACACATGTTCGAGTTTTGGGAATGTTGGTGGGCAAGTGTCTTGCGCCGAATATATTGCCGCTCTATTTACGAGGTCTTTTGGACCTACTGTGAGATGTAACAGACATATTTTTGCGCAATAATATTCTGCCATCCCTACTAAAATTTTGGAGCTTAGCTTGTATTAGCAGTACCAACAGAATTGGGTTGCACACTGGTATGCCAACATGACAACACGGTTAGGTTTGGTGACTGGCCATGTCAAACATACTGTAGCTAAGTACCATATAGATTGAATGCTCTCGCTGCGCAATCGAATATTATGACTGGATGCTACTTCTACTGGTTTTGCTGTTGTGCTTTCCTGTAGTGCACAGCTAGAAAGGGGAAGTTTGCGACACAATTGAGAAGAAAGATGCCTTAAATTTATGGCAAGCAGAATTCGAAAGCAGTGCCAAAAGAAGGTCTGTGAATAATAGAGTTTTGAAGACTCGATCAACCATTCCTTCTGTCCTTCTGTGAAGAAAGGGAGCATGTTGTTGGAGGTTGTAAAAACAAAAAAGAGCGGACATAGTTTGAGTGAAGGCTGTGCACACACTGACCTTCCTTCCTTTTGTCTCTGTTATTTCATATATGTACAATCTAATCTAAAAAATGAGCATTAAATGAACCTGCTTGTTGTTAATGGTGGTAGGGTAGCATAATTACTTTGTTTGTAAACGCAAATACAAATCCAGTGAGCCACTGTTTAATAAAGTGCTAATCTACAAAGCATTTTTTTGGTGTTTGCAGTTTGAGAGGAAACAATTTGCTGAGCAATCATTTTCTAAACTCCTTGCTCTCAAGTGTCCCTCTGTCTATTTGAAGGCTCTTGCCTTCAAAGTGGTAGAGGGACACTTGGCCTCTTGCATTTTGCGGCAGATTAGTTTACAAGTTTACAACCATTCATAAGGAAGATGGGACTGCTTAACCTAATTCATTGCAGCTATGCGTGGCTCAATGCTACCAAATGTACACCTAAGCTGAAGAAGAGAAACATTTAGGTGCCTGAGAAACTCAGAGTGCCATATTTTCCGGACTATACACGTTTGCAAGTCCGGTCTCAGGGCGCCGCCATCTTCCTCAGTGGGGTGCGCTCTCGGGAGCGGCCATAATCCGATTACGACGCCTTAGCAAGGCTTCGTAATCGGATTATGACTGGTCCAAGTGCACCCCAGACAGGCAAGATGGCAGCGCCCTGAAGCCGGACTTGCAAACGTGTATAGTCCGGGGACTATGCATGTTTAAAAATGAAAATTGCGTGCAGTGCACTCTGTCTACAGGTGCAGAATATACCAGAGCTGTTCTGTCAGAATGCATCTTGCAAACATTTTTTTTTTTTCTTTGACCTAAAATTTGTTTTTACAGTCTATACACAGGGTGTGGACCATAGTTTGGTACTCTAAGGGAACCTTGAAAGGAGTCTAGGGAACTGCTGGGGCTTATCTACCAAACTAGGGAATCCCCTTGACATTCTAGGGAAATCCTGGGAGTAGTTTTCGGAAATTCGATGAAGTAATCGGAGGTAACCTCGCACATGCTCTGTCAAGTTGGGTGCTACGAGAAATCCCATGGGTACCGTGGGGAAATACTGGCGGTGCTCTGCGGAACATCCTCCCTAAACTTGGGTATTCCGGGGAACCGTGTCGGAGATTTTCCCGTTCCAAAACTGTGCTAACGCAGGAATTGGTTCCACATCTGCGAGCTGTGCCGGGTCAAGGCTGGTCCGCTGCAGAACTTTGTGGACCACCTGGAGGGACGCAAGCACAAGCGGGAGCTTGAGATGTTCCGGCAAAAGTGGGTGGATGCCTAGCCGCCCCTGGTTCCGCGTCCCCGTCGTCTCTGAAACCATCCCCTGCCGTCTTACGCTTGCAGTTAGGTGTCGGTAAAAGCTGTGCTCTGCTGCTGCCAACACTGCTGGTACTGTGCGCGTTCTGCGTCTTGTTGTAGTGGTGGTTCTTATTGCCGTGTCCTTTATAACGTTCTTCATTCTTAGTTTGTTCCGTGTAAAACCATAAGTTAGCGGAAGTTTTTTAAAAAATCAAACAAAACCCAAGCTTTCTTTGCTAAGTTTTGCCAGGACTTTTTTTTTAATTTTTATATTTTCTTAATTTGATTTTTTTAAGCAAATTTTGCATTGACTTTCGCTCGTTCATTTATTCTCAATTGGGTTAGGTCTGCAGTGGTTACACGGGAGCAGACTGAAGCACTTTATTTTACATTCCTCTATCCGCCTCATCTCAATTATAAAGTATCCTGTGATTCTGATAGGACTCTAACTGAGGTGATTTCCGCAGCTAAGAAACACAGCTTCGGAAGTTTGTTAAAGGACATATGCAAAGGAAATTTTTTTTTTTTTAAACGGCCTGGATAAAAAAGGGTAACATAAAATAAATTTACAATGGAAGAAAAAAGATGTCTTGGAGCTATATTTACGGCACAAAACAATTTTGTAGTTGGTGCCCGCAGGAGCCCGTGGAAAAGTGGCTGTTATAGTCGCGTGGTGCTTGCGCTCGTTCGAGAGCTTCCTACGGGCTCTAAACGTTACTCATTTATCTTTGTTTTAAGTGCAACAAGAAACGGAGCTTAAAAAGTAACTTTTAGAGTCCATCGGAAGCTCTCGAGAAAGCGCAGGCGCCACGCGATAGATCTGCGTGCCGGTCAGAATTTGAGAGCGGCGTGTTCTTTTCCGGAGTGTTCTTCTCCGGTGGCAGCGTGGCGAGATGCGTTCAGCTGGCGGCGCACCCTGTTCTGTGTGCCGCAGCGGCGTGGGGCTTCTGGGGACTTCCGCGGCGGCGCTGAACAACTCTGGCGTAACGTGCGGGTGCTCCCAGTGGCGCCAACTACAAATTTGTTTTGCGCCGTAAATATAACTCTAAAAAAAAAAAAAATTTCCTTTGTAAATGTATTTTATGACATCCTTTACCCATCTAGGCTGTTTAAAAAAAAAAATTTTTCTTTGCATATGTTTTCTAAAAAAGGAATGCACAAATCTGCTGTCCCCAGCTCAAAGAAAAGCTCGTGACGTACTGTGTCCTTGAGACATACTAATATTACATTATATCCATTTATGCATTCCCGGACATTCATTATTTAAACATTCCTAATATAATTAAGCGTTCAATGTTACGTGAGCAAAGAACTCTGTGGAGCACTTATAGCTGCTTCACTAAATACAAACTTCTATTAGGACATGGACATGAAGACGAGGCATGCATTTTTAAATAATGCCAACTTCGTGTAAATGCTAGGTCACTTATAATAGGCAATGATTATTACGCAGCTTTCGTAACTTTTGAGCTGTGCTAAACAGGTTGACTGAATGTTTCAGAAATGTCAGTTGTTTCAAAGGAAGTTTGGGGCTGTACCTTAGAAGCTCTTCCAATCCTGAATGTTCTGTGGGCCTTCGATGTTAATTAATTAACAGTGTAAGCAGTGTTGCTTTATTAACACTCTTTCTTTATGCAGAGTTACATGCTCTGAAATGTGGGCTGTATGTAACATAGCCAAGTATTGCCAGACTCTCTGAAAAGTTTTTCGACTTCATCTTTTTGGGGCGATTCCTCAATTAACCTTTTGCCTACCACAAAAATTTTGGAAAAAAACTATATGAAAATACTGAATTTTTTTTATGTGCCCTATAAATTTAATATGGAATACAAAGGCCAAAAACAAATGCCAAAATATGTATTATATGAGAAATCTTTCAACACACTGCAAAAGAAAAAGGGACTAAACTTCCGCTTCACTGCATTACCGCAGACACTTCACATAGCCTTGCACGTGGACGTTCAGGCCGGGCGTAGCAGTACTGCAGACAGTTCACATCACCTTGCACGCAAAGTGAACGCAAAACGTGGAGGGGCTGGATGGGGATTTTCTACATTGATTCTGGTCCAACGCCGACAGAATGTCTTCATCGAAATCGGAGTTGTCTGAGCTAAAATTTAATAACCCAGGTGCATCGCTCTCACTGTTCGATAAAAGATTCATTTCCTCGTTTTCTGAATCTGAAGAGACGTCACACTATCTTCGTTTTTGCCCCATTTTGTGGCAAGATTGTCACTACGAACGCAGCGACGAGAAGTTAATGCCGCCATTTTTTAATTCCCTGTTGCATGCATTGAAACAATTTTCTGCGCGGTTCAGAAATTTACCAGGTTTTTATTTTCCGCGAAGCGTCGTCTATGCGTGGCAAAGCTCACTAGAAACACGTGGACTAGTCCAGTTCGTCCATGGTGGCGTATTGGAGCCCGAATGAACGTGGACGAGCCCAGCTCGTCTTCGGGGGGAGCGGTACAAACAGTGTGGACGAACCCAGGTCGTCCACGGTAGGGAAAGGGTTAATGTTTTATAACCTGCTTAAAGAAATCTAAATTACACACAGGTGACCTATTTTCGTACAAAAAATGTGACTAAGGTTGTGGCAAGCCTCTCTTTTGCGAAAATCGTGTTTTTGCATAAAAATATCTGTCGAGACCTTTTCATCGCATTGTTTATAGGAAAATAGACTGCGCGTGATCGTGGATTTGGGTTTGTCAGGACACTTGGGGCACATGGATGGAGCTCTCACCATAAAAAAGCAAACTCTGAAACCTCATAAGCATCTTGGCACATGAAAACATATGAGAGAGTTAGACAGAGAGGACGGACAGCACAAACATCTTTCGAGGTTTGTCCTGTCCGTCCTTTTTGTCTAACTCTTTCGTATTTTGAAATCTATTACCAGCACGCTCAATTCAAGTTTGGCACATTTCCAATGACTTTTTAGAGGGGCTTTTTTTTTTCTTATTTCTTTGACCAAACGTTTTGAACAGTCCCCTTTTGTTTGGAGTCTCGTTTTGGGTTTTCCCAAATATGCGTTTGTCTTCTGTGCAGAAACAAGCAAAAGGGAAACTCGAAAACTCCAAAAGCGGCCAGCAAAAAAAACAACAACAGAAACAACAGCAAGGCGCAGCAGAACCAAAAGAACCAGAAACGACAGAAAGCCCAGCCCAAGAGAAGCGGACCCCCGAGAAACAACCACAACAAGCGCCTCGAGGAGCCACCAGAACCCGATTGCCGGCAGTCCGCCGAAGAAGCCCAATCCCGAGAGATCGGTCGGAAGAGCGAACGCAGCCGGAGAAACGAAGCAGTCGAAAGCAGCAGCGGCGAGCACCGAGATTTGCCCGAGCACCGACAGAGGGAGCGTCTGGGCGAATCGGGCCGATCAACAGAGCGTCCAAGCGAGTCGGGCCGATCAACAGAGCGTCCAAGCGAGTCGGGCCGATCTACAGAGCGTCCAAGCGAGTCGGGCCAATCAACAGAGCGTCCAAGCGAATCGGTCCGTTCAAGGGAGCATTCGAGCGAATCGGACCGTTCAAGAGTGCGTCCGAACGAATCGGGCCAATCAGGATCGGCGGCCCAATCGTGGGCCGAGGATTCCGGGGAGCGTTCGAAGTCAGCCGAGAGGAGCTTCAGTTGTCCGGAGAATCAGCAGGGAGAGACGTCGTTTGGGAGCGAGGGAAGCATGGAGAACTTTAATTGGCACAGGCCTCCGCCAATGCCGCCCCACCGTCCGATCCCTCCGCACCTGAGTCGGAGGGGTTACAGGGGGCCCGCCGATCAGGAAGGGAACCAGTGGCGGATGCCGGGGCTACCTCCGTACGACCCATACTTTTCCAGGAGCAGGGACTTTGACAGGTGAGTGACAACCGTCGATCATTAAAGGAGCTGTGCAACAATTTCAGGGCTTTGCTTAAAGAATTGTGGAAGTTGATGCCTGACACTTCTGCAGTGAGCTACAGAAAACAGATTTTGCCTGGATACCCTAGTTTTTATTTTAAAAAATGAAAAAGATCCAGGTTTTTGCCGCCTCTCAACTCGTGCATCGTCTTCCGGGCCACGTGCGCAGCAGGGCCGTAACCAGGGGGCGGGTTAGGGGGTTCTGACCCCCCCCGAAATTTTTTTCTGGGTACGGCCCTGGTCGGTGCACTGGCAGTCAGCCGATTTTAATCTCCACCTCTGCGCACGCGCAGTGGCGCCGGTCGGCTACCGGGTACCAAACCGGGACCGGTTCTCCGGTTTGCTGTAACTCTCCATTATATGCCATCGATGCACATGATTCATAGGCGAAAATAAGACAATAGACACTTTCAAAATGGCCACCGTTGTCCCCAAAAACCCCCCCCCCCCCCCCCCCCCCCCCGAAATTTTTTTCTGGGTACGGCCCTGGTGCGCAGTGACGTCACTTGAGTAGGCGCGGGGTTCCGGAAAAGTTCTCTCTTTAGAGCCATCAGCGAGCAGGGAGAACTCATCCGCTCGCGACCCGCGTGACCACGTGCTGGCGGGCGCCCCGCGAAATATGCGGTGAAAGAAGGAAAGTCTCATCCGGGTCCGGCCATACCCGTCCTTGCCCGTCCGGCGCTGTCCCCTCCCCCTCCGGCTTCTGGCGGCTATTCGCAGTCTTGTGGACCTAGGATAGACGGCGCCACTAAAACTCCGTATAATAAAAGTTTTGTCGATGATACCAGGGTTTTGACGCAATTATATATATGTTGGAACGACAAGATTTATAGAAAAGTTACCTTTTATCGAGCAGGTATTCGCGCAACTTGCTATCTTTTTTACAACTACCCAAGCGACGTCACGCCGCTTGTTTCTCATGGCCGCCGCTCGTGGCTGCAGGTCGGGAAATATTCCAAGTTTTGCCTCGCTATTACGCGGCGGAATCGCAACGTTTCGATGAAAGGAGGTGTGTTTTCTGTCATTAGTGACACAGCGAACAATATCAAAAGTGGAAAATGCCAATTCTTTCAGCGTGAAAATCGTTGCACAGCTCCTTTAAACAACTCTACCCTTTTGACAGGATCAGACTGCAGGACATCTCTTTCAGTTGATTGTCCTCCAGCATGCATAAATGTTGAGGCTGGGTGAAGCGTAGTAAAAGAAACACGATAGGCAAGAACCCTTGCTCCCTCTTCCCGTACAGATACCCCCGTCCCCCCATGCCCAGAGGAAGAGGTCGTTGGCACGGGAACGGCAGTGGAGGCGGTTACGATTACTGCGCCTTCAACGACGGAGGGCCACCCCCATGGATGAACGACCATCTCCCTTACGGGTGGTCCCCGGAACCTTCCGGCAACCGCGAGAGTTTGCCGGGAAATCCGGATCCTAATTCGGCCCGAACGCCCGTGAGGACCAAAATAGCCATTACCGAAGGGTGGCTCAGCGAACCGTACGTGTCCCGTAAGGCGTCTTCGAAAGAAGATGCCGGCAGCAGTGTGCCAGATGCCTCAGCCGCGAAGTCAGCGCCGCCCAAGGCTAACGACAAACCGAAAGCCGCGGGAGCTTCGGGACAAACGGCACAAGCTGTTCCGAAGCCGGCGGTGACTGCGGCATCCGTCAAGGCAGCATCATCCCCAGCTTCCACATCAAAGCCCGCTATCACTCCGAAAGCCACTCCTGCGTCGAAACTGGCTTCCGTGCCAAAGTCGGCTTCCGTACCAAAGTCGGGTTCCGCACCAAAGTCGGCTTCTGCGCCAAAGTCGGCTTCTGTGCCAAAGTCGGCCTCTGCGCCAAAGTCGGCTTCCACGCCAAAGTCGGGTTCCGCGCCAAAGTCGGGTTCCGCGCCAAAGTCGACTCCCGCGCAAAAGCCGAGTTCGGCGCTTAAGTCTGCACCATCGCCAAAGTCGGCTCTGGAACCAGCGCCGGACGCAGCAAAGAGCGTCAAGAAAGAGCCCGAGCCGCAGACGCCGGAATTATTCACTCCGTTGCCTGCCGACCGGAACCACCACATCTTCGTGTCCTCCTCCGAAGACGAAGCCTCGGAGACGACCGAGACGGCGCCGAAGAAGATGCCGAAGCCGACCGATGGCGGCAGGGACTTCGCCGCGGCCCCAAAGCCCCGGAAAAGGGCGGCAGACAAGGTTGCGCCAAACACGCCCGAACGGGCAGCCGCCACGCTGCCGAGGCAGTCCCCGGTGCGCAAGAGCCCCAAAGGGGGCGCCGTCTCGACGAAGGACGTCTACCGCAAGGACGTTCTCGACAAGCTGGTCAACTTCCCGTCGTCGCGCAAGGTGCAGACGCAGCTCACCAAGTGGATGGTGGACCTGCACAAGAGCCACAAGGGAACGGCGCCGCGCTCTGCCAGCCTTCGTCTCTGCACGACGCGCAGCCTCCTCGGGCAGAGCGCCGAAGACGAGGTGGTCGGCGAGATCGACTTCGACAGCCTGATTCAGCAGGTCCAAGTCGGGGACCTCCCGGAGGAGATGCTGAGGAGTCTCAAGATGGCGCTGAGCTCGGACACCGAGCAGGCGGCGGCTTCGGACGACACGCACAGCTTCTTGTCGGACGACGAGTGCGTGGTGCTGCCCACGCCAGAAAAGGTGGTGGTGTCGGTGGACCTCGTGGCGGACTCGGACCGCGACACCGGCACGGAGGACGAGGCGGCGGCGGTGAAACCGAACCCGGGCACACCTAAGGTATGTTAACCGGGAGAAATGTTTCTTTGCTTTTTAAATGCGTTGGAATTTGTTCCCCTGGTGCATGCTGCCGTCTTTTGTTTGGACAGTGGCGAACTGGTTTTGTGAGACTGCGGCACGGTTCCTGCCATGCTTTTTCACTTTGCTCGTTGTGTCCCCTTTCCCTCTTACACTAGGGCGTGTTCTGGCACGCTTTTATTGAGGCATTGTGGGAGGAAGCTGTGGTGGCTGCGTCCAAAACCGTCGACGCCTGGGAGCACAGATTGGCTCTCCAAAAACAATGTTATATGGGCCGTTGCGAGGTTGGATTTTCTACCCTTCGCCGAGTCCGAACCCTCGCGCTAAATGCTAATGCATTTCGTTGAGAATCGCCGTACTGACAGCGGCGATTTCGGCACCATTCGCAGCGGTAGCTGTTGGTGCCTCTTCCCGGCAAGAAAGGCTCCTGTACAAATACAAAACCCTACTCTACAGCAGGGGCACTGCTCTCCCTCTTCCCGTCGTTCCTCGTACGTGGCAAAGCTCGCTCTCGCTTCTCCCTGGCCCTTTCCCCCCTGTAGGCCGCCACTTTTCTGCTAAAACCCAGGTGATCGTGAAGAGGACTCTCCCTTTCTTCCCCCTCCTTAACCCCTCTAGCAGCCGCCAAGGAGAAATACTTATGTGGTCACTCCGAGCGAACACGTTCCCTCACCTCCCCACTGCCACCGCCCGAGGTATGTACACGAGCTGTTCCGTGCGGCTCTACAGAGCAGTCCGCGTCCATCGTTTCTCTTCCACCTTAGGAGCAGTCACCCACTTTGTAAAAAAAGTGTGTTTCTACCAAAAAGAAACAAAAAACAATTGCATCTCCACGTGGTGAATGATGTTGATTGGGGCGAAGTTCTGGTGGTGCTTATCTGCATAGACGCTGAGCCGCAGCATGCCGAGCCTTTCGTTCGTTTTCATCCATGCCACGCTGCGGTCAAATGCTCGAATGCGTATATAACCCCGTTCCATACCACACATTCTCTTTCTGACATGGATGAAAACGAACGAAAGGCTCGGCATGCTGCGGCTCAGCGAGCACCACCAGAGCTTCGCCCCAATCAACATCATTCACCACGTGGAGATGCGGTTGTCGTTGTTTTTTTTTTTCCCTACACGAGCACGTGCTCACGTGCTCGTGAGCATGAGCACCCGACGCCAAACATCGGACGGACGTACGGACATGGCTAGCCCCTAAGGAGCTTCGCCCCTAAAACGTGTCTTTATGTCTTTCTCTAGCATATGCAACACCTCGCACAATCCTTCCACCAAAGCCCACATCTCCTCACATGCATCTCATATCAGTTCCACTGAAAGCAAAGAACCCATTGCAAACATTGTACTGCGCTCCAGCTGAATGCAAATCTCCTTCCACGTGCCTTTCCACAGTGCAGCAGCTACCGCTGTCAATCGCGGCACATTTTGCGTGGTCATTAGCAAGATCTTTTTTCACTCGCCCCCGTCCTCCTTGGCACATTTTGTATTTCTCCCGTAAACATAGACCAGCACCCGTATCGCTACTTTTGCTGAAGCACCTGTTGGCATTGCACGGGGAAGGGGATGTGAAGGTGCCTCGGGACCCAGTACACAAAAGTAGACTTTGTGATGCAGTTTCCGGAGAATTGGAAGGTTAGTATAACATTGATGAAGCAGGGTTATTACGGTACATTGGAAAGTGACCTAGCTCTTGATGCGTAGCACATATTTTTCATTGTGGTGATTAAAGTACTGCATTGAAGCGAGGGATGATCATAATAATGTTGCTGTGCACATGTCGCGTGACTTTTGTGAAACTTTACGCTATTCTTAGTTCAGGCAGATATTCTTAACTAGGGTAAAGAGCATGGACATATAAGAGACTCTTATTAAGTCTCCTTTGTTATTCATTGTCAACTTTAGACTAGGTTTCTCACTCATCCGTCGTAAGCCGATCGACCTCTTACGAAAAATTGACACTATCCAGTGGCTAAAGCTCTAGCTGTTGCGTCAGGTTTGTTTGCCAGCTTGCTCGAATGGATTACATATTCAAAGCACCTGGCAGTCTAAGCACGAAGCTCTGAAGGCAGTTTTAAAAATGTGTGCCGGAAACCTTTTATACGTACTGACCTACTTCGTCGGGTGATACTTTGCCATACCTTTGGGACCGCACCTTCATGTTCTTTTCTGCACATACCCTTTTTCTCTTTCTCTCCAATCTCAGATATGGGATCATACATTCACGCATTCATTTATGCCCTCTTAGTGTGCGACAAACATGCTCTAGTGTTGTGTTTCCTGCAGTACACATGCTTAAAAGCTGAAAGCGTGCGTCTTGCAAACTACCGGCAGGCGCAGGGTATACAAGAATTTATTTTTCTAGATAGTTGAATACGACGGGATGTGATGAATTTGCTGAATGACGGAGTATATGGACAACGATTTATGTTTGGCACAAGCTTCTCCGCGAGCTAATAATGCAGGCATTTCTAAAGGTGTGCTTTGTACGATAATTGCTTAGGTGCTGATATGCTCCAGGTGTGGACTATACATCAGGTGCGGTCTATAGTTCAAATAATATGGCACTATGTTCACTATGGCTCACAATTGCTGTAGGCTTCTGGTCTGCTTTACGACACCATTGCTGAGACTGGGAAGGATTCTTTGGCTATAAACCTTTCTCCCCAGTCTTGTATATGGTATCTCGCTTATCTTCTCTCCTGCAGGTTGCAGTTGGTTGCAAGGAAGTGCCCGCTGCTCCAAAGGCAGACGAAGCGATCGGCAGGCTCACGAATGCAGACGTCGACAACGTACGAAAAGCAAAGCCAGTCCGACGGAAAGCCAGACTCGGGGATAAACAGCGCACCACAAGGGACGAAGAAGAGGATGGAATGTCGAGCCACCCTGTCACCGAAGTTCCGTGCGACCAGCCACAAGACCAGCCTCTACCACGATCCAAGACCTCTACTCCTCTGGGAACACCAAGGCCGCCGTCTGCCTCGGCCGACGGACAGCAGCAGACGACGGCCAGGCAGACGACTCCGCTCCCCAGTTCGTCCGGTCCTGGGAAGGTAATGTCCTGGAGCGGCACAGTTTGTTCTAGACAATCTGCTCTCAGATCACTGTACTGTTGAGCGGCAGCCATTGGACCAACTTGTGCCCCCCTTTCATGTGTCTTGCGGTGAGACAGTCAAAAGCTACAAACTTTGTCAGAAGTAATGAACACTCTTTGGATGTAGGCGGGAGGTGTGGATTTAGTTGTGGATCTATGCACGACTCATTTTTGACTCTATGCACGTAGGCGCCTTCCCCGCTCCCAGCCTCCCTGGCGCCACCCGCGATCACGAAGGTGGAGCCGGGGCTGGCGTCGGCCGCTCAGGGCAGTGCCACGCCCCCGCTCAAGGGCCTGGTGGACGAGCTGGTGCAGCTGTGCCACGAGGAGGACCAGATCCGGCTGCAGACAGCCGCGGTTGAGCAGAACATCGCCAGCGTCACCCTCACCCTCGAGGAACTCAAGAAGAAGAGGGACGAGGTGAGGAAAAAGGCCGCGTCGTGCGGAGCACCGGCTACGAGGCGCAAGCCGGTGCGCGAATTGAAGGCTGTAGCTGTTGGGGTGGGCGCTTCCAACTGCTCCGTTTGAGGCCGCGTGATTTGCAGGCTGCACTGAAACACCAATGGACTTCTTCCAAAACCGACGCGCCCCATCGCGGCGAAATACCACGCAGTGCACTCTGGGAACTAGTTGGCCACTCAGTTTCGGTTTCGGCTGAGCAGCTTCATCTCATACTATCACGCCGCGACCGAACGCGCTGCTTGCGTTTTCGATTATCTGACTTTTCACGAACGTACAATACACTCATTCTCGAGCCATACAAAACGAAGATCGGGGCACTTTCCTTGGTTCCCAAAACACCGGATATTGTGCGTGCATATGCAAACGTAGTAAGATGTGGCTTAGTCACCTGACCCCACGAGTGCATGTTTGACCTCAATTTCAATAATCCCGTCTAGTACCACTGAACTAGAACTGAAATTTGTTCATCTGCAGCCTTTCACCTATTTTGTTTGCCAAACGTCCGCTTCTCGTTACTTCATTGGGCGAAAAGCAAGCCGCATCCTCACAGGGTATCAAAGTTGAGCCCAGCGTTTACGCATAGAGTTATTATAATTTACGCTAGAGGTTCAAGTGGCGCTAGTGTGCTGACGCAAATTGAAGCAGACAGCAACCAGTCCAAAACTGACTTCCGGTAATGCATTCCTATGCGCAAAAGTGAGTGAATTTTCTCTCTGCGCTCGATCATAAGAGCAAATATCATAAAATAATTCGTACGTACTAGGTAGCTTAGAACATTTTTCAGTCAGGCCGACGAAAAAATTGGTCAGTTACGGCGTTTTTCTTTCAAATTCATCGCATTAAAAACGGTGCTAAAACGACTTCGTACGTGTATTTATGTGCACTGTCGGACACTATTAGCGCGAACACGACGTCGGCGCTTTTCAGCATGAGGGATACACGTGCCAAACGAATGAAGAACATCTGAAAATTAAGGGAGACAGCAAGAACTATGCAGTAACACTGGATCAGTAACTACTTGTGCATGTACGATCAAAATAAATTGAACGCCACGTAATCTATTCCGATTTTAAATAAGTAAGTATCCTTTATTCTTTCTCCTCTGAGCGAAGATATGTTTGTTCTACGTTCAAAATATCACCCGCACGCTCGAAATCTTTAAGGCCAAGTGCCCGATAAAAGCTGCCCGGCAGAGAAAACAACACGAAGAGACACCTTTTATAGCTCACGGACTTTATTCTCTAGGGTTTGAATGTTTTTATCCGCTAATGCACGACGGGGTCATTTTCATATAGTGACAGGACTGGCATATTGTCAATATATAAGCGTTACCGGAATGCTGGTGAACCTTGAACACATTCTATATTCCATTCGATTGCAATTTTGCTTTGAATCGTCGCTTGTTTTTACACACCTGCTGCGGAACACACGTTTTGGACTGAAATGTAGCGAAGTTAAGCATCGTTCACCGATGAAGAAAAATGCGCTAACTAAAGCAATTACACTTTTACAGTGTTAATCAAGGTGTATACTATTCGATACGACCCAAATAACCAAAGTGTTCCGTGTTAGTTTTAGCCGAAGAAGCAAAATGCACGCGCGTTTTCCCATAGGAATGCACAGGAGCACCGCAAAAGTAGACTGGTTGCTGTCTGCTTCAATTTGCGTCACGGAAGTCGCATAGACACTAGCGCCAGTTGAGCCTCTAGCGTACATTATAATAACTCTATGCGTTTACGCATGAACTTTTAAGGAAACGCAATAAATTCGACCTCACCACTGTTCAACAGTTAATATGATGTCTTCCTCGTGTCATCATATATCTCCCACTCAAATTTTATATTGATAGAAGATTAACTTTTCGCAAACGCCGAGATCGGCCAGCTACGACGGAGGCCCTAACAAGCGTCCCCTACTCCTCGCTAAGCCTTTTTGGACGACTTTTTACTGACGCCCAAGATCTGTGCCTGAACGGTGTGTCTGGAATTATCTCGGCATACTCAGTCAGGAAGAAAGCAAACACATAACAAATATTATGGCCCTTAGCAACCTTGTCAAACCCGCTTTGAATTCGTTCGTTTGGCGCACCACATAGGGGTTCATGCCCGTTCGGCGCACTTCCGGCAAACGGTGCGACATTCTTCACACAAGTGCTCGACTTTTGCTTTCTTAAAACGGTTTGTATGTGCGAATGAGCCTATAGGATTGCAGGATAACTTTATGCGCATACGCGATGTTGAATATTAGTGAAATGCAAGCGGGTGGGGACTTCACGAATTCGTGCAGTGCTGCGGGTCAGTACAGATAAGAGATGAGAAGTGTGTTAAAATGGAGCTTTTCAATGGCGACTCCGAGTTTTACCTCGCATACTCAGGCATATTAAGAAAAACAGTAATTGCAAAAAGTAATATTTCGTCTCTGGGTGCACAAAACAAACAAACTTCCTGATCAACAACACTAATGTAAAGGCGCGAGTATGCATACTTATTTGTTGCTACAGCTTGTTGATTCGTACACAAGCAAGATCCCCGAGCTTTGCAGCGTCGAGATTCCCAGCACTTGCTCGTCCACATACCTCGATTGGAACGCTAGCAGGAAGGCTCAAGTACAAAATTACAACAAGCATGTGTTAAGACAAACTATACGTCTCAGGCTTGTGCTAAAGCTTCGAGGTCTGGCCATTTAGGTTAGTTTATAGACCACAAATGCCGCTCTCAAAACCAGAAAACGTGAGATAACGGCCGTTAATAGTCCACGCTCTGTGTGTAATCTCTTGTCGACGTGTCGATCGAAACCGAAACCATGCCACCCTCCTCCCTGGCCAACTAGTTCCCAGAGTGCAACGCGCGCCGTGTTGCATGCAGGGCCTTATGGAAGTGGTCTATTGTACACAAGCCCTGGCTCTACACTGACGCAGCAGTCGTGCCTCATCTGTATAGGCCTTGCGCTGGGTAAACACCGAGTTCTGTGGAAAAAAGGGGCAGACAAGCGCCCCCTACATTTTGATCTCTTTAATATCTATCCACCCATCCGTTCATCCACTTTCGTTTCACCCCAACGATAAACTGCACCAGATGCAATACTAGAGCATGTCGGCCGTTCTGGCTCCTGGAGCGTGTCACAAGGCCTTGTGCGTTCCAGCGTTCAGCCTGAGAGTCGTGCGTCTTGCTCTCAGCGCTGGATTGGTTGGGATGGTCTGGTAGCATCCATTCTGGTTCATCCTAGGGCGAAATGTTACGAGAGTACTACATTTTTGTGTACTTCGTTCACCCCTAAGCCGAGACTGCGGTAAAAGCTACGTCCAGTCATGTGCCTCTCTTCCACCACGTCATCAGCCATACCCCCGTGCGGAAAGCCGGGTCAGGTGATAAGAGGGTGGCGGCTGATTGGTTCAGCAGGCACGTCAGTCTCACTGCCGTGGGAGTACTGTGTCTGCTTGACTGGAACAATCGAGCCAACCAAGCCATCATTGTTGCCAATGTTCGCCACGTTGGTGCTGGAAAAAGCTCCAAACAGTGGGTGGATCATGGCCTGTCTGAATGTAATAGTAAGTGTTCTTCATAGGTGCATTGGTTTTTTGCTGGGGCTTTATATAAAGTATCCCTTAAAGGACACATGCAAAGGAAAAAAAAATTTTTTTTTAAACGGCTTAGATGGAAAAAGGACGCCATAAAACGATTTTACAACGAAGAAAACAAATTTTTAGAGCTATATTTACGACGCAAAACGAATTTGTAGTTGGCGCCCGCGGGCACCGCGGAAAAGTGGTCCGTATTTATCACGTGACTGGTCTTTATTTATCACGTGGTGCTTGCGTTCTTTCGGAAGCTTCCTATGGCCTCTAAAAGTAACTTATTCATCTTTGTTTGATGTATAACAAAAAACTAAGATGAATAAGTAACTTTTAGAGCTCAAAGGAAACTCCTGAAAAAGCGCAAGCAGACGTGATAGACCTGTGCGCCGGTCAGACGACGGCGGCGGCGCCCCGAAGCAGACGGACTTGTGCGGCGGCGGCGACGGCGGCGTGGAGAAACGCGTTGAAGCGGCGTTCGCACAACGCTCAGCGTGCGGCGGCGACGCAGCGCGGCGGCGCGCGGGCCTACCACGTGACCAGCGGCGGCTCCCGCGAGCGCCAACCACAAATTCGTATAGCGCCGTAAATATAGCTCTAAAAAATTTTTTTCTTCGTTGTAAAATCGTTTTATGACATCCTTTTTCCATCTAAGCTGTCTAAAAAAAATGTTTTTTTCCTTTGCATGTGTCCTTTAATCTAATCCGCTTCGCTGGAACAAACGAGCTGGCTTTTGGCCTGTGTGCCCGTTTGTGGTTTGCTCGATTCAAACGCTAAGAGCCACCACATTGTAGCCATTTATTTAAGCGAAATGCCGGAGTTTTTTTCCGTAGCATTTTATGTACAATGGCATTTTTATCCTTCTCTTCTACAGTTGCTCTCCAGAGAAAGTCGGGTCAGGAAAGCAAGGCTGGAGAAGTTGGAGTGCCTTCAAGGTGTGTGCTTCACTTATTGTTTCATAAAGCACATCTTCAAAAAGCAAGTGTACAAAAACTAGGGATGGCCTGGGGCTGAAGAAGGGGAAGACTCGGGGAAATTTCCTGGGGATAATGGTCTGTGAAGCATGCAGAGTTGCCAAAGTCCCTAGAATTCTGCCGTTTCGTGTTTTCTCCGATGGGTTTGAGGACGGCCCTGTTCCTCAAGTTTGTTAAGCTTTTCATTAGATGTTCCACCAACGGTGTTGAGCAGGTACGGAAATCAAGGTACTCGTGGCTGCTGCTTTTCACCGACCTAAACACTCGCACCTTTCACTCTTGTTTTACAGCGGAGCTGTTAAAAGGGCCCTGCAATCATATTTAAGCGTCAACCTTTTTTTGCTGTTTCCACGTCTCTTGGGGTTTGGGCAAGCCAGCGGGCACGGAGAGAGTAACTAGATATCAGTGCGTCGTATTTTAAGCGGGCGACGCGGAAACCTCCTCCACCGACGAGGGCGACCCGCATTGCCGAATGCGCGCAATGTGTGACGTCTTTGGTCCTGGGCTTACTACTGGTCCGAGCCGCTAAAAGGTTTTTTTTTAATCGAGATACAAAATATCAGTGTCGCGAACCATTTTAATTATTTGTAAAAGTAGTTTTTGTTCAGTAGTTTAGATCAGGAAAGAGACCCGTCGACAAACCCGCCACCAAGCGGCGGAAAAAACGGCGCATACTACAAAGGGCTAGTGGGACGGGGCTCCGACGAACAGCGAGCGTAGAAAGGTCCCGGATGTATGCGGCGGCACTGCGGCCGTATACCGGCTCGAGGATCCAACTGGTTCCGAGCGTTCCGAAGGCTTTTGGCGCAGGCTTGGCTGGCGATTTGGCCGTTTGGCAGTATGGCAGCGCAAAGTGGCCCCCTTTCTGAACTGATCCTTATCCCGTGTTTGCTGTCGTTTCTGGCCAATGATGTGTCAGGCCGAATTAGTCTTTAATCGCGCAGCAAATGCAATGCGAGCCACCCTGGCCGCCCGCCTCATACAGCCTATCCAACCCGTGCTTAGTGGTGCCCTCTCGAGCCGTCGACACGGAGTGCGGCAACCATGAGCGCTCGATCAGCTCACTACTCCTCCTCTAGTTCACGGCCACTGAAGGGAGGACCTACGACGTCATGAAGGAGGTTATTTTTTGCTTGTTTTTGCAATTCTAATTTGCCTGTAACTTTTAATATAAAGCGAAATTTGAGAAAAGTTTCTTTAAGTTACTACGTTCAATGCGCTCAGGTTCGGTGCAAATTAAAAACCAGTCAAAAATTTGTTGCAGGGCCCCTTTAAGGGCTAGGTTCCCCAGGATCGTATCCGGTATGTCGACACAAACGTACCTGGACAGCTACCGCCATCTACAAGCGATGGCGGCAAGCACACAACCAGTTTGGTTTCCGCCGTCGCTCGTAGATGGCGGCAACCTTTCCAGCCATAATAGAAGAATGGATAGTTATGCGTGTTGACGGGAATTCATCGTAGGAAACAGCGCAAAAAACAGAAGACGACGATGAAGAAGCACACGTAACGAGCGCAGCGCTCGTCACGTTTGTTTCTTCGTCCTCGTCTGTTTTGCGCGCTGTTTCCTACGCTCTTATCAGTTTCGTTTTGGACTCACAATGGGTCGGCTGCGCGCCCCTTCGGGGAAAGGAGACAGGCTGTGGAAGGAGCGGCGACGTACGCAGCAGCGCGAATGGGTCCGCAACCGCCGCAAAGCCGCTGTCGCTTTGACTTCCACTGCGTCCAACGCTTCCGATTCCCTCGCCAAAGAGCACATCGCTCGCCTTGAAAGCCACCGCCAAGAACAGAACCAGCGATGTAAAGGGTGCCGGCAGGGCAACGCCACGGACGACGATCGTGCCAAGGAGGCCAAGCGCAAGCGCGAGGCCCAGCAACGACTCCAATCCACGCCGGCTGAACAGTTCCCGGGTGCGACGCAAGGTTCCGGAGGGAGTTTGTGGAGAACTCGTTTGGCGTCACGTGTGCCGTGTGCGACAGACTCTGGTTTGCCGGAGACGTATCCACGATCGGCGGCGTGTCGGACGAGAAGAAGAAGCGGGAATCGGGCGCGTGCGCGTTGCGGCAGTGTATCGAGTACAGCTCCGCCGGTCTTCCTTCTTCACGAGAGTGGAAAGGCTGAACGTTTTTTTAGCATTGTCTGTATGTTACCGAGCAGCGTCTGTAAATTTCTGTGCTGCTTTATTGCAAGAGCAGAAAGAAGGGAGGCTCACCTGCTTTCTCTCAGCCTGTCATGGGGGCTTTTCTGGAGAACCAAACGCTTTGAGAACCCATGGATTACAGAACGTTGACTGAAGCCCGTGTAACTCCTCCGACCACTCCAGGGGTGGCATCCCTGCACGGCGGACAACCGCTCGCATTTACGGACCACGCCCAAGCCTTCCCCACCACGACGGAGGTCCTGGCGTCCTTTGGCGGCTCGTCGGACCCTTTCAGCTTCCTCATGACGCCCTCCGCGTCTGCAGCACCAATGGTCTCCTCCACCCAGGCAAGTCCTCGGTGCAGAGCTCGTGGTGACGAACCACAGTGACCTCTCCTAAAGCGATAATTCAGGAACACGAAGTAAGGGTGCAAACGAACTGGTCGTAAATTGAACATAATAGCGAAGAGCCCCGAGACGCAGGCAAGAAATGAACGGCAGAAACACAAAGTCTCAAACGCAGCTGGAATTAGTTTCACAAAAGATTGCTTAATTAGTTTTCAATAAAAAAAAAGAAAAGAACAAAAAAAAACAGTAGACTACAGCTACCCTCTTTCCTTGCATAAGTTTGTTTCTTTGATAATTTGGTGCATCCTTGAGTTACCGTATTTACACGATTGTAAGTCGACCCCCCCCCACCCACATTGCACATCAGCAAAAAAAAAAAAGATTTTTAGAGCTGCACTTTGCAGCGAACTTGTGGGAATGGCAGGGTATCTCTTTCGAAAGCCCAGCCTCCAGCACGCGATCGATGCCTTCTGGCGTACTTTGGCTGCATATGCACGCGCGAGGTGCATCAGATGCCCAGGCGTTACCAAAACTAGGAAGCTCATGCTGGAGGCGGGATAACCGAAGCTGCTCCCTGTCGTTCTCACTCGGTCCGCGACTACAGACTAGGACTCGTCCGCACTGGTAATGTCAGTCCCGTCGTCCTCACCGCTACATTCTCAAAGCACGTCGGCGGCGGCGTCCAACAAAATCTCGCACTTCGCAAATGACAGCATCAACCGCATCCTCCGCTCTTGCTTGGTGATTGCATTGTGCGTCACAGGTAGGGACCGATTGCACACTTTTGCGGCGTACATTGCAAGCCTGACCTCCAACACCGGAAGGCATCCCCACCCATCCGGACTTTGGCTCGCGGAAGGCTCTTCCTTTGCCGTCGTAGTTAAATCCCGCGCCATTGCCGACTCCATCGGAGCACCACCCACTCCGACAGGTCGAACTTGCATCCAACAGCGCAGTTATTGGTTGCTTCTGGATGACGGATGGCCCTAAACGAGCACCAAAAACCTAGACTGCCCGGATCACGCCTGTCAATACAAAAAAATGTAGTTGGTGCTCCAGCGCAATCTTGACACTCGATCAAACGACTTGAGACTGCGAAAAGAAGCCTGGGTGAGTGAGGCATGAGGCTGTTCCAGCGGCCTCCGGAGTGGCCCTTACAAGAAGCGCCGCCACCCCTGGGAGTCGGATGCGCCGTGCACTGTTCACCGCCACACGTTCCGGCTAATTTGCTAATCGCTATCAACAATGCTCGTTCGTGCAAATAAACAAAAATAAGAAACGTAGAATGAGCGCACAGAATACCGCAATGCTACAGGTACAGCTGGCTGAACCCGCAACAAGCCAAGGTGTTCTGGATATCGCCATCGTTTCGTTTTTTGAGTCGACCCCCTTACTGCAGATTTTCAAAAATTGAAAAATGGGTGCATTTGTGGAAATATGGGATTTGTGGAGGGCTGGGGGTTGTAGTCTATCATTTCTTTTGTCTTGCTCGTCTCTTTTGTTTAAAGGGAAGCTACGGAGCTTCTTGGAAAAAATGAGTTAGAAGTGAATTCTTGTGTATTTTTACCCCGTGAACCCGAATACCCAAACCATTTGCTGCGTAAGTATTGTTAAACGCGAGAAAAACGCGAAAGACAGTCGCTGTCCGTGACGTCATCGACGGCTCTTTTGGCTGCCCAAGGCTAGGGGGGCGGGGCTTCAGCCCTATTTTGAAATTGCTCGTATGGCTCTCCGGCGCGTCGCATTGAAATACAATTTTGATATCTGTTAATCTAAAGGCCAAATGAACGCAATTCAAGCTTTTTTTCTTAAATGTAGAAGTGCCCCATCTTCCCTTTAAGCACTATTTGAAGCAGCCTATGGTCGAATGAATTCCAGTTGTGTCTGAAACTTTGTGTTTGTGCTCTTCCTCTTTCGCTTCAGTACCAGTGTTCTTCGTAATTATGACAATTAATTCTAACTAGAAGGAAACAGTATCCTACATCACAGTGCCCTGGCATTTTGTTGCCCCTCTGCGGGAACTTTGCCCAAAGCCCATTTCGCTTTTCAGGCTAAATGCGTGAGGAATGCGAAATGCCCAAAACGGTGTTCACTCCCTAGAAAAAAATTTTGATGTCTGATGAGACCCAATCCAGCTGCATACGCCCGGTTAAAAGAGGGTGTGTCAGATTTCTGAGGCCGGTAGGTCAAAGGGAAATGGCAAGTCATTCCTCCGACAGGATTTAGTCACTCCTTATTTTACTGGGGCAAAATCTTGATCTCCCAAATTTCACACTTTTGTTTGTGGGGTGTTGCACTGCAACCATTATTTTCCAATCTCTGGAGATTTTCGAAACAAACAGATATTTTTGCCGTTTGGAAAGCGGACCTTTCGTTTCATGCATTATTGGATTTGAATCACCGATCTAGAAACTATATTTATCTTCCCAACCCACCAATTTTGGTAGATCATCCTCCTGCCTGAGACTTGGTTCAACGATTCCTCGGTAAAAAACTCGTAGAAGCACAGGGCGCCATTAAACGAAAAGTAGCGACGGTTACGAGTAATTTGAGTACTTCCAAAAGAAAGATTATATTACTTTGTCATTACTTCCTAATATATGTAATTAAATCGATATAAGATTACTGAAAAAATGTGGTGCGCTTCACAGCGACAACAGCTTCTGGTTCGAGACGGATGCCACGCCACGGGCCACGCCACTTAAAGTTGGTTGTCGGTTAACGCTTTCTTGGGAAGGGGTTCGTGAATGAAGCACCTGACGTCTCGTTTGGTTGTGTGCGTCTTCTCTGGAGGCAGGGCGGTTTGGGCTACCTGGGCGGCCTGGCGGGTCCTCCCAGTGTCATGCAGCAGCTGTTCCCCCACCTCCCGCCCATGGGGGCCGGGCCGGGGGCTCCCTTCGGCGACACCGAGGGGGCGTCGCCCGTCACCGTGCCCGTCACCTCCTCGACGGGCGGGCCCAGGAAGCCGGCGGCCAAGCGCAAACAGGCCAAGAGCGGGGACGCGCCGGCTCCGAGGTGGGACTTGTTCGTTTATCTCTGTGTTTCGGTGCTCCGCTGGGTCCGCACTCTCCGAAATACTGTCGGTCCACCAGGCAACAGCATCTCAGATTCTGTTGGCCCAGCGTGCCATATTTCGGCTGTTTCTTGAAGTGCACGTTGCATGTGTCCTAAATGTATTTAAAATGTGTCTCAACTATGTTTCATGCATACTTTAAATTTTACGTGTATCCTGACTCCATAATAAACCCGAGACTAGGAAAATGTAAAGAGAAAAGAGGAAAGCCTCGCAGAATGTTTTGCACTGTGTACCTTGAGGGTGAATAAATAATTAAGATAAATAAATCTACCACCAACTCTCCTCCCAAGTAAGGTAACTAAGAAACAAATTGTATCCGAACCGCATCCACAAAATTCGAAACTGCATCCCACGCTTAATCTGCGCATTCATTTTGCATCGTAAAATCAAATATAAATAAAAATTAAAAAGAAAAGCATCTAGATTGTATTTTATTAGTATGGACGAAGAGCATGTACAGGGCCAAGATTGAAAAAAAAGAGTAAACATGTAAGACAAAGATGACATGGAGGTATCCCATAAGCCGTCTGCTTACCTTCGTACAAAGAACTACAGTCGAACCTCGATTTAGCAAAGTCACCGGGACCCCCTAATTATTTCGTTAAATCGGGAACTTCGTAAAGTCGAGAAAGACATTCTTCGGGATAGGCTGCGCGGGGAATCCGAATTTGTTCGTTAAATCGGGAAACTCGTAAAATCGGGTTTCGTTAAATTGAGGTTCAACCATATTCGTGTCAGAACACGGTGACGCCGATAATTCAGACCTGTTCCATATTTCGGAGCTAAAGGAGGAACTGTGACCTAATCAATAAAAATGGTGCATACCTATTCACAACCAATGTTTCGGACAGCTTGCAGTCTGAAAGTTTGGTTTTTCGGACAAAATCGTCTCGAGCAATCGGCGGGAAACACCACCAAGAAGCGGCCATTTTGGATTCTATCTTGGCTGCACATGGATTGGCTTGGTTTGGCAGCGCTACTTATATACTGCTGAGTCCTGCTGCTAGGTGACGCTGTACGGCTTTTTTTTTTGTCCAGCTGGGCGTCATTATTACCATCATTGCTGTTTCCATTTTGCTTTGTTCATTCGCCATTGCAGTCGTGGACTTGCGCCTCTCATCTCGTATTGGTGAACCGTGTTTTCGGACCACGCTGGCTCGGACGTCATTGCCCCACCTGTCCTTACGCCGCCGCAATGTGTCGCTAAGAAGCGCAGAAAATACTCGACCATAACGCAAGAAAAGAAGGCAGCGATTCTCAAGCTAACAGAAAGTTGCCAAACGCAGACGGAGGCGTAATCTGAAACAAGGCGCGCAGGGGTAACCTGGAGCGAGGCTTTATTCACGGCTTTTTTTAACCCTTTAAGTGCCCCTTTGTTTTTCGGAAAGTGACCTAAAATTGACATCTTTTTTTCATTTAGAGGTTTTATCCCTCTAGTAATACAGATAAAATTTCAAAAGTCTATTACGCAAAAATCAGCGGCGGTGGCAAAAAAAAAACGAACAAATGTGCCAACTAAAACGAGTGCTGCCATCTATGATCAGTGCCACAAACTACTCGGACGAACCTAGCTCATCCGTGCAATTGAGGGCTACCGAAGAAACCACGGGACGAGCTGGGCTCGTCCGTAGCATTTTTAACCAAAAAGTGGCCGACGAGCTCGGCTCGTCCATGGCGCTTCGAGGGTTAAGCCGGCTTAGACGTAACAAAGGCAAGTTTTTACAGCGGAGCTGTTAAGGGCTAGGTTCCCCAGGATCGTGTCCGTGTATGCTGACACAAACCTACCTGGAGAGCTACCGCCATCTAAAAGCGACGGCGGCAAGCACACAACCAGTCTGGTTTCCGCCGTCACTCGTAGATGGCGGCAACCTTTCCAGCTATAATAGAATGGATAGTTGGGCGCGTTGGTGGGAATTCATCGTAGGAAAGAGCGCGGAAAACAGACGACGACAAAGAAGAAGCAAGCAGTGTATCGAGTACAGCCCCGCTGGTCTTCCCTCTTCGCGAGAGTGGAAAGGCTGAATGTTTTTTATCCGATGAGTTTTCAGACTGCTCTATTATTCGGACGTTTTTTCGGTCCCTGTGAAATCCGAAAAATCGGTCGGCGACTGTATTCAATAATGGCAGCACCTGTCGATTTGAGTTTTAGACACGAACCCTCAACTGCATGCTCAGAACCATGCACTTAAAAACAACTCGGTGCCAACTGTCGAGAAAAGGAAAATGCACCCACACGGAGTGTTTCACTTGTCGAGGTTGCTGTGTAGAAGGAACAGAATATTGGCTACAGAGACAGATTGAGACTGGTTCGCTTTTCTTAAATTAATGCTCGCTAATGAGAAGTGTCTCTCCGTTGGTGCACTTGATGCTGGGATGGCATGCATGAACTGCGCAACAAGAATGACTTACAAGAATGGACAGTGTGGCTGGTTGGTAAACGTTTATGATGGAAAACAGTGCGAAGCACAGGGACACAGAGGAGAGAAATTCGCTCAGGACAAGGCGCTGACTATCAACTTTCTTATTTTGAAAGCACGCGGGTATGGGGTCTTCTTTTTCTTTCACTGTGGTGTATGTGTTTCATATCACTGAGTGATACTATGTATTTCATAGTATCACTCACTTGTTCACTCTACACCGTGTGGTTGCACATGCTTATGGGCCGCCTCCGCAAAACCTAGATCCGGACATCCAATCCGCATCCGCAGCCCCTGGCATTCCGCATCCAATCTGCAGTCCGTCAAATCTGATTCATTTTTATTCGCATCCGCCAGTTTACTGCGGATATCCGCGGATGATTTGTGGATAATCTGCGGATATGCGGGGATTTATAGATGAACCGGGATATTCATATCTTTTTAAGTGTTGATCACATTCGGTTAGGCCTGTTGAGCGCGTTTCTTACCGAGCTTCAGTGCGCTGCGGAGAAGCAACATCCACGGAGCTTGGCTTTTGCGGGTGTTGCTTCTCACCCTCACAGTGGTGCTCGGCAGGAAGCGCACTCAACGGGGCTAACCCAAAGTACAAGTATTGCAGTTGCATACTTCGGAGGAAAGCACACATTCAAAGCGGGACGGTGTGTGCGCACACCTGGTTTATCTAAATATAAACGGAAATTTTGTGAATGTTGATGTCTACGCTAAAGTAAAATTTTTTCAATCAAACTGTAGCTGTTACGCGAGAGTTAGGCAGAGATGTCCTGACAACATGCACTCATCATTTGTGATTGTCTTTTTTTATTTTCTTCCTCGAATTTGGGATTTAAGACAGGTTATTTGCATACTGCAAGAAGATAAATGAACCCCCTTTATTAGATATAGTTGGGCATCTCTATAAATTTCATTTTATGTCAAATGCACAGTTTACTTGCAGTGCCAATGTAAACATTGGACATTAGGTGGCCGGAGCCAATAAATATACTTAGATTAAAATAAGCTTAGCTTGGAAGCAAACAAGTCAAAGCTTGAGAACAACCTGCACAAACTCGGCTGGGTTTTCGTTTAACCACGGTGCTGTAGTGAATTGCCTAGAGAAACTATTCTATATTCAATCCAAAATAATTCGGCCCAAACCGTTATTCTTTCTGAATTTGATTCATACTCCAAACCTACGATTTGCACATGCCTACTTCTTAAATGAAGGTAACTTAGATGTGTGTAATTGCTGTGGTTCATGTCACACTGGTGCGGAATCAAGCTTGGACGTGGCTAATCTTCGTTCAACCAAGCTTGTTTGTGTTCTCTCGTTGTTTTTCCAGGAAAAGATCAAGGTCTAACAAGGTGGATGGGGAGGGGGATATTGGTAAGTCTGCAAGACCAACCAGCAAGCTTCTGACTAGTCGATTCTTTCCGAGTTAGAGGTGTGTAAAGCACATTCTTCAAAATATGTAAATTTTGGGACCGTTGAACGCCACTCATTTTTTTTACGCGGTGTAGCATCCCTATACGGCTGAACCTCACTGAACCTGACTACTTCGAACCATCCCTCGCATCAAACCACTTCACAATGTCTCCCAAATCCAGTAAAAAAAACTTGCACAGTTTCTTTTTGTTTTTTAGTACAGTAATTTTTATGGTTTTGGATGGATTAATTGCGATTTCCAGACCAGCAAGCTGCCCTGGAAGTTGGCCTTTCCTCACACCAGAGTACTCTCATCCTTTGTAGTGTGTAAAAGCCAACTTCCAGAGCTGTCCTTTGGCACTATTACGGAAGCATTGAAGGCAGCAAGCTCGAATGTATTATTTTCACTAATTATATTAAAAAAGAAAATGCTCCGATCGACACGGTTTGAAACGCAAGATATGGGAAAGTCGGCAGCTATTTTGCTGCACAACCATTTAGACTGAGTAATTTGTTTGCAACGAAAGCGGAGAGTTATTGGAGATGGAGCGTACTCTCGTTTTATCGTATTTTGCTTCGCATACCAAGTGCACATTGTATCTGAAACAGGTTTGGACAGCTTAACATCTATGTGATTTGCAACCTTCCTTATAAAAATTATCAATGAGCTTCCATTGCATCGCTAATGTATTCTATAAGAATAGATTAGAAACTCAATGGTAACCACTGATGATTTTGTAAAGGTGACTAGAGGTGAAGAAAGCACTCTCGGTAGAGAGCAGTGTACCAGATGTCTGGCCGTTGCGCGTCGGAAGCTCTTGTAGCGGGTACATATTGGAATGTTTCAGACGAGCAACGACTGGACGAGATTGTTTGCGGTCAGGAGATTGCAGCTCACGAAGGTGCGATCGTTGCCCTCAAGGTACGCTCATCGCCATCATACTGGTGCCAGAATCTCCGACCGTCGTTTCCGCTTTGTGGGGGGTGGTAACGGCTGTGCTTGACCGCCCTTTCAGCTCCACAAGCACTACGTGTTTTCAAGCTCCACCGACAACACTGCCAAGCGCTTTGACCTTCTGGTGAGAAGAATGGCTCGGACATTTCAGCCTACCCTACCAAACTATGGTTCTTGCACTTGCCGAAAGTTAGCTTGCACTAGCTACGAAAGCCCCGCATTTTAGGACATGGCCGTCGTTTGACAACCACCAGCAGTGCGTGGTACTGCCTTTCACTTGCTGCTGCTGCTACAAAAGATTTAGAGTAGAACTAAAATCCCAGTGGCTGCCGTAGCATTCACTGCCGAGGTTTTTCTTTTAACAGTGGGTAGAAAAGATTTTAATAATTTTAAAAACCCAGCCTTACGTGGCCATATTGGACAGCGACCACCAGCAATGCACGACGTAATCATCACTGGCGACATTGTGTAATGCTGGTGGTTGTCCAATCCTGGGCACGCAATAGAAGGGAATCAAATGTGGCAAACTCGGCAAGTGCGAGTTTGAGCGTGTCTGTGTGGAACTGTTGCTTCTTAGGGAGCCAGTGAGGCTGATGCAAAGTGTGGAGCTGTGACCCCCGCCGGTGCCCTTATTTCCAGGACCCGAGCCAGTCTGTGGTGTACAAGGGAAGCACAATGACGGTGAACTCCCTCGAGGTGCACTGCCCGAAGAAACTCCCTACCCTGCTCTACACGGCGTCTCTGGACGGATTCCTGCGTTGCTTCGAAGCCGACGTAGGTGGCGCTGGTCTCTCTTTGAGGCTCTGTAGCCCGCAGGAATTTCACTGATTTCCCACGAAGGGGAGAATCGTTTGCCAAATCATTGTGGCGCAAAGTACCGTGGGTCCAAAGTACAAATGAATGAAATAAGTTACGCTGGTGGGTGTACTGAACTGCCGAAGGGTGTCTGGCACGGGCCAGCGAGGGATTGCGGATAAACTCGCCTCGCCATTTTTTGGCGTGATCCGAAATCTCGAATTGACACGATAAGCCTCTGTCGAATTGCGGGCAACTTTGCCTTTATTCGAACCTGTCAGTTGGGAACACGTCGGCAGTTTCCTTTTCGTGCATTTTATTTGGCGTTTTTTATTTCTTTCAGTCTGGGGAATGTGTGCAAGAGCACAACATTGAGATCTCCATTGTGTGCTCTGCCCTCTGTTGGGGAAAGATCTACCTCGGCCTCCAGACCGGGTACGTCGCAGTCTTCAATCTCAAGGTGAGCCCCCCTCTGGTTTCGTCCCGATTCCGCAGCGACGTTTTGGTCGGCCTGTAGGGGTTAAAAAAACATTGGGAGATGTTGAGAAAAACATTGCGAGAGTCGTGGAAGTTAAGGGAGAAGCACTACATGTTTACCTGCTTTCATCAGCTCCTTCGTTCGGGAGTTTCAAGGTCTATCGACGGCGAGCGACAACCGTATGAGTGCTGATCGCTGCTCCAAACATGTTTTCATTGTGCCGTTTCTATCCTCCATATCTTACGCTGCTACAATTGCTGGAATCGCCCCATGGCGCATGGAACGCGTCTGCGACTTTGCGATTACCGCGTCCCGAGAAGTGGTTCCTCGACGACGTCGTACAGGTGTCACGCCGCCGCCGGCCGCAATCTAGGCGGTGTCGCAGTGACGGTAGTCTATGCGGCAGGCACTTGTTCTGCTGCATATGCTACCGCACAGCACTTGTAGGCACGTTCCATGCACCGTACTAGAAAGTCTATGCACGAAGCGGCGTTCGGCTAGGACACGTACGGAGACGACCCGTACTGCACTCTCCGCCCGTCCAAACGGGACTGGCACACCGATCCAAATCCACGCCGCAGAGCCAGAAGGTGCAGGAGACGTTCTACTGCTCCAACTGCCCGGTGAGCCGCATCACCACGGCGACGGAGGGCGCCCAGAAGTTGCTGTGCACGGTGACCAACGACGGGAGCATCACGATCAGGGACCCCTCCACGGGGCTCCTCTTCCGCTGCCTGGACGGCCTGGTCCAGCCGCCCTCCTGCATCGCCGTCCACAACGGAGCCGTGTACACCACCTCCGCGGACCGCACCATACGCACGCACGAGCTCAGGGTACGTCTGGGAGCCCTTGCCCCCCCGGGCGGTGTCGACCTTTCGGGGTTCAGACGTGGGTCGTGTCTTGAAGGGAAACTGAAGCAGTCCTGTATTCGGGGAAAAACGCTCGAATCGTCCTCGTTTAGCCTCCAGGATCGCGAATGTCAAGATTTTTTAACTTGGTCCACGGAGACTGCAGAAAGTAATTTTCAAAGTACCGCCGAAGCCCTTCCTTCCCGGAGCATGACGTCACATTGGGAGTTTTCAGATTCTCCGCTCTCGAGCACCTTCGGCGCCTATCCAAGCTATGCACGCGCACTCTCCGTGTATTTCAGAGAAGGTAAGATAAAGACGTAGCGACTGGTGCCTGTGCGGGGGAACACACCTGGCAAGTTTGGAATGGCACGCGCTGCCCACACGAGCGACATGCACTTGTCAACCGAAAGGTCCTTTTATGACCTAACGACTGGTCGGAGGGTTTTCTTATTTTCTCGCGTTAATTTAAGTTGCATCTTCGGGAAAAACGAAAGTGATATTCAGGTGCACAGGATAAAACTACACTAGAATCAGCTTCTATCTGATTTTTTTTCAAGAAGTGTTTCGGCTTCCTTTTAAGGCCAGTTAGCACACTTACGACCGCTTACGATTGTGCGCCTTACAAGGGGTACTCCGGCGTTTTCTTCGTAAGCCTCAATTTGCCTGAAAATTCGCTAAACACATCATCAAACATAGCCAAACTACTAACCAAAGTATTGGGCCGAAATTAAATTTTTTTACGAAGTTATAAATTTACAATTTTGGTCCTCGCCTTTTTTTTTTTTCAAAATAAAAGTCTACCGGCCACGAGGAAAAGGTTATGTCAGCGAAAGGCAGGGGTTAGACTTTGTTCCCATTTGACTACAGAAAGCTTTGTGGTGTGAAATGAGTGCTTTGTGAGCTTGCTCCAGCACCCGTGCAGCAGCACGAAACAATTGCTTGGCATAGTCCATCTTTAGACTGCCCGCTCGACATGCAAGCCTGCCTTTCCCCGACTTGAGGGCGCCGAAAAGCGCGGGTATATTTGAACATTGGTCTTGGCATGGTTTTCATTAGCCGATTTCACCATAACTATTCTTAACTTTGCGATACTAAATAGCGTACGAGAAAGGGTAAAGGCCGGTGATTTCGTAGATGTAGTTAGTGGGGGACCTCAGTAAATTGCCAGAGTGCCCTTGTAACGCCTTTTGGGATCTCTTGCAACAAGAGACCACGGTGGCTTTATAGTCACTGAATGTTTCCAGAGCGTGGTGTTCGATAGCGTCTGCTGCGACTGTTCCATTTTAGGTTTGATCGGCTATTTTGACGCCGAAACATATATGGTAAAAAGGGCTGCCAAACCTTGTCTCCCAAGCAGACGCACCGTGAATTACCACCGAAGTTAGGACGCAATCGGTCAGGACGCGCTACCTGAAGCCACCGGTGAGACACGGTTGTATAAAAACAATATTAACTGTGCCGCTAAACCTAAAAGAAGACAAAGGGTTTATGGAAACATCACGCTCCTGTCATTCTGCGCTATAATCTCCGATAAAAGTTTGTGCAAAAAGAGCTTTTTTTCTGTTTGTTTTTATGCAAAGACGTGCCTTCTAAACGTTCATCTGGAACCATATAGCTTGGGAGTTTCGGTACTCTGGGAACATTCAGTGACTAGCTGGTGCCATCTATCGGATAGCCATGCAACACTTGGCATTCTCATATATTTCCTATTTTTATTCGTGCATCATCGCCCTTTTTTTTGTTGCTCTAAAATCTTTGGACAATGTTATAGGCGGCCATTTCTAATTGACACTGCGTACATTCGATCTCGCAAATGCCACGAAACCTTTGCTCTAAGGAAATGCGGTTCCGAGGTCACCTCCCAGTTGGCGCTGGCATGCCACTGCATTCTCTTGTCCCGAGAGGTCATGAAAACCCGGTTCTAAGCAGACGCGCGCGTCTGAATGGGCCTTCAGTGCTGGCATTTTGCGCACTTGTATAGCGTTCATATTTCTACGCGACCGCGACGTTTTCTTAGAAAAATCTCCTAAAATGCGATAAACTTCTAAATTTAGTAAGGACAGAGATCGCCCTTTCGAGATGGTCTCAAAAATGTCCACCGTGATTTAGGTGTAAAGGAGAGGGAAAGCGGTCAGACACGTAGTCTCAGACAGGCAGGAAGCAAACGTGCGAGTCCTTGAAAATGATAAATCTGCCGAACAACGCCGTTTGCACTCTTTCTCGTTTCAAAAATAACCCCGGAACATTTTTTCTTTCTTTTTTATTTTCTGAAAAGTAAAATTTTGATCGTTCAATTTTATGTAATACCTCACGCCCATACACTCGAGCGAATATGGCAGTACTCTGGACCTTGTGCCGCGTCGACGTGGGCTGCATCTAACGCCCGTGGTTGCGCGTTGCTTTGGCAGACGGGAAGCCTGCTCAAGGTGTACGAGGCGAAGAGTGCGGCCACAGGGGTGCGCTTCTACAAGAACCTCCTGGTGTGCTGCTCTTTCGACGGTCTCATACGCTGCTACAAGACCAAGGTACGGGGACCTTTCTATTCCGGACTGCTCGTTCGGGGTGGCAGGATCCACCGGACAACCAGGAGCGCGATTCACTACACCACCCCCGCCGTAACTTGTCAAACGTCGAAGTCTACGGTCCCAGTGATCCACTGAGAGCATCAAAGGGAGGCACATGGCTGCGGAGCGCAAGTTTGTCCGCTTCTTGCGCAGGGGTTGCAATGATGTCAGAACGCCGAGCTCTGATTGGCTGATTGGAAAAAATCGTGGGTAGACCTGAAAGCGTCTACCCACTATCTTTTCAACCAGAGCCAATCAGAGATCCGCGTGATTCTGACGTCACCGCAACTCCTGGACAAGAAGCAGACGACTTTCCCTCCGCATTGTCATGTACTCTCAAGGGGGCATTCAGAGCTTGGACCCCCATTTTTGGCATCATTTGGTACTTTTTCCGAAACACCAAAAGATAGCCCACATCTAGTAATTGCAGGACCCTGGCCAACGGTGATACTTAACGGGAGATAAGCGAACATTGCTGCCCTGGAAGGATAGTCGTCTTTGGTTCGTCGCCCCTTCCTCCAATCCCAAGTTTCAACTGTCGGACAATCTAAAACTAGCAATCTTTTTTCAACTTTTTTTTTATGGCACGTTGAAATTTAGTTTCCTTCTTATTTTCATCCGATTGGCTATCAGTTTTAGGTGAGTTGGCTTTCGGGATATTATGATAGTCGGTTTTGTATTCTTGTACCAAGGCAGCCCATGAGTCGTAGAAACTCTCTTGGCTGCACTTTTGGCCAAGTGCAGTGCCGTGCACATTTCGGGTACGCTGAAATTACCCAAGAACCCACTGCTATTTGGAGGCGGCGCGATTTCTCGAAGTATAGACCCCGATTCGCGAGGTTCCTTAGAACACAACTAAAAATGAGTGATGCTCGCGATATAATAATTTTTGCCCGCTACTCGGCTGCAAGGATTCTGGGTGGAGCTGAGCCAAGCAGGGTGTTTGAGTGGTCTGTAGCGCCGGAAAAATGTGCATCTTGACTTCTTCTCTTTTGGTGAATCCCTACTCTAATCTCTAAATCTCTTTGACACTCCTCCCAAAGGATTTTTCGTGTCAAGTGGTGTACTACGGGGCTGGGAAGAACATGGTCATGAGCATGGATGTCAACGGACCTCTGGTAAGTTTCTCTTCGGGAGTGTCAGTAACTTTGCAGGGGTCGAACGGCTGCGCCATTTGCACCTTTTTGTGCCAGACGCATTTGTCTGCGCCATTTTGCGCCATGTTGCAGAAACTGCGCCACAGCCAACAGCTCGCGCCATTATGCACCAAATCGCAAAACGTGCGCAAAAAAAAAAGAAATTGTATTTTGTCTTGGTTTCGGTTTCTATCGACTCGATTGGCAACAATGAGCGCGTTTAGCTTGGTCGACCTGTTTTGTTTTACGTTCTTTTGCGAAGAGAACTCACAGGCAGCCTTTTGTGCCGGAGTCAGGCAGACGAACGAGGTCACGTTTATTATAGGTAAATTAAGATACAAGAAAGGCGCCTCTGGTACGGGGCGCTCAGCTTATGCGCGAAGCGGGGGAACGGATGTTTATATCTCGGGCTGCGCGCGAACGGTTGTTCTCAGTCGCTTTGGACTTTGGTGCTTGCGAGCGTTGGCCCGTCGGCAGCTCCACAACATTGCTCTTCCTAAGGGAGCTTCTAAGATGTGCCGAAACGGTCTGGCTCTTTTAGACATCGGCCGTGCCAAGTATGTTTATGGCAGGTGTCGGAACATGTTTCCTCGGGCCTCGTGGTTGTTTCGGGGGACTCTTCGATGCATCGTTTATCTTGTTGATCGGGGAAAGGAATTAAATGCGCGCGATTTCTTCGGATCTCTTGACCCTCGGACGTTATCCAGTAAGATCACGGTGTATGGGCCTTGTTCTGAACAACTCCGGTTCGCTTAAGGTCAATGACCCAAACTCGCTCTCCAGAGCCGAGTGGATCGAGTTGAAGCACTCCGTGTCGCCGGTCCAAGTATCGCTTTTGTCGGTTCCTGTTTTCCTGCTCGTAGCGACGCAGTTCTTTTTGGTCGGGGGGCTTTGGTTCCAGGAGCTGAGTGGCGATGGGTACGGTTGTACGCATCCTTCTCCCCATGAGAAGTTCTGTCGGACTGTATCCGTTGGGCAGAGGCATTGAACGGTAGATCAGGAGTGTCTCACACGGATCTTCCGTTTTGCCGAGTGATCTCTTTATGATCTTCACCGCAGCCTCCGCCATCGCATTGCTCTGCGCGTCGCGAGGGCTCGATGCGATGCGCTTTAATCCGTAGGTCTGTGAGAACTTTGTGAATGCTGAACCTGTGGTTCCTGGAAACTCAGAACCATTGTCAGACACCACTACTTCTGGGATGCCATGCTTCGCAAATATCGATTTGCTGTGCATTATTACTTTTTGCTGCGGTGAGGCTTTGCAGTCGGGCAATTTTGGAATAGCGAGAGTAGTAGTCGACGACGACTAGCCACCATTTTCCGTGACAGAAGAAGAGGTCCATCGCCACTCTCTCCCACGGTCGACTAGGAAACTCGGACGGGATGAGGGGAAGCTTTGGGTTCTGGCCAGTTTTAATGCACTTATCGCAGTTCTTGACCAGGCGCTCGATATGATAGTTTATCCTCGGCCACCACACGGATACATTTGCCCGTACCTTGCATTTTCCTATGCCCATGTGTCCTTCATGAAGTTGTTGCAGGCCATGTGGACGGCAGGATACTGGTACCACTATTCTTGAACCATTCGTGAGAAGGCTGTTTTGCACGGCAATCTGATGACGGTACTCGTAGTACTCTCGGAGGTCTGTTCCGAGATCTCGACGATTTGGCCAACCTTTGTGGCTGTACCTGGCGAGTCTTTGGCAAACACGATCTTTGTTTCTGTTCTGCCATTGTCCATTGGAGACTCGTTTGCGTTGCGGGTAGGGACGTCTCTCTGTGTCAAATGAAGCAATCGATTTGTTCTTGCATCTCCCTGTCTTGCCGCTGTGGAAGAGGGCTTCTGGACAGCGAGTCAGCTGCTTGGAGTTCCTTGCACGGAACGTGGACAAGTTCGAATGAGTAGCGCATGAGACGCACGCGCAGTGTCTGAAGACGTGGGGTTAGGTCGTCCAATGACTTTGATCCGAACAGAGAAACGAGAGGTTTGTGGTCGGTTTCCAGTACAAAGTGCGTTCCCACGATGTAATCTCGGAATTTCTCGCATGCCCACGTGAGTGTCGAACCTTCTTTTTAGATTTGGGCGTACCTCTTCTCTGTTTCGGTTGGTGTTCTGGACGCATAGGCGATGACGCGATATGATCCATCCTCCTGCTCTTGACGCAGCACTGCTCCCAGGCCGCAGGATGATGCATCTGCCGATACAATCAATCGATCGTTTGTTGGCGTCGTAAATTTCGAGAACGGGGCAGGTTGAGAGGATTTCCTTCCACTTTATGAATGCTTTCTGTTGAGGATGATCCCGCTTCGGACACCATGTTTCGTTTTACGTTGACCTTGCAATCCTTTGTTCCGTTTATTCTCCCTGTGTATCCCGAGTCGGAAGCGCGCAAAAAAACTCAGTCGGATTCCAAGCGCTACACCACCTGCGACTGGATTGTTCTTCTTCAACCATTAGCAGTTAAAGGGATGCTGAATCGGAGTTTTCGTTGCAGAAAGCAACGCGGAAGCGCTAGGCGGGGCCCAACAAACCCGACAACATCATTCATAAAGCGATCTCTCCAACGGATGGTCGTATTTTTGTGGAAGAAGAGCGCGCTTGAACAAGGCCGAAAGAGGCCGTGACGTCGCGATTCTCGTTTCCTCCTCTTCTCACTTTGACTCCGTGAGGACGCGAAGAGCGAAGGAAGCAAGGCCGTTTCCCCCTCCTTCGAGCAATTCTGTAGGAAACGCGACATTGCGATTCTCACTCAATCGCATCCTTATTTTACAAAAATGCGGCCATTCGTTCGAGGTATCGCTTTATGAGTGGTGTTTTGGGGTTTGTGGCGTCCCGTTGAACACCCCTGCTACCTTATTTTGTGAAATCCAAATTTCTGTTCAGCATCCCTCGAAGAGAGCTGGTTGAGGTGAGGTCGAGTCGTTATGCGTCAGATTGCCTGACGCTCTGGGGCCCAGGATTCCCAGTTGAAAACGAATGAGCCAAAGATTCCTTTTAATACTTCATCATTAGAAGTTGGAACCGCATTCTCGCAAGATAAATCGTGATTTGAAAGAACTAAAGCGCGGTCGGATCCGAAACCTTGCCGGCCTGCAGCTCTCACGCGAGCGGTAGATCCGCTGGGCGTACTTTAACCTTGCTCCTGTTTATCGTTTAGAATAGGATAACTCCATTAATCGTAATCTGCTGCTTCGATATTGAGTTGCTTAATAGGATAAACTCGAAATTTGTTGCTCCGTTCCTCCGCACAACTGCACGTCCATTGCTTAAGCACGTCACGAGGTTCGCACGTATAATTACTATGTCGAGCACGTGTGGGTTGCGCGATAAGCAGTGCTGGTTTGCATTTTGAGCAGCTGAAAGCCACTCAAAAATTATCGAGGACACTATCTTCAGAACCATATGGTACTTGCTTTTTTGTTCTCATTAAGGCTGACAAAAGTTTCAAGTTTTCGCATCAGTTACACTGTTATCCAATCTACCTAGATCCCTTACCACTCCTGTTCATCTGTGCTGCTAAGCACAATTGAAATTGCTCCCGTGCTTGTCTAAGACACAAGCTGAAGTGCAATGAAAGCTGATCTAAGCTGCTCCCAACCTGCTCCAAAACAGCTGTTTCAGCTGCTCCAAGTACATTTCATGAGTTCCACCCCTGCTTTGTGGTAGGGTCACAATTAGGTATGGCTGCCGTCCAATTGGCTCGATAATTTTGATTGGGCCTCTTTCGTTGTTGTATTCTTTTTGTGTTCATTAAACTTTGCTGAGTTAGACACTTTAATACACTATGTATATTGCTTTCCTGTGGCTGCAGTCTCTGGCTTTTTGTCATTATGCAGCGGATATTCCTGCTTTAATAAAGAGCAACTTATTGTACAACATTGGGACTTTGGCAATGGAGGTAATCTCTTAAATCATGTACTTGAGAGATTTTGCTCCTTCGCCTGTTCCAAAGACGCTCCGTCAAAATTAATATGTATGGAAGATTTATCTCGCTCGTTAATTGGACGAAAGATTGTGTGCTTAGTTTTTTTGCATTAAGTTGTAGTTTGTTGCACTAAAGAAAACATGCACTTGCATTTTTTTTTACATGTTCCCCTCTTCTTTGAAGGACGGTTCTAGAAAGCCGAATAAATTCGATGAATTCTTGGTGCTTGTTCCAAGAGCCAACATTGCCTGCTTTCTCTATTCTCGCCCAGATTGCAACTGGCAACAGAAAGGGCAAGATAGAAGTCGTCAACTTCGACAAGAGCAACCTGCAAGTGTGTGGGGTGAGCGTTGCAGATGTGGTGCTCTTGATGCGTTCAATGTAATATTTTCTTCACCTTCAGATTCAACATGGGGCTCTTTAAGGAAACAATAGCTGTCTGTGCATTGATCTCGATATGAAAGATCCTGGGAGTTCTCGTTGCAGACACTTTTCTAAGAGACTCGGCTTCTTCAAGTGCCTTGACGATGCTAAGTTTCCCCGAGCGTGTCACGGTCTAAAATGTTCCGCAAGTGCCTGCCAGAAGTTTGAAGATAATTTTTCTTTTCCTTTAGTTTGGGCATGGGTTAAAGAGCAGAAATGCGAAGGGTCTGGTTGCATCAGCGCGCTCGGAGAAGCGGCGGCCGCGGAGGGCCGTCTCGGCTTGCTAGTCAGGCTGAGAAGCCTGGGGCGGATGCCTGATATTGGGTAGTTTTCAGACGTCTCGAAAGCATCTGATGGACTATCGTAGTGATACGAGTGCATGCTCAGTGCTTTACGGTGGTATCGCCCGCTCTGAAGTGGTACTACTATAACGCACCCGTTATCTGCTAGGCTTTGCGATGGTTCGGGGTCCAAACCATTCCGGTGGAATCTAGGTCCGCCTCAGTGGTTGCCCCTTTTCCGGGTCTCGAACGACGCAGGTGCAGTCGTGCAACCTCAAGTTTGCCCGGGAGGAGGACTTGGTTCACCACCTGCGGCGAGAGCACATTGGCGTCGGCGCCAAGGGCTCCATGACCTGTCCCTGGACGCAGTGCCAGATGAGCTTCTCGGGCCCAAACTGCAACAAGGTGAATATCCTCGTGTCTGTTGCGTTTTTGAAGACCTTTATTCAACTGACACCCTCCAGCACCGCTCGTGCCGAGTACAACTCAGAAGTCCCATACGCACCAGGTTTTCTTTTGCCCGGCTATTGCCCCCGCGCTCGTAGTGCCCTCTGGACACCACAGTGTCGTCCAGTCGTAATCCGGGCAATCAGCGGCTCGTGAGCGCACAATATAAACAGATGGTGATGATGATTATCGTGACGATGATGAGGTTGTTGCGTCTTTAAATGTGCCAGTCAGAGACGTGTTCCAGGCACCTTAGTTTAAACGTAGCCTAATGTTTTTGTGCCATACTGCGAGTTAAGGGGGTCTGGAAATTAAATCGAGTCTGAATGCTGCACACTGCGCAGGCAAACTTTTGAATTTTTCGAGCATGCCCTTAGTTGTGTGTACCTTAACTGCGTACAAGACTAGCGATTCCTGGACGAATTGCCATTTTTTCATATTTTACTGTCCCACGTGTGTGGCCACTGCACCGAAACCACGTGGTACTGGGGCACCGAAATGACAAATCGATTATTCTACTGACGGTCGAAGGTTTGCACGAGTGCAAAACGTGATATTTCGCGCAGGCTCGGTGCAGGCGACTCGAAAGTCGCGATCACGTTTGCATTTTTTCTCTTTATGCACCGGGATAGGATCTCTTCTTTTTCTGCTTTAGTCGACTTCTGGAGCAAGGTAGCCTTTGTTCGGATTGAGAACGTGGTCCGTATTGTCCGAGATAGTGCCGAGTTTGCAGTTCCCCATGCGCGCAGTCTTTCTTTGGAACGGAACCTTTGCCTTTAGGAGCCACGCCATAAACGTGCGGTATATCGTACATCCATCGGGTCTCCTCCCCGAGGATATGCGGGAAAATTTCAGATTTTTTTCGTCATGCAAGTCTCGTCTTTATTTCGTTACAGGATTTCGAAAAACACCTCATGGACCACGCCTACACGTGACGAGACCAGTCACGACGTGCGCAGCTCAAAGGGGTTACGTCCATTCAGACACGCTCGTATCATCTAACGAGTCGGTGTCGGTCGGTTTAGCCGTGCTCAGAACATTGAAAGAGTCAACAAAGCTTTGGGACTTTGCAGTGCTGCGGGAGCCCATTGTCGCTCAATTTTGACGCGTAAAGCTTTAGTCATTGTTCAGACCTTTTGCGTGGCGTTTCATTTCTTTTTTCGCCGTCTAGGACAACAAATTTTCTTCTTCATGTTTACTATGAATTTGTATAAAAATAGTTTTTGTAAGGTTGCAAGAAACTGTACATAGTCAAGATGCAGCATACGCGTGTGTAAATAGGAAGCCATTGTCAAATATGAGCGAGAGTCTAGTTTTTTCATGTGCTTCGAATGGTGAAATTTTGTACCGTAATGCGGAATAGGTGTCTGTTGAGACGTCACTACCCGTTTGTATCATAAAAGAGTGTGGGCATTGAAACCTGTGTCTTTGTTGTTTGTCTTACGGGCCACATGTTGTTTCTGTTTGTTTATTTTTTGTTTTGTTTTTCTGAGTCTTTGAGCTTGGGTTGCTGGCTGAAGATGCCCTACGCCCAAATTCTTGCTTTTGTGCATGCGCATTTTGTTTTGAAACTAGAAATCAATGCCTAGAGAGAGAGAGCGGCGTGATCTTGAGGATTTCAGTGCAATGTGAAACTGAGCTGCAAACATCTCTTCTCCTAGGCTAAAATAGCATCTCGTCATCAAACTGTGAAACATTTGAGTTGGTTCATTGTTGTTCCCCCCCCCCCCCGAGTCGTTTTAAAGCGTAAATGTTTTGCAGAAGCTGTTAAGTTCTAAGTTCGATTTAGTCTTGTGTATGCTCATTTTTGTTATAAAAATAAAAATAGATACGTGGGGAGAAAAAACAAAACACCTAGGAGATTTCAGCAAGACAGGAATATGAGTTGCTAACACCTTCCCACTTGCTAAAAAAAAATTATCTTTTTTTTTTTTAATTACCAGTCAGATGTATCAGTGAAGAGTAGCCTGGTGCATGCTTTTCTGTCGGATAAGTTCTGCCAATAAAATTGTGTTTGGAGCAACTGCGTTTTCAATGAATAAACCATACTGCAGTATGTCCTCCCTTGGACTTGACTGGATGAAAATATCTAAGCATTATCCGATCGCTTTGGAAAGAGGACCTCAGGAAGCTCTGGGTTGGTGTTCATAGCTTTTGCTGCAGTTGGGCAAAGCACCGAACAATGACGCCTTTTGGCTTTCCTTGATGTGCCGAAAAATGGCAAACAAATTTGGGTCACCTTTGCACAAAGTAACATTTTTGCAGTTTTGCAACATTGTAGCGGTTATATTGAAGCCGCTGCTATCGTCTCGCCTGAGTCACTATCCGCATACTTTGCGAGTGTAGTCTGAATTTGACATCTAACTTAAGGGGGGACACTACCCAGAAGAAAACAATTTCTGCAAAAAAAGTTGATTTTGACAAATGTCATATTTACATCCACCAACATTCAGAGAGTATTCCCAGAAAGTTTCATTAGTTTACACTGCATAATTAATTTTTCATCATTTTTTTTTTTTTTTTGGTCCACCAATGCTAAAGAAAAGGTAGAGGTTGGAGCACTTTGAATGCATTTTTCTCCATTCCAGCTTTTGGCAGAAATTTCACTTTAGAAAACTATCGTTTTGTTATTACGTAACTTGGATTCACTTTTAGAAGCTTTTCTGGGGTGAAATTTTAAGGGGAAGATAACTATGAGCTTGTATTTTTGTCGTTTTTCATGCTCGAGAACTAAACTTTTGGACAAAGAATGGAAATCTAAAAAACAGCATTTGTGTTTCTCTGGCTTTTCTGTCATGAAAGATGGTATAATATAGAAATATAGCTCCATAGTTATCTGCTCTGAACTGTCCTAAAGCAATATAACGCGTGAAAACGACAAATTTATAAGTAATTTCAAAACGATAGTTATCCTACACGGACACACCCACTTTCATCTTTGAACATTTGCAATTTTTTTTGTACATCACTCAAGTTAACAAAATACGGCAGAAATGTTCTCAACGTTAACAGAAACAAGCCCTGTCAATCTAAATCAAAGAAGCGGTTCAAACATTCACTTTTTTGGGGAGTGTCCCCCTTGAATGTCTAGTGAGATCTGTTTCCAGTGAAGTTCTGTCCAGTGAAATTTCTAGTCAAATTATTTCCCAGCTTTGCCAAGTTCACTGGGAATCCACCTTTAAGGGGCCCTGTAAGGACTTTTCTACTGGTTTCTAATTTGCACCGAACCTGAGCGCACTGAACGCAGTAACTTAATGAAGCTTTTCTTTTTTCGAATTTCACTTTATTTTAAAAGTCAAATTAAAATTACAAAAACAAGCAAAAAATAACCTCCTTTATGACGTCCTTAATCGCTCGAGTGGCCGTGCGTGAACTAGAGGAGGGATAGCGAGCTCAGCGACCGCTCACGACTGCCGCACTCCGTGTCGACGGCTCGAGAGGGTGCCACCAAAGCATGTTCTGTATAGTAGGCTGTATGAAGCGGGCAGCCAGGGCGGCTCGCATTGCATTTGCTGCGCGATTAAACACCGGCATGACACTTCACTGGCCAAAAACGACAGCAAACACGGGATAAAGATCAGTTCAGAATGGGAGCCACTCTGCGCTGCCATACCGCCAAAGGGCCAAACTGCTAGCCAAAAGTGCTCGCCAAAGGCCTTTGGAACGCTCGGAACCGGTCAGATCCTCGACTGCAGCGCCACGGCGTACATCCGGGACCTTTCTGTGCTCGCCACCCGTCGATGCCCGATCCCTCTACACCTTTCTAGTGTGCACCGCCTTTTCCACCGCTTGGTGGCGGGTATGTCGACGGGTCATTTCTTGTTTCCGTATTTAATAAACTGCATTTGTTTCTTTTCTGATCTAAAATACTGAACAAAAACTACTTTTATTAATAACTGAAACCCCTCACGCCACTTATATTTTGTATTTCGACTAAAAAAAAGATCTTAGCCCAAGACCAAAGACGTCGCATATCGCGCGCTTTCGGCAATGCGGGTCGCCCTCGTCGGTGGAGGAGGCTGCCGCGTCGTCCGGTTAAAATATGACGCACTGATATTTAGTTACTCTCTCTGTGCCCGCTGGCTTGCCCGAACCCCAAGAGACGTGGAAACCTCAGAAAAGGTAGACGCTTAAATATGACCGCACGGCCCCTTTAAAGGTCGACTCCAGTTAAAAACAGAAACAAAATGAATGACTGGGATCGCTTTAGTGGCACGAAAAATGATCACAGCCGAAATGTTACGTCGAAGTGAAGCCACATGCTCCACTAAAACCGATTTTAAAGATTCGACCAGCAGCTCTTTAGTGGGCGGCAAGCGGGTTAGCTTTTAGTCGAGGAACACTGGCACAGCACCCCCTTGACATCATGTTGCGGCAGAGCTGTCGTTGATTGGTTGCATCGCTGATCTCTGGCAATTGCTGGATTGCGCTTCCCGGCTTTGGGAATCCGGCCACCGGACGGCCTTCGCCACACAAAATATCAACCTTTTGGAGCGCAGCGAGGCTGGGTGTGATAAGGCACATTCTTTGCTCGTTCGTCGTCATTCGCCAAAGGAGTTTGGTCTATAAAGGAAGCTTTGATCACCTGCGAGACCGACGTGACTGGCTTTCCACAAGTTGTACCTTCTTCCTGTGGTGCTGCGCTTTCGTAAAACTTTCCACAGGCTCTCAAAGGCAATTATCACCGTTTACACCAGGTTTGAAAAAACTTGTTCGGGGAGTGACGGCAAACGAGCAGACCACACGCTCTACGCGCTTCCGCCCAGTCTCACTGTGCTCCAAAAGCTTGATTTTCTGCGTGGCAAGATAGCCGTCCGGTGGCTGCACTTGCGCTGCAGCGACCAAGCGGGGATGCGTCATCCAGCAAATTGTCGTAGAGATCAGTGGGTTGGTTATACCCAACGTTATTAGACTAGCTCAGTTATGAAACTGCCCAGAGGCGCTGCTTGCACAAGCAGTACATCCCCCACCCCCTTCCCCCCTTATCACGACTCGCTTCCCGTCGTTCGACTCCAGACGGCTGCTTTGGTAACTGCAGTGCTGTGTATTCTATGGAATACGTGCGTTTTGAAGCACAGCATCTAGATGGCATTCCACCGTACTCTATGGTTACTCAATGAAACAGTTCTGAAATGAACATCTAGATGGATGAATTAGGGTGGCAATGCGGGCTAGTTGGTTCACGCTAGTGGATTCTACACGGCGCACAAGAAACGAAGACAAAGTGGGAGGGTGTACACAGGACAAGCACTTCCTTTCAACTGAAGTTTTTAGGGGCGAAGCTCCTTAGGGTCTAGCCTTGTCCGGCGTCCGTGCTCACATCGACTGCCATCCCATCTGTCTTCAAAAAAAGAAAAAACGTTTGCGCAGTCGACATGATTCGAGCCTGTGCGGGGAGATCCCAATGGATTTCTAGTCCATCGCCTTAACCACTCGGCCACAACTGCAGGACGAGTAGGGGCTCTGAGATATGGTAGTATAACTCGAGAGCTGCGGATGTCATGGATGAAACGTTGCATGTGAACGCTCAACGTCTATACAAGAGAGGGCGCTGCGGTCAAATGCGTATATAACTGCATTAAACTTTGCATGCATTGGCTAAACTTTTATAGACGAGAGGGCGCTGCGGTCAAATGCGTATATAACCACGTTCCATACCACACATTCTCAGTGTTTCCAGATTGGGCTATATATAGCCAAATTGGGCTACATTTTTTTCTAGTTGGCGTCAAAGTTTGGTTGGCTATGTGGCTATTTTGGGCTATTTCTAAGAATGCGGCGAACTTTTGTCGAACCTCGGGTTCGACGCCGAACTTTGAGGTTTGGCTAGTTAAATTTTGGAACTTTTAGTCAGTTTCGAAAAAAAATTGTGTCTCTTTTGGCTAGTCGAGAGGAGAGAGGAAGGAGAAAGGCTTCAAATTTCGGGGTTTTCACAATGCGTAGTGAAGCAACGCTTGCAAAGTTCAGGCGGTCTCCCTACAGTGCAGTGGAGGAAGCCAAACGGATTGCACTATTACCACAGGCCCGGTAGTGCACCTTCAACCCGGACGCACATGGCTCTGCCCGGACGTAGACTGATCTCTCCAAATGCTGCTTTGGTGCCCATTGTGAGAATCTTTAGGCACCCAAGTTTGTAAAAAGGAGAAGTCCGCAGTTTCACCGCTAAACAATTGACTACCTTCCAGTCGTTACCACCCAAAGAAATCCGCCCGGACCAGGCGGATTTTTTCGGTCCCGCACAAGTTGCCTAGCTGTGTTTGGAGATTTGTGTTTGTCCTTTGTCCCTCTTATTCCCCTTCTCCAGGGATTATTTTCGGCAGTCAGAAATAGCGTGAACAGGAATGGGTGACACAAATATTGTTCATAAAAAAAAAAAAGAGACGGGTGGGATATTGGTAAGGACCCGAGATATTGGGGTTCTGGTTTGAAACACCCAGTGTTCTGACTGTTCTGCTTCTGTATTTTGTTCTTTTACTGAAATGATCATATCTCCCGGGCTTAATTAATTCTCAATAAAGCTTTCTGTGTATTTTGTACTTCTGAAAACCTGCGAAGGAAGGGGATTTTCATCCTTCCGAAGCTTTTTCTAAAAAATGTAACATAATGTACACAAAAGGTGGTGGATCTGAGGCTCTGAGGGTTGAAACTAGGGGTGTCGCGAACTTTTGTCGAACTCGATTTTTAGGTCGAACTTTCGGGGTCGAGTGGGTCGAACCGGTTCGACGAACCTTCGAACTTTTAACCAAATTCGACCGGTTCGACTTTGTAGACAGTGTAGCCAGACCTTGATGCAAGTATATCTAGGTTTGGAGAATTTTTTTTTATGCAAAGGGTTATTTTATTTTATGAACAGTTGCAATTAAAACAAACAAATTCTAATCACTGAAAAAGTTAATAACTTAATTTTTTGCAGTGTATTAACTGAAATAACTAATCAGTGCTGCCCTTATTTCATCCCTTAGCCATCACCATCCAATCCGAAGCCAACTGGCTAACCTGTCGCGCTTGCGCACACGATGCGCACACGAGTCCATAGAGATCATACATACTAACTCTAGAGGAAAAGGTCCGCCATTTTCCCATACATTCTGGCTGCGCCGCAAGTGGCGGATCATGCAGGCAGACCCTCGGGGTCCCAAACACGGTTACATCATCAAAGCAGTTTCGTGAACTTCAACAATCCACGAACTTACTGGTGGAAAGATATTCACGTTCCTTTCGAAGCTTTCTTTTTGCATAGCGCGCAGATGTACGGCCTCGCGTTAACGCTAAACTAAGCCTTATACCCGGCTTCGCCGCTGGGGCGCGGCTGGGCGCGGTTGAGGAATACGAAACTGCGCAACCACCAGATTTCCGAGATTTCGACAGAACGGAAGTTAATGCAGCGTAATGACTTTATTGCTTTTTATAAGCGTTAGAATGGCTCAGAATTTCGTTGACAACGTTAAATTATCACTGTTTATATTGCTGAGAGTTTTCACTCTTCGCGTTTACCATGGCAACGTTGCTTTCTTTCTCTCGTGTTCTGTCGCTCTCTTTTGCGATCGTTCACTCGGGACCCCGGGTGTCGGCGCACGGGATTTGCCACTCCTCCTCACCCACCTTTACCCCCCTGCACGAGTCGAACCTCAATACAAGGTTCGTCGAAATTTCCACTAAAAGTTCGACAAAGTCGAACCTGGTCGAACTCGAACCTCGGCCGGTTCGCGACACCTTTAGTTGAAACTTGGGATGCCGCGAACTTTTTTCGAATCGAAGTTTCGATGATCGAATCAAGCGGTTCGAAAGGTTCGAGAGATTTCGATTTTTCGAATTGTCTACATCATAAAATTCGACAAAAGTCGAATTTTCGAACTTCTTGAGCTAAGAAGTTCGACGCTTTTCGAACCGTCGAACTTATTATGCTAAAAAATTCGATCTTTTTCGAACTTTCGAACTTATTGCGCTGCAAAGTTCAATGCTTGTCGAACTTCCGAACTTGACTGACCAAAAAATTCGATGAATTTCGAACTTTCGGACTTATTTATCAAGAAACTTCGAAAAGTTTCCAACTTTCGAATTCTGAAAAGTCAGAATTTCGACGAACTTCGAACTTTTAGGGTAAAAGTTCGACGTTCGTCGAACTTCGAAAGACCAGCGGACGGTTTCATTTGAATTCAAGTAGTGAGGTACATTCATAGTTTTTTTTTTTTCTCGAACTTTTACACGCGATGCTGCGTTCCTTACGAAAGACAATGGCGTTTGGTTCAATGTTCTGGCATGCTTAGTTTTAACGAAATAAATTTCCGAAGGGGCGAGGAAGGACGACGGGTTTTTGATGATTATCGTTTGTGCCAGATTTGAAGCGCGCTGTAGCCAAAGCTATTTGTGGTAGAGATGTTATACTTTTTTTAGGTGCCGTCTTAAGATGTGATTATTGTTATTCAACGTGAGTTTCGAAGGAATGTCCAAACATGTATCTACATGCAATTATGCCCTAAACTTGATATTTATTTTCGTTTAAGTTGTTTGAGGTATCGCATTTATAAATTAACACCACAGACAATACATATCATTGCCATCTGCAGAATACAAAATAATGTATTTATTGTTTTTTCACGTTAAGGAATAAATTAACTCATGGAAGAAGATTTCTAATAGTGTTCAAGTTCAACACGTCATTGAAAGAAAACTTTTTTTTTTTTTCGCTTCACGACCCTGGGACGTGTTTCTACTTTTAGCCTGTACACATTTTGGTAAAAGAAACTTGTTTCGAAGTTCTGAACCTCTGAATACGCAAGAATACAACACTTCCGGCGAATTCTTGATAGTTTTTTTTTTCTCCAACTTTTTATCCCCGCATTTATTCTTTTTTTTTTTTTTTTTTTTTTTTTTACTATTGGCACAGGTATTTAGGTCGAAAAGACAGCTTTGAACTTTCGAACCACATGTGACGAGTAGTGCCTTCTGAGAACGAGTTTCTAACAATGACCATCTACGCAATCTTTTATGCAGTGAAGAGCGACAGTAGCTATACATATGCATAAATAATTTCAGATTAAAATAAGCTCGACCACGCCCTCTTTCCCCGTATTGTTTTCTTTAACAGTCCGAAATATCTGGAAAGGGGAGGGGAAAGGAACTGAAGCCCCCCCCCCGCTACCCTCTTACCCCCCGTTTTTCCTCTTCCGTCGCCACTTGTATGGTAGAACGCTCCTCAACCTCGAGTTGTGTCGGCTTTTTGCGAGACGATTCCTCCGTCCCAGAGAATAAACCTCCAGGACAATTAAAACTTAACTTACTATATGCCAGCGTCACCCGGGAGGCGTTCGATCAGATTGCTACCAGCGTGCAAGGGGTGGCGAGGTAGTTTGCCAGGTCGCTTCAAGGTTTTTCTGAGCCTCAACCTCCTGCCCGCCCCTGGCCGTTTCAAACTGGATGAGTCTCGTAAAACAGTATGTTCGTGTGATCACTACTGCGTGATGAAGGTTAAAGACTCCCCCCCCTTCCCCACCCCGGGCTGGCGGTCACGATTACTGAACCATGGTCACACGTCACTTTGCACTGGCAAATATTCCAGCACATCCGGGACACTCGTCGCCTCATTTAACTGCGTGACCAACTTCGCAGAATCTAGATCACACCCTAACTTTTCTAAACTTGATTTTGTAAAAAGTGAGTCGTGAAAACGTCATTTGAAACAAACTGTGGAGGAACTTGAAAACCGGACTTCGAACTTTGAAAACTTGGACTAGAAAAAAATTCAAAATCCTCTAAGATTTTTTTCTTCTCGATTTTAGCGTTAAAAGAGAATCGAAACCTTCAAACTTTTCGAACTTTATGCGGAAAGAAATTCGAAATGTTCGAATTGTTCGAACTTCATGTCTATAAAAATTCGAAGCGTTCGAAGTTTTCGAATTTTATTTCCAAAGAATTTCGAAATCTTCGAATTTATCGAACCTGAAGTAAAAAAATATTTGAAATATTCTAATCCGAAATTTTAGAAACCGTGAAAGCTTCGAACTTTTCGAATTCGAAACTCCACCGTGATCGAAAGTTGCGAATTTTTCGAATTCGAACCTCGGTCGGTACGAAAATATCGAAATTTTTCTAAATCGAACCTCAGTTCGCTTCGCAAATATCGAAACCTTTCGAAATCGAACTTGGGGTGGTTCGCGACATCCCTAGTTGAAACAGAGATTGTAACGTGTATTGTACGAGTGTGAGAAATTGTCAATATAAGACTCAAAAGGGAAACTCATTGTTTTTAGTCTTGGCTATTTTGGGCTATACTTTTTTTACGGCTTTGGCTATATTTGGCATGGAGAATAGAAGGGTAGGAGAGGGCATGACGTCGGCCGCGTAGCCTCCACAAGCCATGCTGCCTTGACGCCTCGCCTCTTTCTCATTTTCCTCCTTACTCTCCTCACTTACCATGCCAACGTGACCACATCACGTGACCGCAGCTAGACTTCGTCTTGCTATGGGGTACTAGAATACACCATAGTCTAGACTTCGACCTGATAAATCCTACCGGACGGAGCGCGCGCAAGCCTGCAAGGAGTTCTTCTACAATCAACCATCCATCTCTTTTTTTTAAACTGTGCCAGAACTTGAGTCTGGACAGTTTAAAAGCGTCGATCGTACGGGCTAAGGATCTTAACCTAAAGGTTTTTTTCATGGTGAAGACTCATAAAGTGGACATGCCGTTTAGGGCAAATGCAGATGTCATCCAGGGCTCTGATGTCATCGTACCTTCAGCGTCACCTTTCCCAGCTTCACTTGAACGATCCTTTCAGGGTGAACAATTCAGAAAGTGTGATGGAGTTTCTGACACATTGTAACCCTGGTGCCTGTGATGCGGTATCATTTGACATTGAAAACCTGTTTTATTCTATACCACATGACGGTCTTTTTGTAGCTATTCGTGAGGCCATTGAGGTGTTTGGAGAGGTCAAGTTCCAAAATCAATGTGGGGTTGCCGCGGAAGGTTTTCTAGAGTTGCTGGGCTTTTATTTGGAATCCACATATATTGTTTTTAAAGACGTACAGCTCGTGCAGAAGCAAGGTGTGTGTATTGGTGCGAGTGTGGCTCCAGTGTTAAGTGATTTGTACTTAGCAAACTGTGATAGGGACATTAAGAATAGATTGGAGGCAGGAGTCGTCCATGTATTCAGATTTGTGGACGACTATCTTGTTCTGTTCCGGAAAAAAGGGGAGTCAGAAAGGGCGGTGTTTGTGTCAGATTTTCAGAACTAGCGCCTCGGGCTTGAATTTCACGAGTGAGAACCTGGTGGAGGGTGGTTTGCAGTTTTTGGATCTGAAGTTGGCCCTTCTCCCGTCGCATGTATGTTGGACTTACTGTCCTAGGGCGAAAAAAGGTGTTTTGCCCTATGACTCGAACCACTCCAAGATTATCAAGAGGGGGATCGCCACAACCTGCCTGAACGCGGCCTTAACGAAGTCCTGTCAGCACAGCGTAGCCGAAAGCTTCGGGTTACAAGTGAGGAGGCTAGAGGAGGGAGGCTTTCCCTGTGAGATTATTAAGGGGGTGGTAGAGGGCTTGCTAAAAAAAGTTTCGTGGAGGAGGGAAGAGGGAAGAGAGGGGCAAGCCAGAAAAAAGACCAGTGGTGATACCGTATATACATAACGTAAGCCATAACATCAAAAAGGTAGGGGAAAAGCATGGCATTTCGGTTCTCCTTTCAGCTCCACAGAAATTAAGCAAGCTATGTGGGAGGGTGGAACGGGGTGACACACGGTTGGATATTTGTCAGAAAAAGCACGCAACAAAATACCTAGGATGCAGTGTGGGGTAGTGTACAGAATTCCTCTGTCTTGTGGGAGGGTATACGTGGGGCAGTCGGGGCGATGCGTGAACGAAAGACTGAGGGAACATGCCCTGTCATTGAGGTCAGCCCCCTGTGGCAATCTCGCAGTACATTGCAGTAGGTGTGAGTGTTTACCCTATTTAGACAACACCGTCATCTTGGCACGAAACAAAAGTAGAAAGACAAGGGAGATAACGGAAGCGTTTTTTATTTCCGAGTGTGACGAGGGTACGTGTGTAAGTGCCCCATCGATAACCCTGTTTGAATCGGAGTTATCGTTTTTACGATCATGCATGGTGTAAGAGTAAGAAATGTGATTAGCGACGGTTGGGAACTGAATCAGATGTGTGTCTTGTTGGTTTCGCGGTACGTGTGTTTTGTTTTTTTTCAATAATAAACCAGTTGCAAGTAGCGCTCTGTGGTGTGTGTCTCTCCTACTCGTCCGTCGTTTTTAGCGCTTTTAACCCCTAAACATTTTCAACCAACTAGCCCAAATCCAAACCCCTCTGCATCCATCTCACACGTGACATGTCACGCGCACCAATCGCCAGAGAGATCTGAGGTCACGCTGGGCACAAAATCGTTTAAACTTTTTATGACTAGGCTTCACCAATATTGCAACGTGCCCCCTCCTATACTCCACGACAACTTTTCTTGGCAATGCAGTGGAAGGTACAGGCCCGCGTCCCCTCTCCCATTTTGAGTGTGCGCGGGCTCTCCTCCTCTCCCGGGAAATGGGGAGGAGGAGAGCCTGCGTACACTCAAAATGGGAGAGGGGACGCGGGCCTGTACCTTCCACTGCATTGCCAAGAAAAGTTGTCGCGGAGTATAGTACTTCTAACCTCCTTGATATTTGGGCTATACATCCACATCTCAGTCGTTTGGCTGTTTCTTGGTGGGACTATCTGGCAACACTGCACATTCTCTTTCTGTGCAGAACAAGGAGAGGAAGAACAAAATAACGTTCGATCGGCGGTAGACGTGACGAAGAGGCGGCTGGAGGTCTGGTGGAGGGAGACGCATCGGCGGAGGGAGTGCAATCGATCAGCGGAACATCAAGCGGAAGCGGAAGTCGCGGGAGGCGCGACTGACTAGGCTAGATCCAGTATCCGTTACTGTTGATCACCCGATACAAAGGGAAGAGCCGCAGACTCCAATCCAATCCAATCCAACATGGATGAAAAAGTGCGAAAAGCTCGGCATGCTGCGGCTCAGCGTCTACGCAGACAGCAAGCTTCTCCGGACACCAGGGCGCGAGAAGCTGCTGCAAAGCGTCAAAAACGCCAAGCGGACGCGGAGTTGAGAGCTCGGGAAGCGGCGGCAAAGCGTCAACGCCGACAGCAAGCTACCCCGGAGACGAGAGCTCAGGAGGCTGCGGCAAAGCGTCAACGCAGACAGCAAGCTGCTACCCCAGAGACGAGAGCTCGGGAGGCTGCGGCAAAGCGTCAACGCAGACAGCAAGTTGCTACCCCGGGGACGGGAGGCGCCGATGCTCGGTTCAAGCACGATTCCCTCGACCGGAGCTTTGGGCAGAGCTGCAAGGTATGTGATCGGTTCGACAACGCGTTGACCAATACCGGTAACATACGAAACGAACACTTGCGAGCCATTGCAGTGCTGCAGCAAGAGTTCTCCGGTGGTGGTGATCACAGTGAGTGCGTGGTTTGCTCGACGTGCAAAGACTCCTTGGTAGGCGGCAAGGTCCCTGCAATGAGTGTAACGCACGGTTACCGCTACCCGCCCAAACCAGAGCACCTGCCAGCGTTGAACCGCGTAGAAGAACGATTAATCGCTCCGCGGCTCCCGTTCATGAGCATCAGGTGTTTAGCGCACGGCAACGGGCAGTACGGAATCAAAGGTCAAGTGGTCAACGTTCCGATGCAGGAAACGGTGCAATGCCTTCCTAGAAACATACCCGACGACGCAGCCATCGACGTGCACATAAAGCGACAGCAGATGAGCAAGCCCTCGTCCGGGTTGGTCAAGAAAAGAAACCTGCACGCGTGGTTAAAGTACCTGGAAGACTCACCTCTCTATAAGTACCTAAACATAAAAGTCGGTTGGAGTCTCCTCGCCCAGTTTGACGACGACGTACCTTGCGACGACGACGACGAGAAAATCAGTATCATCAGCACCACCAGAGCTTCGCCCCAATCAACATCATTCACCAAGTGGAGATGCGGTCATTTTTTCATTGTGGTGATTAAAGTACTGCATCGAAGCGAGGGATGATCACAATAATGTTGCTGTGTACATGTCAGGTGACTTTTGTGAAACTTTACGCTATTCTTAGTTCAGGCAGATATTCTTAACTACAGTAAAGAGCATGGACGTATAAGAGACTCTCATTAAGTCTCCTTTGTTATTCATTGTTAACTTTAGAGTAGGTTTCTCACTCATCCGTCGTAAGCCGATCGACCTCTTTCGGAAAATTGACACCATCCAGTGGCTAGAGCTCTAGCTGTTGCGTCAGGTTGGCTCACCAGCTTGCTCGAATGGATTACATATTCAAAGCTCTGACGGCAGTTTTAAAAATGTGTGCCGGAAACCTTCTATACATACTGACCTACCCCGTCGGCTGATACTTCACCATATCTTTGAGACTGCACCTGTCTCCCTTCATGTTCTTTTCTGCACATATCCTTTCTCTCCAATCTCAGATATGGGATCATGCATTCATTTATGCCCTTTTAGTGTGCGACAAACATGCTCTAGTGTTGTGTTTCCTGGAGTACACATGCTTAAAAGCTGAAAGCGTGCGTCGTGCAAACTACCGGCAGGCGCGGGCTATACAAAAATTTGTTTTTCTAGGTAGTTGAATACGACGGGATGTGATGAATTTGCTGAATGATGGAGTATATGGACCACGATTTATGTTTGGCACAAGCTTCTTCGCGAGCTAATAATGCAGGCATTTGCAAAGGTGTGCTTTGAGCGTAAAATTTTCGGTGGACATCCACCTGGTTAAGGATGGCAGGGAATAAAAACTCTAATCAAAGAATAACACGAAGCCTGACATTGCAAGGCCAGTTCGGCCCCTTGTTCACGGGTGACTGTTTTCGTTCTTGTCGTCGTCCTGCAAATTGCCCGGTGTTGTTTCTGTGTGGTCAAAACCTGCTGCGTCGCATAAGCCACCGTGTGCGGCGTGAAGAAAACCGAGAAACAGCTGGTGGCAGCGTATCAACGTCTTTATTCGGTTGTGTTCTGCAATATATAGTTTTCTGAGCGGGAGGAGGATAGGGTGAGGGAAAGGGAGAGGAGGAACGACGGGGTACCGACTATCTCTGGTTTCGGCGAACGGAAGAAACGAAGCCAGCATTCGCGGGAGTGACAATGCAGAAATAAAAAGCTAGTGACAATACAACAAAACCAGTGAAATCAACAACCTTCACCACCACTTAAACTCCATCGCACCGGCGATACAATTTACAATTGAGCTGGAGTCTGACGGTTCTCTTCCATTCTTGGACGTACTCAAGAAGAGAAATTCGAACCGTTTGACATTCGAAGTTTACAGAAAACCGACACACACCTGTCGATACCTGAACTTCTCGTCCTACCACCCTGCAACGCACAAATCTGTGGCTTCTGCACTCTTCAGGCGAGCAATTACTGTCTGCTCGATTGAAGAGGCTCTTAAGAAAGCGGTCACAACGATCAAACACGACCTGAAACAGAACGGGTATCCTGCCAGATTTTTGAACAACACATACAAAAAACCTAGACACAGTGAAACAGAAGACGCCCCTCCTCTACCCAACCGCATATGCGTCCCGTACATCAAGGGCCCAAGTGAGACTCGCGCGCGCGTTTTACGGAAATACAGCGTCGGTGTGGCACATAAACCGGTGTCCACCATTGGACGCCCCTTCTCACTTCCAAAGGATCGTCGCTCTAAAGAAAAGGCTCAGAGACTCGTCTACAGGATCCCCTGTGGTGACTGTGCCGCCTCCTACGTTGGGCAAACTAAAAACTTCTCGGAACGTCTACGCCAGCATCAGTATGACGTCAAAAAGAATAACGTGCAGAGTAGCGCGCTGGCAAAACACGTCCAGAAAGGGTCACACGATCGGATTCCACAACTGCTCTATTCTTGGCACGGAAAGAAACTGGCAAAGACGCCTTTTATTAGAGTCCTGGTACATTCAGAACACCGAAAATAATGTCAACCGATCAGCTGGAACACTTCCGAGCACCTACGTGTCCGGTTTGCGGTGCGTTACGAGAGGCGCTACGAACCATAAAACGTGTGCAGAAACAACAGCCACTTTAAAGAAGCCAACAGCACCGGGTAATTTGCAAGACGACAAGAACAGAAACGGTCGCCCGTGAACAAGAGGCCGAACTGGCCTTTAAACGTCGAGCTCCGTATTATTTTTTGGCTAGAGTTTTCCTTTCATTCAAGGTGTGCTCTGTACAATAATTGCTTACATGCTGATATGCACCAGGTGTGGGCTATACATTGGGTGCAGTCTATAGTTTGGATAATATGGCAGTATGTGCATTATGGCTTACAAATGCTGTAGGCTTCTGGTCTGCTTTACCAGACCATTGCTCAGACTGGGACTGATTGCTTGGCTCTGAACCTTTCTCTCCAGGCTTGTATATGGTATCTGACTTGTCTCCCTTCTGCAGGTAGCAGGTGGTTGCAAGGAAGGGCCCGCAACTCCGAAGGCGGACGAAGTGATTGGCAGGCTCACGAATGCAGACGTCGACAACGTACGAAAAGCAAAGCCAGTCCGACGGAAAGCTAGACTCGCGGATCAACAGCGCGCCACAAGGGACGAAGAAGAGGATGGCACGTCGAGCCACCCTGTCACCGAAGTTCCGTGCGACCAGCCCCAAAACCAGCTTCTGTCACGATCCAAGACCTCCACTCCGCTGGGAACACCAAGGCCGCCGTCTGCCTCGGCCGACGGACAGCAGCAGACGACGGCCAGGCAGACGACTCCGCTCCCCAGTTCGTCCGGTCCTGGGAAGGTAATGTCCTGGAGCGGCACAGTTTGTTCTAGACAATCTGCTCTCAGATCACTGTACTGTTGAGCGGCAGCCATTGGACCAACTTGTGCCCCCCTTTCATGTGTCTTGCGGTGAGACAGTCAAAAGCTACAAACTTTGTCAGAAGTAATGAACACTCTTTGGATGTAGGCGGGAGGTGTGGATTTAGTTGTGGATCTATGCACGACTCATTTTTGACTCTATGCACGTAGGCGCCTTCCCCGCTCCCAGCCTCCCTGGCGCCACCCGCGATCACGAAGGTGGAGCCGGGGCTGGCGTCGGCCGCTCAGAGCGGTGCCACGCCCCCGCTCAAGGGCCTGGTGGACGAGTTGGTGCAGCTGTGCCACGAGGAGGAACTGATCCGGCTGCAGACGGCCGCGGTCGAGCAAAACATCGCCAGCGTCACCCTCGTCCTCGAGGAACTCAAGAAGAAGAGGGTCGAGGTGAGGAAAAGGGCCGCGTCGTGCGGAGCACCGGCTAGGAGGCGCAAGCCGATGCCCGAATCGGAGGGTGTAGCTGTTGGGGTGGGCGCTTCCAACTGCTCCGTTAGGGGCTGCGTGGTCTGTGGGCTGCGTTTCTGACGCAAGCTGCAAGGAGTTGACGAAAGCATAGATTGTCTGCAGGCGGGGCTCTCCATTTGCTCTCCTCCTTGCAGCTTGACGGCACAACGCGGACGTGCTTACAACCAATCCGCACGAGAGGTGTCCGCCTTTAATTTGCAAAATGCTGTTCATGGTTTGAGTTGCTCTCCCCTTTTGAGTCTAGGCTCTCTAAGAAGTATGTGTGCACGTGTATGTATATGTGTGGTGCTTGCTCTTTGCAACAAACATCTCCTCCCCCCCCCAAAAAAAAAGAAAAGAAAACAAGAAAAAACAAACTATTGTTATTTTTGAGTTTCACGGGTGGATCGTCCACCAAGCCTCGAGCCTCCGCTTCGTGCATGCCACAAATTTGGTCTCTTCTGTAAATTGAAGAGCTTGCTCGATGCACGTGCCGACGCCTGCTGCAGGTTCCAGTGCTGGACACTCGAGAAGCAAATGTTGTAAAGTTTCGTCCACATCACATGCACTGTGCAGCGAGTACGTTACGTTGGAGGAGGAGATCCACCCATTGCTCCCTCCTGTGGCTAAGTTAGGAACTAAACCCACGGGGTCAACAACACCTCCATTTAGTATATGTTTCTATCACTCTGCTGACGTAGCCAAATTTGGTGTCGGTGTTCAGGCTGAGGTTCGTGATTGGCCGCTGAAGCACTGATTGGACACGAGTCCTGGTTGAACACTGATGCAGCAGTCGTGCCTCATCTGCCCTTGTGCCGGGTAAACACCGAGTTCTGTGAAAAACGGGACGGACAAGGGCCTCTTTATTTTGATCTTTTCAATATCTATCCGTCCACCCGTTTTTCCCCCTCCATTTCCCCCCAACGATGAACCGCAGCAGATGCAATACCAGAGCATGTCGGCCATTCTGGCAACTAGAGAGTGTCGCATGACCTTGTGCGTCCCAGCGCTCGGCCAGAGTGTTGTGCGTCTTGCTCTCAGCGCTGGATTGGCTGTGATGGCCTTCTGGCATCCATTCTGGTTCATCCAAGGGCGAAATAGAGTACTATAGGTGGCACCAAAATCGGCAAATGTTACAAGAGCCTTTTTGTGTACTTTGTTCATCCCTAAGCTGCGGTGGAAGCTACATCCAGCCGTATGCCTCTCTTTCACCAAGTCATCAGCCACACCCCTGCGCAGAGAGCCAGGTGAGGTGATAGGTTCAGCGGACACGTAGCTTCCTCTGCAGTGTCAGCTTAGGGTTGAACGGAGTACGGTATCTGCTTGACTGGAACATTCAAGCCAACCAAGCCTTCTGGTTGGTCTGCCATGTTGGTGCTGGAAAAAGCTTCGAACAATGGGTGGATCTTGGCCTGTCTGAAGGTAAGAGGTGTTCTCGATAGGTGCATTGGTTTTACAGCGAAGCTGTTATGCGCTAGGATCTGGGAAAAAATGCTTCCGCGGATGTTGACTGAAAACTCCCCATTGGTCGTGGCAAGTATGAATAAATAAAAATAAAAAGGGGGCAACCAGCATGAGTCAGCCTTCCTTGGCATTATTAGATGGTGAGGTCCTGATCCCTTGTTATCATCTCTAGGCATTGCCCTCGAGGTCGTCCTTGAGGTGATTCTAACGTCGTCCTAGAAGTCATCCTAGACGTTGTCCTCTAGGCGGCGTCTTTGAAGTCGTCCTAGAAGTCATCCCTGAGGTGGTCCTTGAGGTCGTCCTAGACGTCGTCCTTGAGGTCGTCCTCGATGTTGTTCTCTAGGCGTCGTCCTAGAAGTCGTCCTTGAGGTTGTCCTAGAAGTCATCCTTGAGGTCGTCCTAGACGTCGTCCTCAAGGTCGTCCTTGAGGTCATCCTAGACGTTGTCCTCGAGGTCGTCCTAGAAGTCATCTTTGAGGTCGTCCTAGACGTCGTCCTCAAGGTCGTCCTTGAGGTCGTCCTAGACGTCGTCCTCGAGGTCGTCCTAGAAGTCGTCTTTGAGGTCATCCTAGACGTCGTCCTCTAGGCATCGTCCGAGACATCATAAAGATAAGAGCTTCGCTGGTCCTTTATCTTCACGTGAAGTGGAAGGGCTCACAATTTGTTTTTGCTAAGGCTTTATATAAAGTATCCCTTAATCTAATCCGCTTCGCTGGAACAAACGAGCAAACGTCGGCCTGTGTGCCCGTTCGTGGTTTGCTCGGTTCAAACGCTAAGAGCCACCACATTGTAGCAATTTATTTAAGCGAAATGCCGGAGTTTTTTTCTGTAGCATTTTATGTACAATGGCATTTTTATTCTTCTCTTCTACAGTTGCTCTCCAGAGAAAGTCAGGTCAGGAAAGCGAGACTGGAGAGGTTGGAGTGCCTCCAAGGTGTGTGCTTAATTTATTGTTGCATAAAGCAGATCTTCAAAAAGCAAGTCTACAAAAACTACGGATAACCTGGGGCTGAAGAAAGGGAACAGTCGGGGAAATTTCCTGGGGATAATGGTTTGTGAAGCATGCAGAGCTGCCGAAGTCCCTAGAATTCTGCCGTTTCGTGTTTTCTTTGACGGGTTTGTGGAGGGCCCTGTTCCTCAAGTTTGTTAAGCTTTCCATTAGATGTTCCACCAGCGGTGTCGAGCAGGTACGAAAATCAAGGTACTCGTGGCTGCTGCTTTTCACCAACCTAAACACTCGCACCTTTTATCCTTGTTTTATTGTTGTCTGTATCTTACCGTTAGCAACGTCTAAATTTCTGTGCTGTTTGATTGCAAGAAGAGAAAGAAGGGAGGCTCACCTGCTTTCTCTCAGCCTGTCATGGGGGCTTTTCTGGAGAACCAAACGCTTTGAGAACCCATGGATTACAAAACGTTGACTGGAGATCGTGTAACCCCTTCAACCACTCCAGGGGTGGCATCCCTGCACGGCGGACAGCCGCTGCCGTTCACGGACCACGCCCAAGCCTTCCCCATCAAAACGGAGGTCCTGGCGTCCTTTGACGGCTCGTCGGACCCTTTCAGCTTCCTCGTGACGCCCTCCGTGTCTGCAGCGCCAACGGTCTCCTTCACCCAGGCAAGTCCTCGGTGCAGAGCTCGTGGTGACGAACCACAGTGACCTCTCCTAAAGCGATAATTCAGGAACACGAAGTAAGCGTGCAAACGAACTAGCCGTAAATTGAACATAATAGCGAAGAACCCCGAGATGCAGGCAAGAAAAGAACGCCAGAAACACAAAGTCCCAAACGCAGCTAAAATTAGTTGGACAAAAAATTGCATAAAGTTTTCTCAATAAAAAAACAAAAAAGAAAAAACAGTAGAATACAGCTACCCTCTTTCCTTGCATAAGTTTGTTTGTTTGGTTAAGTTGGTGCATCCTTGAGTTACCGTATTTACACGATTGCAAGTCGACCCCCCCCCCCCCCCTCCCACATTGCACGCCATCAAAAAAGAATAGATTTTTAGAGGTGCCTTTTACAGTGAATTTGTGGGAATGGCAGGGTATCTCTTCCGAAAGCCCAGCCTTCAGCACGCGATCGATGCCTTCTGGCATACTTTGGCTGCATATACACGCGCAAGGTGCAGGAGATGCCCAGGCGTTACCGAAACTAGGAAGCTCACGCTGGAGGCGGGACAACTGAAGCAGCTCCATGTCGTTCTCGCTCGGACCGCGACTACAGACTAGGATTCGTCCACACTGGTAATGTCAGTCCCGTCGTCATCTATGCTACGTTCTCAAAGCATGTCGGCCTCGGCGTCCAACAAAATCTCGCACTCCGCAAATGACAGCATCAACCGCATCTTCCGCTCTTGCTTGGAGATTGCGTTGTGCGTGACAGGTAGGGACCGATTGCACACTTTTGCGGCGTACATTGCAAAGCAAGGCACAAAGCAGAAGCACCAAAACACAAACACCAGAACACTCTGGAGCAGAAACAAAAAAGATTGAGGTACACCTAAGCACTTGTAATGAGTTGAGCATGCAAGCCGCTCGTCCGCTCCCTTTGTCGTCTGCTGCATACTTTCTGTCGCTGGTTGGTGCGTGTTCTTCCCTGGTGACCTTGGACGCTCTGCGCTGATGGACACGCAGCGCCATGGGGTGCGCGGTTGAGAAAGGGAGAAAAGCGAAAGTTGTTTTGTGCTATTGAAGGTGGAAACGAGAAGGTAGAAATGCGAAAGGGTTCAAATGAGAACCACCCTGTTGCACGGAACTGCATTCCTGGAATAATGCAGTGTTTCTATGGAACGGCATTACAAGGAACGGCGTTCCTTTTAGGAGGAGCGAAGGAACGCTGCCATTCCATTTTGCATCGGTGGAACTGAAACGGGAACTGGTTACATTTTTACTGGAACGGAGAAAGGAATGGCGTTCCTTTTTTCGTTCAGTGGGGTATTTTTTATTTTATTTCCAAAAGGGAAATTCTAAAAGTATCCAAACAATATCTTTATGAAGAGCAGGATCTCGTTAACTTTTTGGTTACTTATCTTAAGGTTCATTTTTTGTGGTTCTCGCTTAATAACAGTCGGGTTCAGGAGCGCTACTGGACATCGATTGTTTTTTCGGTGCCAGAGATCGCTGCGGTACAGAAAGCAAAACGTTTAGTCGATGGAAAAGACACAGAAAGAGGGACAACTCAAACTCGGCTACTGTCTTTGATTTCACGAATCCTCGTGCACCCTAAAATCCAAGGCCGACTGCAGCCGTCCCTGAACTTCTACAAAGAGACCTACATTTACAACAAAAGAACAGGTTAGCAGACATCGAGCATACCCTTGTATCCCAAACATTGCTCACTCAAAAGATACACAGAAATTAACCTGTATCACTTTTCAACTTGTCCCCTGCCTTCAAACTGAACAACGAATCCAACCTTCACAAAGAAGGACTTGTAGTTTTCAAGACTGACCTTCCAGAAGCCCTATCCTCTTCACTTGCTCGTCTTGTGTACAGAGAGATCGAGAAGCAATGGTTGTCAAGTTCAAACAAGGGAGTTCGTTAGGTTGAAACGTGCGAGGTTGTTGTGAAACGCTCGTGCAATGTGGAGTAACAGTACATTTGGATCGTCTGAATCGCTTACCAGAAACGTGAATATGGTCAAAAGCTGAGATATTTAAAGGTGACTATAACTCCAAGTGAAGCCCTGCTTTCGCTTGTTTTCTTCTCCTGGTGCCCTTCCATCACAGTATTCAAATTCGTGTGTTGCCATTTGATGGGATAGATAAAAAAACAGAAGAAAACTTTGCTCGATCTAACTAAATATGGTAATCAGCAAAATACAAATGTAACGTATATGTAACGATACGTTCCATTTTTTTAACTGTAACGGGAATGAGTTCCTTTTTGGCGTATGGAACTTGTAACGGGAACGCTGTCCAAAAATCGGAAGGAACGAGCTTTTGTTCCTCTTTTTGAGGAACTTGTACAACACTGGTTGTGTTCCAGGCACCCTGGTTAAAACGTAGCTTAAAGGGCAACCCCGGTCCATACTTTCGATTTTGGGATTATGACTGTTTTTAGTGCAGTCAGCGTCCCTGAATTGCAAGCTGTAATTTTTTTCTCGTTATTGTGCGTAGTTTTAAAGATATGACGCCTCAAAGTTTTGTTTGGGGCGCGGCCAACAAAACCGAAACTATCCGCTCGAGGCCCCGGCAACACTGGAAATCAGCCGCAATGTGAACGTGATGTCAGGATCGTTCTCGTTCAACGAGTACGCAGGCCGACCGGTACCTACCTCTGTTGCGCTAGCCGTCTAAAGATAGGAGGTAAGCTTATTTTATATTAATTCTGTATACGTGGTAGTTATCCAGCATATGTAGCAGGAGTTAGTGCGTATACCCAAAAGCTAGCGACTGGAAAACCCGTGAGCTCGTTCGGCGCCGTACTCGGCGGCCGCCACCGTGCATGCGCTATGCCGTAGATAGAGACTGGAAAACGAGTGAACTCGTTCGGTGCCGTACTCGGCGGCTGTCGCCGTGCGTACGGTCTTCCGCGCTCGTCGCTAGGCCTAAATTGTCATCGGGGCTCCGTGGGTGGAGTGGCGTTGCTCTACGCCGCGCTGCCAGTGACGTACAGTTCTGGGGGCCCTCTCGCCTTCGCGCTGTGGGTCAGTCCCAGACACGAAGCTTTGAGGCTGTTCGGCGTGGGCCCGCCTCAAACACGCCAATCACAAGCCGAAGTAGCGGTGGTACCGCCTCAAAGAAGCGCATTCCGCGCAACGCCCGGACCGGAGGAATAAAAGAGAACGATACTGACGTCACGGCCCAATGTTGCTTTAGCGATCGGCAACCCGCTGGCAACCCGCTAAGGAGCGGCGGGTCGCATTTTTATTATCGGCATTAGTTGAGAATGCGGTGTCCCCCGGACGTAATATTTTGGCTGGGGTGGTATTTTGTGTCACTACGGCGATACCAGTAATTTATTTCATATTGAGTTTTGGCCGGAGTTGCCCTTTAATGTTTTTACGTTGAACTGCGAGTTAAAGGGGCGGTGCAATGATTTTAACACTGAACTAATGTGCAGCTTGTATTTTTTATATTGTTTACTTCGGCATAAGTAAGAGAAAAAGTGCCACCATACCCCAAAATACCTCTATTTCGCCGCGTAATCGCAAAATAAAAAACACTTTTTTCCCCAACCTGCGGCCACATGGTGGCCGCAAATGGAACCTGTGGTGTGACGTCATTCGGAGTGGTTTTTGTAAGTGATAGTGTTAGGCAATTGTAAGGTTGATTTAAGGTTAAGTTTAAAAAATCTTGTTGTTCAGGCATGCAGAAAGGCTTCAAAAGCCTAATATTGGCTCTAAAAGATTTGTGGCGCCATCTACCGCAAGTCAACCAAACCTGCCGTCGCCGTCATCCGTCGACGCCCGAGGCGCCTACGGCGGCTACACGAGCAACCCGGACGTTTTGTCTTTTCCTCGCTCGACGGAGTGCGTTAGTCGTGGTCCGTAGTATGGTGGTATCGTTATTATTCCTGGTGTCTCGACCTCGACTTCGACTGCCCGCCGCACAATCCAACCGACTTACTATACGCAAGCATCTTGCGCTCGACGTCGCTCAGGCCGTCCGCCCATGCCGCCATGTTGGCCGGGAATCGACGGGAGAGCGGGAGAGCAGCGAGCCTGGCGAGCCGGCGAGCGCTGGGGAAACGGAAGCCAGAAGAACCCAACCGGAAACCAACGCCACTCCGAATGACGTCACAGGCGAAGCTGGTGCCGCTTCAATGTTGAGGGGTGTCAGAGATACCAATTTCTTTTATTTTTTTGTAATGAAAACTAGGGCAAGCAGGAAAGAATAGTTTTCGGTCCTTCGTTTTATATCTGGCCGGGATCGATTCCCGCAATTAATTAGCCAAAGTCCGCAAAACGTTGCACCGCCCCTTTAACCCTTATTCGGGCAGTCATTCAAAAATGGAACTAAAATTATATCACAATCAGTATTTCCTTAAGGAACCAATTCAAGCACCAAAACATTATTTTTTGTGGCATTTTATTTCACATTTAAGAGATAGGACATGTATCTCCCAGTGCACACTGCCCGTCAGGGGATAACAAAATGTTGAATATTTGAAACAATAATTACTTCTTGTGGTACAACCTGAAGCAGTTTCTTGGGGACTTTCCCGTGACTATGCAAAGCCTAACTTTGCACTTTGCACAGGCAATTGATGTTTGGCCGCTTGGGCAGTACCAGTGATGTGATTGCTGCGCCAATTGCGCCAAACTGCGCCAAGGGGCTAACCCTGCTACATCCTGCTACATTTTGCCAAAATATGGGTAACCTGCGCCAAGCCTGCGCCAAAGGACTAATTTTGGTCGCCTTTGAAAACCGAAACTAAACTGAGTACCGTAATTGAGCACACATGAGCTAGGTGGTGCAAGCGGCCATCCGACGCAAAGTACCCTGCATCAATCGTTCATCCGGTCTTGCATGATTTTTCCCGCCGTCTCTCGTCTCGCGTCTTTAAAAAAAAAAAAAAAAAAATTCAATGATAGACGTGGGCGTGTGCGGACGCTCCGACGCTAGCGTGCTGGGTACCAGCCATGCCGTCATGCGGTGAAACGAAACCATGTTTTTGCGCGGCGGGGGTTACTTTATGGGCTGAAGCACTCGCTCCTGAAAGCAACGGCCGTGGCCAAACTTTATTTGGTCTCTGCCTGCCAGCCACCTTGGTCGCGCGGCGTCGGGTGTTGCCGACCCTACGTCACTGCAATTATGGCACTTTCTAAACTGAAACGTAAGGACTGCCGCATGTTCATCAACAATCCTGTTCTTGTTTAATATACTACTACAAATATCCCTTTAGCTCAAAGACTGCTGTGTCGAAGTATTGATTGCCTAGGTTTCTTTCGGTAGGCTTTCTTTCGAGACGTACCCCGGTACCTGAAAAATCAGCCGCGAAAGATGTTGGTGAAGAAAAGTGAGATAAAGCAAACAAGGCAATGTCCGCATGCTGAACCCGCACAGCGTGCTTGTTTGTCTTGAGTTCAGTCGTTGCAGAAAGCGCTCCAAGAACTTTTTGACCCTGGCTCGCGACGTCTTGCATCGATGCGCTCAGGTTCTTTTTTTTTCTGTGTTTAGCTTGTACCTCGCCTGCCGGCCTGGCAAGCATGTGCCGCTGGACTGTTTTTTTTTTTTTTTTGTCGTATGTCGGACAGTTACCTTTTGCATACAATTTTGGGAATTAGTTGGAGACAGAGCGGAGTGGCATGGTTTCGATCGAACAGCCATCTTCGCTCGCGCGACAATTTCGCATTGCACGGCAGTAGTTAGGTGTTTCATCTGTTGGAGACTGCTTCCATTTATTATATTACTAGTCAACCTAATGATGTGATAATAGAGAGTTTTAGTAGATCGTGTTTTTGGGCCACGCTACTTGTAGCGGGAGCTCGCGCTACCCCTTCGATGCATGCTCCGAAGCGCGAGCCTGTAGCGGTAGCGGTCCTTTGAAAACGATCTACTAAAACTCTCTATTTACTACTAAGCTGGTCATTTTCAAATAGATTTTAATTTGCGCAGTTTGGTCCGATTTATTCGTATCATTTAACTAAAGCATTGCAAAATGTGTTATGTCATTGGCATTTCAGTTAAATGTTGAAAGACTCCCAGGTGGTCTATCTTGACAGTAATTGGTTGATTGCGGCGAGCAATGTGTCCTTCGTTTGTCCACCACTTAAAATTAATCTTTTTTTTTTTCTAAGAATTTTTGCTTTAAAAGCCACTTTCGCTGCTCCGAAACACTGTTTTAGCTGCTCCAAAAGCCAGTTTTGCTGCTCCAAAACTTTGTTTTGGCTGCTCCAGAAGGTGCTCCAAAACGGCTTATGCCAATCACATCACCGCAGTACCTGCAGCGACCTTTGCCTTCCAGTGTTGGTAGGTGACCCACACCGTCGTAGCGGACATCGGTGACAGGTGCTGCCGTGGTCTGCATTCTTGGGCGCTGCGCCGCAGGTTCTTCATCGAGGGTGGAAGAAGGTCTCCCTCTTTTCGGGGGGCTTGCATGCATCAAAGCTTCTGAAACAGCTAGTCGAAATTGTTTCAGTCGCATTGCCTTCACGCCAGTGAGGTTTGACTGTCGTCGGTGTAGTAGCCAAGCGTTGTTCACGGATATATCGAGAAGCTGGCTGAAGATGCCTAAGTACCATCGCTTTGTGCGGAATGGGGTGCGATAAAGCGCTGCGTACATGTCTGCAAGGTCAACACCGCCCATGTGAATGTTGTACTGTTTCACAATTTGTGGGCAAGAAACTGGAATCTTTTGACGCTCCTTCTTGTCAAACCTGTTCGCTGTTTCCACTGGGTCTTGTGAGACACAAGAGCTTGCAACTATTACAGTCTTGTTGCCAGCCCATTTCACGACTGCAAGTCCTGCCACATTGTCCACTTTGTAGTCAAAGCTGCCTCTTCCCTCCTTCAGCAGTGACTTGTCATCCTTTAGGGAGCAGCCTCGAAGCCTGTTGCTTCGAATGGTGCCGAGACTGTGCAAAGAATACCTTTCTTTCAGTCGTGAGATCAGTTCCAGCGAGGTGAAGAAATTATCAAAGTAGACGATGCTCTCATTTGGACGAGAAATGCTCTCGCACAAGTGCAACACAACCTTTGCGCCGAGACCAAGCGCCTCTTCCTCTTCTGCAAGTCTGATACCTTCGAATGTTGTTGCGCCGGTGTACAGAATGAAGTCATGAACCATCCCAGAAACACCCGCACGTACAAACAGTTTGAAGCCCCACTTTTTAGGTTTTTTGGGGAGGTACTGCCTCAGGTTCCCCGCCTTTTTACCCTTGTACGGGATCATCATCTCATCAATGGAGAAGAGATTTTCGCTCTCTGTGGCCTTGCATTTGCTCAGAATGTGCTCAAGCACAGGTTTTATCTTGTAGGCTCAGTCAGTTTCAACTGGCTGGAGGTTATCAATAAAATGGATGAACCTTCGGAGCTTCTTGAACCGTTTTACAGGCATCACATTGGCGATCTTGTCACATCTTGTTTGATTGGCCCAGTAGTCTTCAAACGAAGGCATCCCGACGACGCCCATCATAAGAAGAATTCCGATGAAGGACCTTAACTCTGCAACGTTCGTGTTGATTGAGCATCCGGTCTGTTGAGTGGAATACAGATTTGTCTCGTAAACCACCTTCTCAATGAACTCATCGCCAAAATACATCTGAAAATACTGCAGTGGAGTGAGATCTTCCGGTGCAAGCTCAAACTGCGGTTCTGGAGCTCGGAAGTCGTGGTCGAAACTTGTCTTTCTCCATTTGTACTTGTCACCTTGTTTCGACGAGGCGGCGTTCTTTGGCAATTCGGCTTCGTCTTCCGAGAGGGATTCTTCTACTTCCAAGCTTCTACTCCTTGCCTTGAAGCTGGTGTCATCATTGTCCGTGTCCGTTTCATCATCGCTTGATGAGTCGACGTCGGATATTCCACCTTCAGGAGGGATCACTGTGGCTCTCTTTCTCAATTGTGAGCCATAAAATGTCCTTGCAGTTAGCTCCTGCACAAAACAAAAATAAAAAAAACATTGGAAAAACGTATACAAAACAGTGGAACGAATACCCCAAACGTGCAGTGTATCCTGTGAGATACACACGGATTATCACCCTGCTTTGCATAATTGGATCGGGGTATTCGATTAAAAATACATCACCAAAGTGTTTGCACACTTTTGTTTAAAATCGCAATGTTAGATTTTGATTACCGTTTCAACGTTTAGAGTACAAAGTAGCACTTGCCGTGGACACGTGGACGCCAGCACTGGTCGACGCCATGTTCTGTCACTCACGAAGAAACACTTGCTGTAGGCTCCGGGAGGTGGCGCTAGGTGTCTCGGCCGCCGCGGAGGATGTGTCCCATGAGATACATTGCCCATTTGAGGGAGTATATATTTACAGTGATTTTTATTTGTGCGTTTTAAGTCTGTATCCCCGGAGATACAAACAACGAAAGAGGGTTAAGGAAGTCCTGAAATTAAATCGGGCCTGAAGGCTGCACACTTTACAGGGGCAAACTTTTGAATTTTTTGAGCAAGCCCTTAGTTGTGTACCTTAACTGCGTACAAGACTAGCAATTCCTGGACTAGTTGCCATTTTTAAATTTTTTTCTGTCCCACCTGTGTGTGCCACTGCACCGAAACCACGTGGTACTGGGTCACCGAAATGACAAATCGATTATTCTACTGACGGTCGAAGGTTAGCACAAGTGCAAAACGTGATATTTCGCGCAGGCGACTCGAACGTTGCGATCACGTTTGCATTATTTCTCTTTATGCACCGGGATAGGATCCATTCTTTTTCTGTTTTATGGTGAATTCCACTCGTAGATCTGGAGCGCTTTCCAAAATCCGCGAGGGAGGCAAAATTCCGCTCCGTGGGACCCGCTCCGAATCGACGAGGGGAAGATAAACTTGCATTTTTGGAGCGACCTCCCCCACACCCCTCCCCACCCCTTCTCCCTCCGCCGTACAAAATGGCCGCTGCTCGAACTTGACCAGCCCACCAATGCCTCAGCCGGCTGATCTTTCCGACGACGACCAGTGACGACTGTCACTGCTTAGCTGTAACGCGCGACACAGGCCGGGCGAAATTGTACCACGGCGCCCATGTCACAAATAACGAGAAAGACGTCCGCGGTCGGCAACCTCACATACCTTTCGGCCGCCTCAAAGCGGCGGGGCACGGACAGCGATTGCCAGCGGTGGAGTTCAGATTTCTAGTACGACTTTGATAAACACGAAGGTAACAAACCATCACTTGCGCGGTCGTTGCCTAACCACTTCTTGCTTTATTTCACGGGAAAACGCCGACGGAATGCAGTGTAAAAAGGTAAACAATCACTGGCTGCAGAATGAATGGGCCTAACCTTGCGTCTGCCTCCGGCTTTTCTGTCGTTCTTTTTCTCGTTCTTCCTCTCACGATCACAGATGTCAGCGCTTACGATTTTCCACGCTCCACATTCCCGGCTTTTTATCCCTGATCTACGCGAGGTAGAAGCGTTCGAGCCGTCACTATCCAGAGTGAACAACCGACGCACCCGAACAGATCCAACTCCACGACCGTGGCCCGACCTGCCCTACCGGCCCGCCGATCTCTCCAACCTCGCCGCGCATGCGCTCCGCCGATTTAGACGGAAATCACGCGGGCCGCTCTGTCAACTTCCGGAGAGATCTGTGAAATCCCGCAGAGCAAGTTCGACGGAGTTTGGGGCGCTCCGTGGAGCGGGCGCTGCCAGAGATCTACGAGCGGAAGATGACCAACTTGAGCCAGATCTGCGAGCGGAATATGGAGCGCTTTTGGAGCGCTCGAGATCTGCGAGCGGAATTCACCATTAGTCAACTTCTAGAGCAAGGTAGCCTTTGTTCGGATTGAGAATGTGGTCCGTATTGTCCGAGATAGTGCCGAGTTTGCAGTTCCCCATGCGCGCAGTCTTTCTTTGGAACGGAACCTTTGCCTTTAGGAGCCACGCCATAAACGTGCGGCATATCGTACATCCGTCGGGTCTTTTCCCCGAGGATATGGGGGAAAATTTCAGATTTTTTTCATCATGCAAATCTCGTCTTCATTTCGTTACAGGATTTCGAAAAACACCTCATGGACCACGCCTACACGTGACGAGACCAGTCACGATGTGCGCAGCTCAAAGGGGCTACGTCCATTCAGACACGCTCGTATCATCTAATGAGTCGGTGTCGGTCGGTTTAGCCGTGCTCAGTATCATCTAACGAGTCGGTGTCGGTCGGTTTAGCCATGCTCAGAACATTGAAAGAGTCAACAAAGCTTTGGGACTTTGCAGTGCTGCGGGAGCCCATTGTCGCTCAATTTTGACGCGCAAAGCTTTAGTCATTGTTCAGACCTTTTGCGTGGCGTTTCATTTCTTTTTCCGCCGTCTAGGACAACACATTTTCTTCTTCATGTTTACTATGAATTTGTATAAAAATAGCTTTTGTAAGGTTGCAAGAAACTGTACATAGTCAAGATGCAGCATGCGCGTGTGTAAATAGGAAGCCATTGTCAAATATGAGCGAGAGTCTAGTTTTTTCAAGTGCTTCGAATGGTGAAATTTTGTACCGTAATGCGGAATAGGTGTCTGTTGAGACGTCACTACCCGTTTGTATCATAAAAGAGTGTGGGCATTGAAACCTGTGTCTTTGTTGGTTGTCTTACGGGCCACATGTTGTTTCTGTTTGTTTATTCTTTTTTTTTTCCTGAGACTCTTAAGTTTGGGTTGCTGGCGGAAGATGCCCCATGCCCGAATTCTTGCTTTTGTGCATGCACAGTTTGTTTTGAAACTAAAAATCAATGCCGAGAGAGAGAGAGAGAGCATTATCTTGCGGATTTCAGTGCAATGTGAAACTGGGCTGCAAACGTCTTTTCTCCTCTGCTAAAATAACTTATTGTCATCAAACTGTGAAACATTTGAGTTGGTTCATTGTTGTTTTTCACCCCCGAGTTGTTTTTAAGCGTAAATTGTTTGCAGAAAAGCTGTTAAGTTCTAAGCCCCGATTTTGTCTTGTGTATGCGCGTTTTTGTTATAAAAATAAAAATAGGTGTTTGGGGAGAAAAAAGAAAGCACCTAGTAGATTTCAGCAAGACAGGAAAATGAGCTGCAAACACCTTCCCACTTCCTAAAAAAAAAAAAAAAAATTACCTTTTTCTTTTTTTAATTGCCAGTTAGATGTATCCAAGGAGGTTAGAAGTACTAGGAGGGGGCACGTTGCAATATTGGTGAAGCCTAGTCATAAAAAGTTTAAACGATTTTGTGCCCAGCGTGACCGCAGATCTCTCTGGCGATTGGTGCGCGTGACATGTCACGTGTGAGATGGATGGTTGATTGTAGAAGGACTCCTTGCAGACTTGCGCGCGCTCCGTCCGGTAGGTTTTATCAGATCGAAGGCTGGACTGTGGTGTATTCTAGTACCCCATAGGAAGACGAAGTCTAGCTACGGTCACGTGATGTGGTCACGTTGGCATGGTAAGTGAGGAGAGTGAGGAGGAAAATGAGAAAGAGGCGAGGCGTCAAGGGAGCATGGCTTGTGGAGGCTACGCGGCCGACGTCATGCCCTCTCCTACCCTTCTATCCTTGGATGTGACAGTGAAGAGTAGCCTGGTGCATGCTTTTGCTGTCGGATAAGTTCTGCCAATAAAAATGTGTTTGGAGAAACTGCGTTTTCAATGAATAGACCATACTGCAGTTTGTCCTCCCTTCGACTGGATGAAAAGATCTAAGCATTATCCGATCGCTTTGGAAAGAGGACCTCAGGAAGCTCTGGGTTGGTGCTCATAGCTTTTGCTGCAGTTGGGCAAAGGGCCGAACAATGTCGCCTTTTGGCTTTCCTTGATGTGCCGAAAAATGGAAAACGAGGCAAGGCAGCAGAGTCTCCCTTTCTATGCCTACTTTAATCTGCGGAGCATTCCTTACAAACAAATTTGGGTCACCTTTGCACAAAGTAGCGGTTTTGCAGTTTTGCAGCGGTTGCATTGAAACCGTTGCTATCTTCTCACCTGAGTCACTACGGGCATACTTTGCGACTGTAGACTGAATTTGACATCTAACTTAGGGTCTAGTTCAGGGGTGGCCAAGCTGCGGCTCTTCGCGTATTAAAGTGCGGCTAGCGGCTCCCGCCCCTACTACCCCCCCCCCCCCCCCCCCCCCCCGCACACACACACTCCCCTGCCTCCCTCCCGGTCACACGAGCACTTCCCCAAAAAGAGAAATGGAACGCGTTCGAAATCACCAGGCAGGTTGCGGTTTGGTTGTCTTGTGCTACCTTACGTACAGTTGGACTGCCTTTGACTCGGATAGATTGAAAGTAGTCCGAGCTCTGTTTACTGCTCTGGACCAAAGTTTACCCCGCCTCCCACCCGCCGACCTCGTCGCATCAGTGGAAAGGTCAATTATGAAAATGACTTTATCCGGAATGCACAGCATCATTTGTCACTTGCGCAGTGGACTGCGTAAATTACTGATTGATCTTTTGTTCTTGAGGCAAAAAATATTGAAGAGAACCACACTCGGCAAAAGCTCCCAAACGCACAGTTACCGTATCGCCTATTCCCTCGCCGTAACCGCTGGTTGTACTAAACTGTGCGATGGTAACCGCGCGACTGCGCGGCGTTCATTTGCGATCCATGGCCCCGTCGCGTTCGTGCGCGTGCGCAGACATTTGCAAAATTTCTGACGAATTTTTGCCCAACTTTCCTTCAAAAGTTTTGGCATGTGCAGAACTTTTCCGAATCTGAAGTTCGGCAGATTCGGTTCATCACTAACTTTTGCGGTGTGTGTGTGTGTGTGTAGGCGTTGTAAAAGAGGGGGGAGGGGGGGGGAGTGAGGGGCCAATTGTGTATGCGCACCGGGCACTTTGGTCACTGGCTCCCTTTACGGCGCAGGCGATAGACCCCCTAGCAACGACAGTCACGCCGGGTTGGCTGCTCGGCAACGCGCGGGATCTTAAATTTCGGATTCGGACGGGGCGTGTATCGCTCGAGAGTCGAAACGCGTTAACCCACCCCCGCGCCTGCGTTCACGCCGCTTCGCGGCGACAGTGTGCGACTGCTAATTACAAAAAAATATTAAACCACTTAGCCCCCCCCCCCCCCCCCCCCCCCGTACACGCCGCTTTGCGGCGTCCAGCCGGCAACCCAAGCCCCCCTGTCCCCCATGCACCTCCGCCGTAAATAGAGTCCCGTACAACTTAGTTCAGCGACTTTTCGTCAACAACATTCGTGTTTTAGAGCGCAGCTCTTAGGGGCCCGTTTCCGGCTTGAGCGGCGTCGGCGTAACCGCGAGGTCACGTGACCCCCCCCCCCCCCCCCGAGGTCACGTGGCCCACCCAGGTCACGTGACACCCCTAGGTCACGTGACACCCCTAGGTCACGTGACAACTAGGGCACGTGACCCCCTGAGGTCACGTGACCCCTGAAGTCACGTGACTTCTGGGGGTCACGTGACCCCCCTAAGGTCATGTGACCCCTTCAGGTCACGTGACCTCAAGGAGTCACCTATCCCGCAGTACGCTTCCATCTTCCTCCTCAAGAGCTGCGCTCTAACCGGCGTTACAGGGAATTGTAAACGGCTTTCATTTTTTTTTTTTTTTTAGAGTTAATTGTAAAAACGAAATGTCGTAAATATCCCCAAATGCCTCGACAAAAAAAAAAAGTGTTCGAGGAAAAACCATAAAAGCAGTAAGCCCCCACCATGAATAGAATCCGGGTCTGATCCGCATGAGGCAGACATCTTACCGCTAAGTTACGCTACCGCTTCGGAAACTCGCATTGTAACCGCTGCCTATGTTGACGGTGGCAACGCCTATCTCCACGAACCAGCCAATCCGGCGTGAGCGCCGTTGCTAGGGTTTGTATTTGTATCGCCTGCGCGTTACAAATATGCCCCCGCGGGTCGGGGGGCAGTGCATGCCCTTGGTATACCTTGGGCGCCGCAGGCCAGTGTTTGCCCTGCCTTGTGGCGGCTGTTTCAGGGGGGGGGGGGGGGGGGGGGGGGCAAAACACAGGCCTTGCCCCCCCCCCCCCACTCTGAAAACTGGGGGGGCAAGCGCACCCCTTGCCCCCCCCCCCCCCCCCCCCCCCCCCCGGTTGGTACGCCCATGGCTACCATATCGCTTCCAGTGTCAGATCCAGTTTACGGGATTTTGAGTTTTAAGTATAAAGAGTGCCGCCTGCGATGATTTCAAAGAAATATCTCTTGAATTGACAGATTTCACCAATCGTTGGACGCATGCTTGACGCCGCCCTAACCAGGTGCGGATTCAGAGGGGGAGGGGGGGGGGGGGGGGGTCCGGATGTCCTGACTCCCCTCTTGAATTTTGAATTGAAATATTTAGGGCTTGGAAACGGGATGAGGGAGGGGTAGGGTCTTAAACATATATGATACGCTGACCAACACCTAACCTGACCCCCCACCCCTCTCTAGAGATACCTGCGTCCGCCCCTGGCCATAATTTTAGTTCACAGGAGGCAGACGGCCGTGCACGCGAGGGCTCGTGCCTTCTCATGCTTTACTCGCGCAGAGCTTCAGAAAGGTTGTCGCTCGTGCAAAACGACTAAAGTTCCCTCGATGCATTGCGGCAGTGGTGGCGTAGTCAAACTGGCTGGTGAGATCGGTCCAAGCCGTGTCATGTGAAGGGTGCTATTGGAACACCCTTGGCATTGATTGGCCCTGGGACATGCTGAAAAGCACCCCTGAGGGTGTAAACTATTTTATTAAGCTGGGTCGCTCCCCCGCCAGTGCCGTGTTGGCGACACGAGAAAAAACTGCCACGCTATTCTGCCCATAAGCAGACCAAACAGAAGTGGCATTATTTGAAATCGCACAGGTTAGCTTTGTTGCATGGCAATTTACCCTGTATGAAAGAAAGAGGCGCTTGGATAGCTTGGAAACATGCTCTTTCCATTCTCTGACTCATAATATTCCTTTTCTGCCTCGATGTTCAAATTTATCGCAGTTGCAAGCACACTAACACTTCCTGCAAGCTTTCTTGGAGCTTGCGCCATGTTCAACCGCCTTTTCGCGGCGTTTTCTTGTCACGCAATAGAACCCAGGACCACAACCCCCAACACTTCCCGGTCCTCGTTCCTGGTTCCGCGGTTCCACCGCCGAGATGGCCGAGATACAAGCGCCGTGACGTCTCCTCCATCTTCCAGCAGAGCGCGCCACCGTGCCCGCTCGTCCTCATCGATTTTTACTCGCCCGCACTTTTCCGCTCGCTCCGCATCCCCATCCTCCGTAATGCCGGCGTTGCAGCATCCTTGCGGCATCGATTGACCGCGTTGCGCTCTCGCACCCGTCAATCCAAAAGCAGCCAAGAAAAACTTCCGCCACCCGTCGACGACGCTAAGCCTAACCGCGCAGGCGGCGGGACGCCTTTTCACCCAACGTCATGCGGCCAGCCAGCGAATGCGTTCCGCCCGCCGACCCGACCGCCACGACGGTCGTTCGCGCTGCAGTTCCGACGGTGGGAAATGGAGACGGCATCGGCACCGGCCTGCCGTTCGACAGCACCAAGTCCAAGATCTACGAGACCAAGCGACACAAGAAGATTGTGCGACTGATGACGGTCATGGCGTACGTTCTGTCCGTCTCGCTAGCGGCCATGGTGCTCTCCCTCTACTACCTGTTCCTCTGGAAGCACGACATGCAGTCGGAGCCGCTGCCGACGTCTACGGTCAAGGGCGTGGAAAGATCCAAGTCTCACACGCTGGGGCCCGGCAACGAATCTTGTCCCGATCTCGGTGCAATGCGGATGAGCGAGAAGGTTGACGTGCCGTCGACCAAGGTGGTTCTGGCAAGGACTACTACGGCTGATCCGCCGGTGGTTGTGACTGAGGTCAGAAGTACGGTCAGCCCTACTGCTGCTGCTACCGAAGGTTCGAGTACAACTGTTGAGGCTACGTCGACGGAGCCGCAGACGTCGGTGGTCTCAGTGTCGGTGATGGAGAATGTCACCCAGTCTTCCAGCGCTGTCGGACAGGTGACGGAGGCGGAAGAGACGCTAGAAGTCAAAGGACCCGCTACGGTGGTGGATAGATGAGGTTAAGTCAGGTGAGTAGACGGGCCTTTTTCCCATCGAGACTCTGAGCGAGAGGGGCATATGCGTTCTATACTGAACTCACAAATATGCTTCCACGTATCAAACTTGATGTAACTCTCCGAACAGTAAAATCAAAGACGATATAGTCACTGACGGAGTGAGAACGGCAAGGCGTATCTTTCGAACGTTCGGCATCTAGCGCGCGCTCCATGCCTTCCGCCGTGCTTTGGCTGCACGCTCGTGCACGCGCGTGCATAACACGCCGAAGCGTTGTCGAAGGTAGGAAGCTCGCGCTGGAGGCGGGGCAACCGAAACTCATCGCTGCAGTTCTCACCTTGTCAGTGACTAGTACTTTGGCCGTTTGGCTGCCTGTACATCGTGCTGGTGTTAACTCGAGGAGGCAGTGACAACCTGGGGCCTTAGATCGTGCCCCAGATTTGATGGACAAAGCCGGACGGATTCAGCATGAAGAATTCATCGTCCGGTTAATTTGTTTTAGAGCGCAGCTCTTAAGGGCTGTTTATACTCCGACGTTGAGCGCAGTGAACGCAGCGTAGCGCAGAACGCGCGCCCTTCATTGGCCGGTGGCCAGGAACTCGATTTCTGCGACCAATCAGTATCTGTGTGCGCTGCGCTACGCCGCGCCAGTCAATGTTATGTTGGAGTAGAAACAAACCTTTAGGCCCCCGCTTCCGGGTTGAGCGGCGTCGCCGTCAGTTTAAACGCGCGCGTTGCATTAGGGGAATAATGCAACCGGGCGTAACCGCGCGTTGCATTATGGGAAAATTTCCCCGCTAAATTTAGCGGGGGATCGACGTCACGTGACCTCCACGCCTATTCAATTTCCCCGCTAAATTTATCGGCGTCACGAATTCGTGACGCCGAAAATGGCGTCACGAATTCGTGTCACGTCACCCATGAACAAATTTATCAGTGGCAGGAAGAGAGGAGCAGGAAAGGAGGAAGGACGAGGGGAGAGTACGGAGGAAGAGGAGGGCATACCTTCCCCTCCGTACCCTCCCCGCCTCCTCCTCAAAAGCTGCGCTCTAATTCGGCATTACAGAAAATTGTAAACGTCTTTCATTTTTGTTTTGTTTTTCTTCTGGTGGACTGTAACGGTCTCTTCGAAGCTATATGTGGTGGAATTCCTTAAAATATGCTGGTCGTAAGCACCTTCTTTAAAAGCGTCCCTTCTGGGTAACATAAAAATAAAGCGCAGATTTAGTTTTAGCGTTTAGCTGACCCCCCCAAATTAATATGGGTGGTTTCATTTGAAATCGAACACGCTTGTCGGGCTGGGTCTTTCAATTTTTTTTAATATATGTAATTGTCCCATTTCTGTAAAAAAACAAAACCGCTTTTCAAAGTAAAAAACAAAAAAATTGCTTCGCAAAAAGATATTAAGTGGAGCAGGGTGAAAATCTGTTTTTTACTCCGCAGTTCTGTCGGCTGGTATGAATACAAAAAGCATACAATACTCGCCATAATTGTTTGTGTGCTTGTATGTCATGCCGACTATTTTTAAGTTCAAAGAAAAATACTTTTGTGTTTTCTTTTACTGAGGTAAGTAAAATATTAACCATTGTCTCTTTGACAATCCGGTGGCATAATCAGAGTCTTGTAACTCATGAGGTGTTATATTTGTCGCTTACCAAATACTATGCGGGTGCAGTACTGTACACGGGCTATCGACGGGCATAAGTTTAGTTTATTTTATTCTCACGGAATACTTTATATACAATCTGAAATATCGTAAAAAATGAGCTTCACCGATATTTTGAACCCACTTTATCGAAAAACTCCATTTCTTATTTCGTTCAATATTTTTTTTATTGTTGCTGCCTATCATATCAACTTTCAACTGACTTGATGCGATTTCCCCCTTTCTTGTTGTATCTTCTCTCGAACTGGTCGAAATCGCACCCACGTTCTCGGAACTGCTAAACGCAGTTTCTGCAGGTCGGCTTCGCTGCAAAGACTATATTGTTGATTTTTGTGTTAAAATGCAGCGGGTAAATTTATTTTCATTGAGAACACTCGTGCCTGCCTACATATTGTATTTTCTTAATTTTATAATGATGGCAACTGATACTCCTTGCTCCGATCGTTAGCGGTGCAGCGGGTGTTCTATTATCCGGCGTGTCAAGCCAGGGCACAAAAGGCGGAGAAAACGGAACGAGCTCTTTATGCAGCCAGACCGGGTTCGTGTATCTGTTTGTGCTATACACAGTCATGATGGGCATCCCAGCCACCTCAGCAAACTACGGAAAGAATTCCTGGCTACGCCATTGGTCCTAGTTTATGACGCTCACGCCTCTTGCTTCATTCATCCGTCTTCTAATCGGTTGATCTCACCGGCTACGAAGTGATAAGATTGGCAGCGACCTTTTTCTTCAAAGTCCTATAGACCAACTCAACTCACTGACGTCACGCGACTGCGGTGGCGCTGCTGTCGGTACTGCGCTTGCGCAGACGCTTCACTCCTCCCGATTTCGGTTTGGGCAAAGCGGGCTTGTTTCTAAACACTGTGTTGGTGCCAGACTTGTGCCCAGGTATCTTAAATACTCTACTTAAGATACTGTATTTCAAACTCTTTTTGAAATATCTTGGTATCTTCCAAATGCTTTTGATCGAGAGTGTTTGGTACCGTATTTTCATTACATTTCTAAGTATCTTGTACTCATGATCTCAAATACATTTTTGACATTCCGCCATTGTCCAAGTTTTTCGGTATGAAGTGGCGTGGGTGTGGCACGAGCGAACGTGAACATTGTTTCGAGCAACCAAATCCTGTTGCTAGCTCTGATAAGCTACGGTGACTCAGATTGAGCTCGTGAAGAAATCGCTTTTGTGCCGATTGTGACTCATATTTCACCCCAAAGTTCGTACAATGAAGGTTTTCCCCTCGCCTTTCCAAAGGCGTGTTTTGTTTCCCAGAGTTTCCCCCCAAAAAAATCCTCAAACAAAAGAGGTGGTTTTACGGAAAGATTGCCACACTGAGGCGCAACACAGAATGGGAAACGACCCACGACAGCAATGCAGACTTCAGTGTCAAGATAATAACAAACAGAAGAAAATGAAAAGCAAACTCCAAGAGACGACACTTTTTTTGCATGTATATTTGACAACGTTAGGGCAAAACGTCGAGGTTTCTTTTTGTTTCTTTTCTTTTTGTCGTCAGTCCGGCACTTATTGCTCCCGCGAGCACTGTATGGGAGTGAACATTGATAAGCAGAAAACAGGACAGGAAACGGACTACGAGCACGATGACCTCTCAAAGTGCCAACAAAGCGTCCCCCAAAATTGACTGCCTTTCTGAACGCAGCCTACTTAAAGAAGGTGCGACCAGTGCCGTGGCTGTTATGTGGGCTCTCTTTGTTATCCATTCACTCATTTCCGTATCCCAAGTTTGTTCATAGTGAATTCCCCATATAGTTAATATGGATTGTAGTTAAACGATGCGTCTAAGGTGTCAGCGATATCACTATTGCTAAAACAACCCCTTTTTGTATAAGAAATGTTTTGTAACATGTATCAGCGATAACCGGGTCCCTATAGTTGGACTGCATAGAATAGCCCTACGGTGTTTTTTTTTTTGTTTTTTTGTTTGTCGTCTTGTGCTGCTGCGTGCTAATAAACCATTCTGGTAAACCAGATTTGCGCAACTGTACGATTCTGTTCGTCACTGACGTCGATACAAATTACGCAGTGCGGAAGTGTCTTCAAAAGTAATTGAATTACATTTCTAAGTATTTGTACTCTATTCAACATACTTTACAGTGAAAATAACTTGAGTAGTATGTATTTGAAATACTTTATGAAGCAGGTATTTAGTAACTTAAAATACTTTTATCGAGTATTTTGTCCGTGCATGCGGCCAGCAATATAGGTCAAAAATGCGTCTCTGGCGCATCAGAACGCAAGGGCACCCCAGTTAAAGGACAACATAGACAATGCGTATACATGGCTTTCACGTGACGTCATTCAAAGAGCGCTCCGATAACCACCAGAGAAGAGGGGAAAAGGGAGCTCCCCTCTTACCAGGATCGATCCTCTTTTGTACCTCCCAGATTTGCACAGGCGTCGCTATTCTCCTCCCAGAAGCTTAGAGAAGATTAACCTGTCACTCAAAATTCTTACAAAAGCAGCTCCACTCTCCTCCCTTACATGCTGGTCCAAAGGAATGAGATGTAACGTCAGTGCAACTCCATGTATTGGGGAGGAGGACAGACCGTTACGCCCCAAGCAGTTAACTTTGGAACTACACGGTTGGGGACAACAAATACAATGACTCAGCGCTCGGCCGACATAACCGAACGCGGCGTCAGTGTTCGGCTGGAGTTTGTGTTGTTCGGTGAGGGGGAGGAGGGGCTCTTTTGTTACCACTCCAGCCTGCATGAGCAATGCAGCATGCACCCTGCCCAGCTCAGCACAAAAGCCCAAGTGGGTCGAGCTCGCATTTTTCGATGACTGCTTTTGGTATAGATCCGGCACTTAACGTTACTTCGTCGATTGTTAGTATTTTTTACATTACACTGTGCCCCGCACTCTATTGTAGAAGATGACATGGACATGCCCATAAGGCCTGTCGGCATGTGCACAGGCCTCGTGTTGAGTAAACACCGAGGTGTGGGGACAACAGACGGGTCAGAGCGCCCCCTATAGTTCGATCTCCTGCCCAATAGGGAACGCACGAGGCAACCAAGCGCCCGCCCTCATTGGTTGAGCTCGGAAAAGGGGGGGGGGGGGGAAGGAAACAAAGGAACTTGGACGGATTCGGGGGTAAACAAAAGTGCGAGGTGCGTGAAGAGCAGACGAAATTGCACGCCGTATAATGCACGAAATGCAGTAGTTAAGGCGCGATCGTTTAACATTATCTAGAAGGCATTAAACGGTTGTTTCGGGACGTGGAGGAAAACCTTTATATTTATTATCAATTTCCGCGATACATTATTGAACGGGGAAATGCACCGGTGTATACACGCTTTTGCAGCGTCAATACGAATGTCGCCATAACCGACCTCCAATTTTTGTTTCCTCTTATCACATTTACTTCACTTCATCTTAACTGCAGCGGGGCAGGCTATTGACATTTTAGACTGTACTGTGTCCTTCTCCCCAGCGTTGGCCGTTGTGGGAGTTCGTCAACGCTCGCTTCACTGGTTTGGCATCTGGGTAAGACAAGAGAAGGTCAGCAATGGCGGCTGTAATCTGGTGCTTGTGCGAAGCATCTTTAGGTCACGCTAAATTTCCGCTAAATTTAGCGGGGAACCTGAATTGGTGTATAGGTCACCCGACGTCAGGTCACGTTTCGCCAATTTTCCCGCTAAATTCAGCGGGAAAACTGAAGTGGTGCACGGGTTTCGTGGCATTAGGTCACGTGACGTCAAATTTGCCGCTAAATTTAGCGGAGAAACTGAATCGGTGTTTAGGTCCCGTAACGTCAGGTCAAAGTGACGTGACGCGACCGAAGCACCAATTCAGTTTTCTCGCTAAATTTAGCGAGAAATGCACGGACGGTTGGACAGCAATTTGGAATCGGGGTTTTCGCCAAACAGCATTTCATCCCGTGTTAAGATTTTTTTTGTTTACTTTGATTTGAGGAATTGCTGCAAAACACAGCGGGTTAACCCTGCTTTCCCTTTCCATTCTCCTGTACCTATTTCTCTTTAATTGTCCTTTCTTATTTCTCCACAGTTCGTACGCCACGCTGAAGACGTCCTGGGCAAGCCGGCGCGCCAGACGGAACCCGTCAAGACGGAGTACACAGCCGCGAGCGTTGCCATAATATACGCACCATGCTGTGGATAGCGAGGGTTCCGTGGGACCCGCAGCATATTTATAGCTCCCAGGCGGAAACGCTCTCTTTGGACTCGGAATTTGCTCGGTGCGGGAGAAATCGCGTGAGGGGGGCCTGTGTGTACCATATAATCCCTGTAAGCGTGGCCATTTCTGATGATCGTATTAATCGTTTGTTTTCTAGCGCTTCGTTGACACGATGGTTATTTCAATGACCACCGTAGTGGCGACACTTCAAATCTTGGGAGGAGCTTTTATTTTCCCCGCTCATATGGATGTTTCCACGTTCATTCGGTAAGCATGGGCGTCTATTTGCCTCGGATGAAAAAATTCAGGAACTTGGGCGCAAGCATTCGTTTATTGCCTAATTTCCGCGGGCCATAAAAATATCCGCTTGTGCTTGCACCGAGCGCGCTCTCGTGGCTCCGGGAGCTGTTCCCAATGCACGAAGTAGCGTATACGCGTTTAGCACCGCGTGCATTTTTGATTTCACGCCCGTGAGTTTCCGAATAGCTCCAGGGTGGCGAGCTGAGTTGAGACGGAGTCTTCACTCAAGGTTTGCTGAGCACTGTACGAGGCATGGACGTGGCTTCCGAAAGGGCTGACCGTGCACGAGCTAGGTCAGGTCGCTCGAACATACATTTCAGTTCAGTTTACTCATCCTCAAAGGCATTTCGATCAAGTGCGTTACATCTAGGGAGACTATAGTATAACACATTAAAGGTTACCCGAATAACAGATCGGTTAATTATGAACATCGGGGTATACGCGTTCGCGCCTGTCGGTTTCTTGACGTTGCGCAGTGCGTATAGACCTTTTCCGTCTACTCTCGTCCTCAGCCACCTAATAGGCGTATCCGGTATGGGCGACGAAAAATTATTAAAAGTTTTCAACCTGTAAATAGTAAAAAAATAGAGGAGAGGAAAAATGAGAATGTGGGACGGTTATGCTTTTACGCTAAATGCCTTCTACTGGCGTGGCGACGGCAAAACAATGTTTTCGCCCAAATTGGAAGTGACGACAATTCAAGATGGCCGCGCCCTTGCGAAAAAGGTCTAGACAACCTGTGAGATGGATGCGCCGCGCCGTGAAGCATGATCCCGAATTCTACACCAGAGTAAAGATCTCGCGTCCAACGTTGCTTTGTCTGGAACGCGACTCTGACCGGTGTGTTCACCGCCCTATGTACACCACCTTCGCCGCTGTGCCACCGCCGGCATCGCGGCCGGCAACCTGATGAGTCTTTGTGACGTTGTCAGGCGGAGACCGGGGGACCCCATGTGGGTACGCGGAAAACACACCAGCCGGAGACTCGTTCCGGGCACCATACTTGGGCTGTAACGTGGTGTAAACACGATGGGAGGAAATATGGGTGTATCGTGATTGCCCCCTGCCTCTCCCTCAGCAACGAAAAAAAAAAAACACTAAAGAGGCAAGGTTTTGGAACCGAGCCGTGATGCCGCCCTCAACCAAAAACAAACAGTACCTGCTTTTGTTTCATAGACAAGAAAAAAAAAAAAAACAGAAATCGAGCGGAGGATGTTTGTTTGTTTGGGCGACTGTTGCAAGTTCATTGCTAAACTCGTCTGTCCGCTCGTCTTGTTGCAAAACCAAACAAGCGTCATGCATTGAAGTTCACTGTATACATATATTCCAATGACGTAAGGCGTGCACTCCCCCGTGGCGACGCTTTTTATGGCATTGCACGCGCAAGTTTTTGGAGATCAGCACGGGCGTTCCCCCCTTTGTCGTTAGGCGCGTGCGCAGTGCCAAAAGTGATCACGTGACCGCACTGCTTTTTTCGGCGTGAGCACGTGACTCGGAAGGGGGTATTCCCCTGAGCAGTCGCTCAGGGCCAAGGAAATCACGGAAGCGATCAGCCGTCTGCTGAGCCCACCCGCGCCCGCGTCTTTGATGCTTTCATAGCTTCAAATTTGTTCGCCAGGTTCTGTTACATTTGTTTTTCCTGTCGTCACAGCTAAACGCCTTCGTCTATCCGCTCTGTATACTTTTGTCAATTCTGACGTCACAGCTCCGTGCCAAATCCTCAAGATATTTCGGCCGCCTGCAGCTAGCGGCAAACTTCTGAGAGAAGTTTCGACTGAGCCGCCAATGGATCGTGATTGTTCTTTTTAGTCTTTTGATAACTGTCATAGACATGTTGCAAGGTAAAGGCCGAACTTGTAAGGGACTTGGTTTCTCCTTAACGCCAGACACATCCGACGCTACGAGCTAATGGATCCAATTAAACGGCGTCAAAAGCTCAAATCACTGGGCCTTTTCTGTTTATGTTTATATCTGATCAGTCCCACCAGCTCGTAGCGTTGACTGCGTCTGGATTTAAGGTAAAACAATGTCACACCCCCCCGTAAAGGAAAAAAAAAGACGACTATAAGCATACATTTTGTAGAAGTCTGCGGGGTACTCGGCTCTGATTGAAGGTTCCAAATTAGTGATCTTAATTATCAGCTGCACAGAGAGCAATTCATTGAGTTGGCACGAGTCATGCTGAAGGGTTTACTTGGCTAGGCTGGTAGTTTCCAGAATTTACGTCAAGACAGTGTGAAATTTATAGTGACGCTATAGTCAGTGACTATAGTGTTTGTGCTGCAGATAGGCTGCCTGATTAATGTATAGTACGGCGGCTAATTTGAAATCTTTTGCGTGCGGCAGGCTGTAGCCAGGCGGTCGCACGCCGGTCGTGTTTCATCGTTATATTCGTGAAGTCATTTGTACCTGTCCTCGCGGTGTCTGTGTATATTTTTACGAGGTGAATTAGGTATACATAGAACGAGACTCATCGTGCTAATCATTGACTGCTTTACACCACGGTTTTGATATGTGGTTAAGAGGTTATTGCGTATTTTGTGCACGCAGTTGGTGTTTCGTCTAACCACGGTTACTGGCTGATCGCCTGTCGTGTCTAGTTTTCTACTTCTCTAGTTTATCCAGCAAGCATAGCGCTGCTGTTAGCTTTGGGAGTGTTTTAGGGTGGAGTTGGCACAGTTGGATCTGAATTGTGAACCTAACCGCTGATGTTGATGTAAGGTTTGTGTATGTTTTTAGGAAGTACTATTTTGCAATCCTGTAAGAAGATTCAATAAATTGCCTTTCTTGTTTGTGTGATACTAGCCCAAAGACAAAATGTATGTTTCGAGTAAGGAGATTTTTATTCTTTCGAAGTAATACTAAAGGACAGCTTGCTGCTTTTTGTGATTCCGTAGATATGTTTAAATGTGTGCATATTTCGTTTCATCAGATGCGAGGAATGTATCACACCATTCAAGTCAACGTCAACTCTCACAAAATACCTCGATTACTTTCATATCCAACATTTTGAGCTAATTGTAGTTAACAAAGCGTTGAGGGTGCGGGAAAGGCCGACTCACATAAACCCTGGACGAGGAGCGCACAAACACAAAACAGAAAAACAAGGAAATACTTTTTTGTTTTGGTTTTCATCAGGATCATTGTTTCGTCAAAACTAATTTCCGCAGCGCCTTTTTTGGGTTTTGTTTTGACAGAAATAATGAATGTCAATGGGAAAACGGAGATTTTTATATGAACTCTACGTAATCGTGCTTACGAAATTTTTTTTCTTTTTTCAACCTATATGTTTTGTGGCATTGGTTGGAAACTTTAAAAGGGTCGGTTCATGTAGCTATCTTATCTAATGAAATAAGTTGCAGTTCAAATAAAACAACCTGCAGAACTCAAAGAAATATGTATTATTTTTTTTAACCAACTTTAATCGCTTCGCACCCTACTAAAATCCCGACACTGAAACAGTGTATGAATGAAGCACTAAACATAAAGAAGTAGTGTGAACGGGTAGGCTTGATTTTGGTGATAGTTTATTTGATTCGAAATCATAGTCGTAGCCTTACTAACGCCTTGATGACCCGTACACGGCTGAAATAAATAAAACCACATTAGGTTAGAAATATCGTCTATCATCGGGAATAAGCTAATCAAGGTCACAGTAAAAGGGTGGACCGCAGTCCAGCGGCTTACGTTCTTTGAGTTTACGTTTATTTCTTCTTTATTCTTAGAATTATAATCTTTAACCAACTCATTCTTTTTTCTTTGTTTTTTTTTGGTAAAGTTTTTTTTTTTAATGAACAAATTTTATCGAGCGTGAGGTGACGGCAATAGCATAGGAAGTACACCCGCATAAAGGTGCTCTTTTCCCCATTTCATATGATTACTCTGAGAGATGTATTACAGCTGTTGCAGAACTTCCATAAATTCATTTCAAAGCGGGCGGAAGGCGGCGTAGAGTGGGCAGCTTTAAATTTTCTCATTTTTATGTCAGTGCATTCGAAAAAGAGAAACTGACCCCAGAATTTTGTAGTGGTCACCATTTATAAGTGGTTCCGTGCAATGAACTGTATGCGTCACTTGAATGCTTTGAGTCAGTGGGATCAATTCGAGTTATGGGTCCGGTTCAGCGGCTGAAGGTTTTTCACGCGTTTTTAGCTTATCCTCGTGTCGGCCCTCAAGGGGCCAAGTAGTCACAGTAGTGATGTAGTCATAAGTAGAATAGTCGGGCAGTCGTTTCTCCCGTTTCCCTCGTGAATTATTTCGAAACGAATCGGCATTTTCTGAGGTCACGCAGCAATGCCACATCCCGGATATGCCCAGGCGCTCCGGGGGACGTCGTTAATATCACCCGAGTCTGCCAGTTTACTGAATCGATGCGGCATTGTTATCAGTCGTTGTCTTAGAGCATTACATTTAGCTTAATGGAACACCCTTATCCCCGAATTTCGTTCGCCTGTTCGTTCTTCCGTGAGACTTTCTTTGAACTCCCGGTGAATTCGTATTCACATTTCTTTCATTGAACTTCTTAAATTTATATTTCTGCGAATAAGAGATTATATATGTTATCTTAATGTCTCGATATCTATACCCGATGGAGGTTTTCACACAACAGCAGTTTAGCGGTGAGCATCGGGTAAAGAATGCATGTCTCGGAAAATGGTCAGACATTTTACAGGTTGTCTCTCAATTTTACGCGCGTGATTTCCGAGTTGTACAATTTTACTCATATCCAGATTAGTTTACAATAAGTCCTTGTCAACTAAGTTTACACTTTGCTAATCGCGCCACACAGAGACAAGTGCGAGATAGAAAGGGTTCGCACGAACTTTGCCGCATACTGTACGCACGAGACAGTGAAAGAGGAGTCCTACTTACGTTTGCAAGTGCTCTCGCACTCTTCCAGAGTTGCAAACCTAGTCTTCGAATTATCCTTTAGCCAGTACCTCGAACGTTCACATGTGTTCGACGTCATGTTGTAGAAATACCTCACGTGGGTTCCCTTGGTCTGCTTCACCGCTGGTCTAAGACATTTCCGCGTAGGATTTTCTAGTCTGTCCAAACCTGAAGAGAAATAGATTTTCATCATTTTGGTTCCGATTAAAGCTGAATTCACGAGAATAAACACAAAGGGGGAAACCTCTCCAAGTCTATATCACCGCTAACTGAAATCATCAGCGCCTTAACTCTCATTTAGTAAACAATTTGGAGGTTTTGTGTTTACCTATACAATCCCGTCGAATCGATGTATCCAAAACGATTTGACGTATAATCAAAAATAAATATTCGACTACCATTAGGTATGTTTGCCATAGTTGCGCTTGACCGCACGGAATGTTTGTACAAGTTTAGTTCTAAAAGAGAACATTAATCTGTATTACGCTAGGTGGCTCCACCGATGGGAGGTGAGAATAAAGCAAGCTCGGTATATTTTGATATAAAATAAAGCGTTTCATTCGGTACCTGTAAGCAGTGGACAAGCCATTAAAATATGTGACCTATAGTTAATGAGAGCTTAAGGAGCGCTGGGCGTGGCAAATTTCAATAATCTTATCACCGCTCCGCAGTCAATTAGATTGACGCAGGAATCTCAACATAAAAGCCATGCCTTGCGTCCTAAAGCTGTATACTAGTGACTCTACAGCGTGCAAAGTAGCGCTTCTAAGCCACTCCCCGCAAAAATCGGTTTTATTTGGGGGCGCTGTTTAGAGGGCTCGGAACAAGCTCACATTGATGGGCTGCCAAGACCGGCAATTTTAATGGTGTGGAATGCACATTGCAAAAGAACTTTGGAAGTGCGCAACCAGCACGCGCTGAGTAGTCACGCACACAGCTATGGCCGCCAGTGAACACAACCTATTAGCGGCGAGATGTTTCGGTGGCGCCCTCCTATGGTTCCTTCTATCATTACCTTGCAAAGAACAAGTTCGATGATGTTTCTAATTAGCATGGTGGAAGCTTGAAAGCATATCGCGCTGAAACGAACATTGCCAAAACACCATCAAAAATGAAGTTCTTAGGTTACTCTTATTTCCGTCGATGAGAAAACCTTTGCTGACGTCATAGTCAACGTTTGGCCAATCGTAGAAGACCGACCACAGCGACGCTTTTGATCGCGCACGTCGCCGTTCAACCTCAATTAAGCTGAGACTCCAGGAAAGGCCACAAGCACGAGAGCTTGAGGTCGCTGCTTTGAAGCGTTCTTCCGCAGAACTAGCACTCGCGCTAGAAATACGCGCCTCAAAGCCAGGAGCGCGGGCTAGCTCGCGCTCGTAGCTACCATATGCTTACACAAGGTGGTGTAAGCATAGGGTGAAAATATCAACGGGTATACTCTTACCTCGTTCAAAAAAGAAAGAAAAAAAAAACTTGTTTTGAGCTATTTGCCGTTGTATTCGCACACGACGTTATCACCGGGCTGGCCTAGTTAAATTTGCCGCCAACAGATGTCGAGAGCGTCGAGTGCGCCGGCGCCGAGCTTAGCGGACAATCTTCAGGAACTATTCACTATGGCGGCGCGCGTCTTTCTGATGTTAAATTCTAATTGTGCGATAACTAGTTCATTAAAAATGAAGTTAATAAGAAACCAGGAATTTAAATCCCTCGTGGCTCCCTATTTTTGTTACGGAGATAACAACGGTCGAGGCGCTGTATTACTCTCGTTTCTCAAGTTACGCCACCTTTCGGGAGCACATACAACTAGACAAGCCCGGTCATGACGTCATCTGCGAATGCCGCGTGCAAATAGTCCAAAAAAAGGGTTTTATTATTATTATTTTTTTTAAGGTAAGTTCATCCATTGATATTTTCACTGCACGCCCCCACCACATATATAGGTGGTAGAGGCGTGGAGGTGGCGGCTATAGCCGCACCTGTGTAGTGAATCGCAGCGCGATACGTGGAAAAGTTGGTTTTCGCGCACCATCAAAAATGGATTAGAAGCGTTCATTTCCATGCTGTAGAGTCAATGATGCGAGCGGAAAGAGTCCGCGTCGTTTCGTACTTGTGCAGCTCTTCCAGCATTGCTCAGCCGTCGGGAATTTGTTGGGGTAGCCGCCGCAACCCCGGTGACCAAACTGCTCGCAGCGTTTGGTGGCTCCGTTGTAACCGAAGACGGTCTGGCTGTTCTGGTTTCCGCAAGGTCGGCCTCCGTTGATGGGGAAGTTGCACGGATCCTTCACGTGCTCTGCGTGCGAAACAATGAGGAGGATGTTTCACGTGATCACGCCGGGACGTCGCAGAATAGGTAACCTTCGTAGGAACGTTGTTCCGTTGCTCTCCAATGGGGATTAAGTTTCTTTTCGGTAATGTATACACGACTGTGGGTCGGCTCCCGAATGCCTACGCGGAGTGCGAGTCGTCTGCTTGTTGCGCGAGGGTTGCGGTGACGTCAGAAAGACAGCGAGCTCCGATTGGCTCTGACTGAAAGATAGACCTGGAAGCAAGCTGCCTTCTACCCAACATCTTTCTAATCGAGCCAATCGGAGCTCGGAGTTCTGACGTCATCACAACCCCTGCCAAAGAAGCAGACGAACTCCGCTCCCACTGACAGCTTAGAAAAGGCGGGCATATCACGTTCATGCTACTTGCTTCGTGATTGGTACGTCGTTGTTCTTATCCACAAATGCCGCAAGCTCATTGGCTGTGGAGTGATCATTAAATGCGAGGGACCCGCCCTGTGCTGCGTTTTATCAGCTTTCAGTACCCACGTAATTAATCCTGACATAAATTATTTATTTTTTCACTACGAGGAGAAGTCGGAACCTCTCGATTGGAACACGCAGCATGAACATGAAATTATTTTTATTGTTGGGGAACCTCCATTCTGTCGAATTAAACTCAGTTAAAAAAACACTTTTTGTTGCGTACAGCGCGTTAGGTGTAAACGGGAATACTTTTATTCTATCAAATGTCTAGTTAATTTTTACCATATATACAACATTATTTCGTTACAATTTTAACAAAAAAGTGATTTGTTTTAAGGCAACTATTCAGGCATGTGTTATCGCCACGAGAAAACGTACAATGTTTGTATTGTGTTCTCATAATGATAAAAAAGAGCCAAATTCGGTTCGTAAAAAAGGTCGGCGTAGCTTACTTGCACAAGTGGACCAGCATTCGTGTTTCTCGACGAAGTTGTTTCCGTTGCCCCCGCAGCCTTTGTACTCGAACTCTTCGCACTTCTGCCTCGCCGCATTAAAGCCGTACATCGGCATCGCTGTCCCCGACGGACAGCTGTGGCCTTCGTCGATGGGCGAGACACAGGGATCTTGTTCGAATTCTGGGAGAAACGCAGGTAGTAACCAGTATGCCATAAAACCCATAGTCGCAATAAAAATCTAGCTAGCATTAGGAATGTGTATGAACGAAACGTTTTAATAAAGCGTCTTTCCGTATGATATAGTAAATTCACGCGATCTTCGAGGAAGAGCTAAACACTAAGTTGAGATTAAATCAGATTAACCAACTTTGTAAATAACACTCGGATAAGCGATGGGACATTAAATAGACCTGCTAGCGGTTACCTGTCTCGGCATTTTTAAATACAAATGTAAGGTCACGCGTTTTTAAGAACTAAGAGTGTCACATGATATTTGTTTGCGATAGTTGAAGCAACAACGCCGATGCCATTTTGAGAAAACAAAACACAGCACTTACGCAATATTACCGAACTCGCATCTTATGATTCACTGTATTGCCATAGCAATGTTCGCCTCGTATAAATACCTAACAACAAACCCCATCTAAGCATTAAGAACTCAACAGCAAACCATCCAAATAAAGGCCCACGGCTTTCTTCTATTGCAACATAAAAAAAAAAAAAAAACAGAAGTACCAAATAAAGTGTGACACTTCATTTCATAAAGGTATCGCTTTCACTAAACGGGTTCAAGATTGTGAAACTTGTCGTTCGGTGAGAGTTACGTTATGGAGCATCCACAGCTTAAACACCTCGGAAAACGGTTGGATGGACGCATTTTTGTCCAATAAAACCCGACTCGTGCCATAAAGTAAACTAGCATGGAAGCATAGCTGCAACCACTTGGGCAAAGGGGGAGACCTTACTCTGACATTTGGCGTGGCATGCTTCGAGCGTTTCGAAGAGCCCATCCTTGGAACCGCAGCCTCCGTAAGAGAACCATTCGCATCGCATTTTGTCAGGATTAAACCTGTACATGCGGATGTTGCCTCGGCACACATTCTCCGGCTCTGGGGCGGCGCAGTCTCCCAGCACGGGATCTGCAATTGACGGGGTCCGAGTTTCACACCCTTTACACGCGAGTATATATTAGCCAGTTTTAGAATAGCGTACCAAAAAGATTTCGCTTAGGCAATGAAATAAAGTCATCGCCACGCGCCAATCCAAATCGCGGTTTCGGCCCCGCGCATGCGCAATGGCTACGACGCTATTCCTCCTACGTACGAGATTCGTTTAGGTATACGCTATTCTAAAGCTGTCTATAGAGGTAAAATATGGGCATATCGCAGGAAGCAAATCCTTTTGACTTTCGCAACAACGCAAATACATTAAAGTATAATTCAAACGTTCTAAATCGGAAATATTGATTTTTTTCCCCTTCGGGCGTTCATATGATTTGTACCAATGTTGCGCTTTTGTTTCACCTATACTCTCATTAAGCTGCTCCATCGATACTGCTCCCCAAAAAGACTCTGAATAGAAATTAGTACTGTCACTGACAACGCAAGAAATGCAGGACGTCATGACAGCCGAACATCCCCTGATCGGGGCGATCAGATGATGTTCGGCTGTTAGCAGTTAATAAGAGTGCGGGATAAGCCAATATTTAATACATATATATATATATATATATATATATATATATATATATATATATATATATATATATATATATATATATATATAGAATGGCTATGCCATGCATTTCCTACGCTGTAAGTGAACGAACTATTCCCTTATTTTGATTAACCAATACGAAGAATGTGAGCTATCTCGCTCGAACGGTCATGCGAGCCGTGATGGGACAACATTCGACCACCCGTTTCGTTGCGGGAGATATTTGTGGTCATTACGGCCTGATGAAAATAATCCATCTCGTTAAGTGAATCAATTAAAAAAGACTCATGATTGGTGTTTCAAGGACTTCGCGGGGCGCTATGTTTTCATAGATTTCTGAAAGTGGATAAGTACAGGGTGATCCTCCCCCCCCCCCTCTCCCCCCCCCCCCCCTCGCCAAAAAATAAAATTACAGTTTTGTTTTTAGCGCGAAAATAAACCACGCATCGCTAAACGCTCATTCCCCGTCCAAATGCGGAGAACCAAGCAGTCCCAACCAGATGCCAAAGTTTCAGCACTAACAGTTATTTTATTGAAAACTTACAAGTGATTGCTTTACATTTTCAATGGAAAATTGGCGGGCGACAAAGCTCTCGATTACATGGAGGTGATTAGCGCCCAATACCAAAAAACGTGCGAAAACGGGCCCCATTTTTCATTAAAATGTTCAGAATATCACATATAACATTTGAATGAGATAACAGTTAATGCAGAAATTCCGGCATCTAGTTAGGACTGCTAGCGCTGCATTTGATCGGAGAATGAGCGCTGAACGATGCGCAGTTTACTTTTGAGGTAAGCATGTCTTACAGCGGAGTTGTTAAGGGCTAGTTTCCCCAGGATCGTGTCCGCCAGCAAACAAATAATGACACAAAACCCTGGACAGCTACCGCCATCTATAAGCAACGGCGGCAACCAGACAATCTGGTTGCCTGCGTCGCTCATAGATGGCGGTAGCTGTCCAGCCTTTCCACTCTTGCTAGTCGACTTGCGGCCAGCCGTTACTTCATTCCCACCATAGTACAGCTTCGCTGGTCTTCCTTCTTCACCAAAGTAGAAAAGCTGCAAATTGTTTTCTTTTCTTTTTTTTTTTTGGGGGGGGGGGGGGGGGGACACGCTGTACTTGGAGAGTGTATAAATAAACTCGCCGTCATTTTCCAATATTTAAAGGGAATTTTATCTAGAAGCCTCGATTGGCTAACTTGACTTGAAGCTGGCGTGGCGTCCCTGATTAATAAGCTTTCTAAGGTGTCTGTCATCACTCAGCGGACAAAATGCCCACGTGTGCAGATCCAACCCACGGTGGGGTTCTGGAAAAGCTAACTTGAGCTATGCTAGCCAACGTCAAAACTGGATTTGTAGGCGAGATAAAAATAACAGCGAAGATAAGATAGTGCGGAAGCTCGTTAAAGTCAAGTGTGAACGTAATAATAATAATAAAAACAATAACAACACTTATGGCAAGCTTACTCGAAGTGTGCGGCTCGCTCTCCCCACTTGGTGAATGGAGTAGATACTTTCAGAAACTGAACTCCCGCCGATCCTTCCTTGCAGAAACCGAACCCCCTTCGTCTCTATAGTGTTTGTCACCAACACACGAGCAACAATGGCAGTTGCCGTTTCTTGGCCGCGAAGTGTGGGATTGGATCCAAGTGCCCGCCGAACCCTGACACAGTCCTCGTGTCCAGTATATGCTCAAAGCAAGTGCTCAAACAATAGCGGACTCTGATACTTATAGTGCTGTAGCCACCAGATAGCGCGCACTTTTGGAAAGGGTCGATCGGTTGAAGCGTCCCCCTTTGTGCACTCCGCGGCTATCACTCTAAGAAATGCCTGAGCGTCTACCTACCCGCAAAACACTCGAAGAGCCAATCTCTGCGATCTACGAAATCAGCTCAGCGAATCATGAGGCGGAACATCCGTTTGGACCTAAAAATAAAATTTGCTCTGTGGCATTACGCAATGCAAAGCGTCATGCTTGCATTGGGTGATGCCACAGCGCAGACTTCTTTCTGAGGTCGAATCGGATGTTCCGCCTCCTCATTCGCTGGGCTGATTTCGTAGATCGCAGAGATTGACTCTTCGAGTGTTTTGCGGGTAAGTAGACGCGCAGGCATTTCTTAGAGGGTATACAAAAAATTTATGGTAACGCCACTTAGGCTAAAAGGAATGAAGTCCATCCGTTTTAGTACTGGCTCTATACGATCTTTGATAATTATACTAATTTCTTAAGTATTTACTAAATTTAATTTAGTACAAATACAGGCAAATATCTTTCTTTGAAAAGCCTGATTGGGCGTTTTTTTTTTCCTTCGTGGATTTTGTTGAAACGTGAAGGATAATGACGCTGTCCTCTCACCTCTGCACAGTTTCTTACAAAACTTTCCGTTTTTGAATACGTTCTTGTCCCACATGATGTCCCCGCACAGCGGAGTTGTACGCGGCTCGCAGTTCTTTACAGTCTCGTTGTAGAACCAGAGTGTGGCGCTCTTTTCGCAGCCTCGCACGAAGGGCGGATGCTGGTCGTAGCAGCGTGCCGTGCTTTTCTTGTCGTCTTCCGAAGAAACAGCTGGAGCCAAAGGAAGTCCTATTAGGTCGCTTATGGAAAGGCAACACATTTAGGTTACGAGTATTTTCTGACCGTCCTGTACCGTACTTTCCGAAGTTTAGTCAGCGAAATATACGAGTTTAAAAGTTGAAATTGAACTCGATATGGATTATTTGTACCGATACAGATTACGAAAGAATTTGTTTTCTCTAGGTGTTTCATAATCTTTGACGTGAAAGAATTTTGGGAACGACAGAGTATTTCAAAGCGAACCTTTCGGTAAGCATCTAATTGGTTAGGAATTGTTAAAATGGAACAAAACAAAAATGTAAACGCCTTAATTTTGAAAATCCCAACGTTTCAAGGCCAGTTTGGTCCCTGGATCACGGGCGACTGTTTATGTCAGAACTTTAAAATGCGACAAAAGACAACCTGCACTTGGAAATGCAACAGTCGCACCGGGTGATTTCTGACACCAGGCAATTCGAAAATGATGACACCTGGCACTTTGAAAGACGACGACAGGGGCATAAACAGTCACCCGTTATTAAGGGGCCGAGCGGCCCTTGCAACGCCATGGGTTTTTAAATTTCTGACTGTTCGAATGTTTTTTTTTTTTTTTCAGTTCTACGACAGACTATATTAATGGTGAGTTATGTACTATACAAACAGACCTGTATGGTACTCCTTCCAAGTAATAAAAAAAAAACTTGCAATCGATTACTTTCTGGAGTAATTTCGTAATCGTTTGACCACTTTTATTTAGTAGTAATCGCAAGAGTAATCTCAATACTGTTGGAACTACGAAAATAACTGTTAACTGTTACTATTGCCTACCACTTACGGTGTCTCCTGTTTGTACAAGTTATCGACCAAGGAATCCTCGAACCAAGTCCCCGAGAGGCGGAGGGTTCACGAAAAATGGATGGATTAAGAAGATACGTAGTTTATAGTTCGGTGATTCTAATCCAGTAATGGACAGTTCAAATGACCCATTTGTAAACCTGCAGAGAGAGCTGTGGTTTCGAAAATCTGAAGTAATCCTAAATGTAGGGGTTACTTATTGAGCTAACGGCCGATAACTTCTTCTCAAGTAATAACATAATCTAATTGAACTCTTTTTCACCAAGAGTAATTGTAATTGTAGTCGATTACTTTTTTTTGAGTCACGTGAACACAATACTTTTTTAAAAGCTTTTTCGTTTTATACATAAATCGATTGGAAGTTTTATATATTTTGTTCGTATAACCATTTTGACTTCCGTCCCAGAGGCCCTCCCGCCATTGTAATATCGCATGGTGCTTTAGGCACCGGAACAGATTTGCGAGCTTATCAGGTGGAAACTTGTAAATCCGTGGAAAATATTTTTTGTGCAGAGTAGGCACCAGCTATGAACTATCCAACAAATATGTAAGACGCAGTTCTTTTCTTCTACGATCGAATTTGTTTTATATATATGGGTGGTTTCATCTCAAATCGTGCAGGCAAAAAGGGTCGAATTTTTAATTTCGATGAAAAAAATATATGTTATGGCGCCGTTTCTAAAACCGCAGTCGACACAAACCGCAAGTTCGTCGGATTTTTTGTTCTCGACTTATGAATTTTTAAAGAGGCCGCGGCGAAAAGCAGTGTTTTTCACACCCGTCGTGGGTCGGATGTTTCGCTTGATCTCCCGCCATGGATTTTCAGTCCACATTATATTATCTTTTTTGAAGCACTCTGTGGACACATTTAAAAGGCTCCAATACCATGAAATAATTTTAGGCATTTTGCTTTTTTTCTGTAAAAATGTCAAAAACGCCTCCTCGGTCAATTGTTGACGACTTTGACAATTAATTACTGGCGATCTACTTGGTTTACACCGATATTTTTTTATGTCCACGGATAGCCCAAAACACGCTCTTTATATTTATTATAAAATGCCTTGGCTGTATAAAATATCCTTTGCGGTACGTTTACTTTAATATTATGAAAAAACGAAAAAGTACCATTTTTAAAATTGATTTTCTCAAAAAACCCATTTTTTATTTTTTTTATTTTTTTGCTCAAATGTAGATGTGATAGTTGTCTACACGAAAATCAAGCCTAGAACGTGTATATTTTGTTTGTATGTTCTACATTTAAGATTCAATATCGTACAAAAACGTGTTTTTACGGCTCGAAATGGACTTGCGAGTTGCGCGTCTTCACAAGCTTGGAAATAGTTTTTTCTTTTTTTCAACGTTCCCAGATAAAAATGAAATACAGTATTTCCACCCTGATATATTTATTGATTATTTAAATTTTATTATAGGCGGAAAGCTACATCGGAGGAGTTCCAAAAAGAGAAAGCAACATTTCTTAACAGACCAGCAGGTGTCGTAAATTTTTAACGTGTAGGAGTCGGCAGACGTCTTATTGATTCGGGGCCCTCATTGGCCTGCATGAACGTCCCGCCCTTTCGGAGCCAGCAGATGACCACGACCTTTCGCGCTCGTTGTGTTAGATGGGACGGCCCGTGACAGTAAAGCGAGCAGCGCACCCTATGTCACGAGGAGTGAAATGGTACGATTGTGTCGTTGACGCGGCGAACAGTGACAGCCACCCAGGAGGAGTCAGTCAGAGTATTGCACAAGGGAAAGCAAAGGAATCGTTGCCTGAAAGGATGAGGACACCACGGCCTTACAATGTCGACGGTCAACAACTGTTCTGCCAGCCAAAAAAACGCCGCGTGCGCGCTACAAACCGGCGGCGCGGGACAGAAATCCCGCAGACGCACACACGAAGATGGGCCGGTTTCGTTAGGGATGTGGGGAAATTTGAAACCAGCCATCCGTGCATGCGTGAAACGATACCGCCTGTTTGCCCTAGCTTCGAGCGCCCTATCCTTACCTTGAAACGGCCGTGCTCTCTCTCTCTCTCTCCGGGGAGATCCGATAGCACCGAAGGGTTATCTGTTAAACTTGAGGAAGAAAACGAGAAGGGAGTGTTTAAGTTTAATTATCCACCCGCTCGTTCTGTCCTTACAAAGCGTTATCTCTTTTGGAAACAGCAAAGCCCGGAGACTGACATTAAAACGAGCGAGTTGGTAAATATACTTGTGTTTGTATTCTGCCCGGAGACTATAGTTGGGTCGAAGTCAGCTTCCTTGTCAACTATAACCGTTTGTGAAGAGTGGGCTTCTCCCGAGATGAAACGTTAGCGCCGGCTGACGTGTTCTTTTGAAAAAGGGAGGGGGAAAGAAAAAGTTTGAGTAACTGCAGAAACTACCTCGAAAGCTCCTCTCCCGATGTGAAGCTTGAAGCATAGTCTCGGTTACCTTCTCGCGCATCGCCTGCTCGAATCTATTCTTCACTTTCTTTCGTACAGCCACTGTTCCGCACAGCCGTCGTGGATGTGCGTAATAGAGGGAGGAACAGATTCGAGCATCATCTGGACGCCGTCATCCTGCCAGACTTCAATGTCGTGGGGCCGACTCGTGTGAGTTTCTTCGCCCCGCTGAACTTTGTTTCTCGAGTGCGGTTTTTTCTGAACGTTTTTTTTTTTTCAATGTTTTCTTACTAACTGTTTGTTAGCACTGTTCAGTTGTTGGGTTTATTTCGTCATGGCGTAGCGGCCTGGCGGTAATGTAGAGAGCGTGTTCGCACGCATTTGGTTGCGTCCCGTTTAGGGAATGCCCGGGGGAGTCGGTTTTTGTTCTTGCCATGTGCGGCTGAGTTTTACCGTCTTTATTAAATTATTGATTTTTTTTTTGTTTTACCTTTACGTGCCGTCGACTTCTTTGTCTGACTCTCCACCAGGCGTGGACCTGTCGCCTTGCCACCGCTCGAACCTGAATACTTTATTTTCTTTTTAACGCAATTTTCGTTAAGATCGGAGTTGGGCAATCTAATTCCTATTTATTTATTCTTATTTCCTACCCCTCTCCATGACACACTCTCTGTGTATTTCGGACCGTTTCTGTGTCACCACTTTTGTGTATTACGGAAGTGAAAGGACATTCCCTGGTGACCTGTGCGATGTGCGGTGAACAAGCCCCATTGTTTGGTTTCGTAAAGAATTGTATATAATATATCGACGATGTGGTGACTTTCTTTGTCTTAGTAATATGACAGCTAATAGCTAGTCGTGCTAGTTTACTTTGAAAGGTTTATAAATCGAAACGATACAACGTCTGTGCCTTTTGGTTATTGAAAGTCTACTAAGCCTGCTGATTTGGTTAGATATGTATCTCATGGTTCCCGCTCTTATCAAAACATACATAAATATTCAATACCACAAAATCCGTTTATAATTGATTACAAAATGCAGAAGAAAATTCAAGAAAACTTTTTCACAATTCATAGAGACGCATGGGTCGCTATGTCTGACTTAGGTCTTGCAAAACAAAGACGTCTTTTTCCGATATTGAGGCCTAAATATAAAACATGCAAACAAAATATACACTTTGTAGGCCTGATTTTCATGTACACAACTATCATATCTACATTTGAACAAAAAATAAAACAAATAAAAAATGGGTTTTTTTAGAAAATAAAGCCCAGTTCTCCATAGACAAGAATTTTAATTGCTTGGAGAGGTTCAATCCAAAAAAAGTGAAGGCAAAAGCACTCCAGCTGTGCAGCAGGCTAGATCTAAGCCAATTGAGAAAACAGATAAACACTGCTAAAAGTGATCAATTGGAAATGTTTTTCACCGCCAAAACTCACAAAGAGGGTTGCCCTTTTCGTGTACTAGTAACTGAACGAGGATCTTGGCAGGGAGCTATGTCCCAATTTCTTTTACGCCACCTGAACAGCCTCAACATCTATGACCCTTTTCTAATTCCAAACTCAGAATCTCTGATAGACTACCTTAAATCAAGTGCTTCAACAGTAAAGTTTGGACTCTCCCTTGATGTGGAGGACTTGTTCTACTCGGTCCCTCACGCAAGAATGTTTGAAGCAGTCAGCGATTGCATAGAGGCTAATGGAACTGTGTCATTTCAAAATCAATGTGGCATACCATCCGAATCTTTCATGGAACTCCTTAGGTTCTACCTCACATCTACCTTTGTAACTTTTAGCGGCAGTACTTACATCCAAAAGAAAGGGATTTGCATTGGCTCCTGTGTAGCACCTGTCTTATGCGACATTTTTCTTTCCACCTGTGACAGGGCAATAGCCCAGAGCCTTCCCACAAACCTTGTAACACGTATCTTTAGATACGTCGATGACTATCTCGTTTTACTTTCCATCGGACCTGACCAATATGATTGTGCTACATTCAACATCATAAGCAACAGTTTCATGACACAAGCTCAAGGACTCAAATTCACACATGAGTTACCTACTAATAGCAAGCTTCAATTTTTAGATTTACAACTGTCCTTTGAAAAATCGCACACTTGGTGGACTTATGCACCACGGTCCAAAAAAAGACTCCTACCTTTTGATTCTGCCCACTCCAAGATCATCAAAAGAGGAATAGTGCAGAGCTGCTTCAAAGCGGCCCTGCACAAGTCCTGTGAACACACGGCTAAGCGCAGTTTCGAAGCACAAGTGCAGAGGCTGCAGGATTCTGGATACACCAATTCATTATTGTTTGATGTAGCAGAATGTCTGACAACTCCCAAGGGAAGAGGACAACGAAATTGCAAGAAAACGCGACCGGCAGTGATACCCTACTTCCACAACATATCACACAACTTCAACCGGATAGGCTCAAAGTATGAAGTACCAGTGGTACTTTCAGCTCCAAACAAACTAAAAAAATTGTGTCCTAAGATTAATTCGCAAAACGAAAATAACAACAACTGCACCGTCAAGCATACGCACAAGTACGTCAACTGCAACATCAACGTAGTCTACGAAATTCCATTCACATGTGGAAAAGTCTACGTCGGACAATCTGGGCGCTGTGTGAACGTGAGACTTCGAGAGCATCACCTTTCTCTGAAATCATCACCATCGGGACATCTCGCCATACATGTCCGTGACTGCCACTGCACACCCATATTCCAACAGACTAAGATCCTCAAGCATTACCATAGAAAAAGATCCCGAGAACTCTATGAAGCGAAAACCATATTGTCTCTCGGGGGAGCTTGCATAAGCGCACCATCAATAGCGCTGTCCGAGAAAGAGATGAGATACCTCGACCTTTTTCCTTAACGCGGGTCATTTTAGTGTTTTCTAACCTTATCTTTGCCCTACTGATTTTGTTTATATTTATGCTTTTTATTACATTTTTTCGCTAGTGTCAAGGGGTAAGATTTAGTTTAAAAATTTTTTTAATGCGTCTATAAACTATAACAATAATTTTTTTCTTCTTCTTTTTTACCTTCACATGCCTAATTCTTCTTTTATGTCTTCCTCGGGGAATGCATTAAACTTCCAGTTGGAGTAAGCGCTCTGTCCTGTCCCCTCTTCTTTTCCTTGGTGTTTGCGCTTTTGAATTTTTATATAAAGAGCGTGTTTTGGGCTCTCCGTGGACATAAGAAATATCAGTGTAACCCAAGTAGATCGCCAGTAATTAATTGTCAAAGTTCGTCAACAATTGACCGAGGAGGCGTTTTTGACATTTTTACAGAAAAAAAGCAAAAGGCCTAAAATTATTTCATGGTATTGGAGCCTTTTAAATGTGTCCACAGAGTGCTTGAAAAAAGATAATATAATGTGGACTGAAAATCCATGGCGGGAGATCAAGCGAAACATCCGACCCACGACGGGTGTGAAAAACTGCTTTTCGCCGCGGCCTCTTTAAAAATTCATAAGTCGAGAACGAAAAATCCGACGAACTTGCGGTTTGTGTCGACTGCGGTTTTAGAAACGGCGCCATAACATATATTTTTTTCATCGAAATTAAATATTCGACCCTTTTTGCCCGCACGATTTGAGATGAAACCACCCATATACATATGATGCAGAATTTATAGTGCTGAAGCTACGGTATTTGGTTTCTTTCAGCTTAAGCTACAGATTTTTTAGGTTTGCTCGGCTAGTGCGAATGGGAATGCTCAAACTTACCCGCTCCCAGCAAGGCCAACAAAGCGAGGAACTTGAGTGCCATGGTGACTCCAGAAAGAACGTGGTGCACCCTTTGTCGCCTGGTGAGCTGCCGAAGCAGTCCTCAGTCGCCGATTATAAACCGCTCTGACCACGAATGGTCAAGGTGGAAGAGCCGCGCGTCAATCATCTTATCCGGAACTCGGCGATTCCGTCACAAAGTGACGCTATCAGAAAAGGTAAACAGCCAGCTTGGCTGTTCTCACCGGTTTTTTATATGTTTTGTTTTTGGTCAATGAACTAGTACTGCGCTTTTCTTTGTGTAGACATCTCTCAGCGGTACCTATTGTTTTCCACGAAAGAACAGAGTTACGAAATCGCGAGATTGGACCTTTCCATTTTTGTGGTTGGTTCATATCAGTGACATTTTTGCTGACACCGTATGGTATTACGTCATCTGGATTCTTCTGACACTACACTCTAAAAAATGTCTGTGCGTCTACTTTCACGCACAACACTCGGAGAACCAATCAGCGCAACGTACGGAGGCCGCTCAGCGAATGACGATGCGGAAACTTATGTTTAGACCAAAAAACGCAGTCGGAGTTGTGACATTAAGCGATGCAAAACGTCACGCTTGCATTGCTTAATGTCACAACTCAGACTGCGTTTTTTTTTTTTTTTTTTGTCTAAACATATGTTTCGGCATTGTCATTCGCTGAGCTGCCTCTGTAAGTTGTGCTGATTGGCTCTCCGAGTGTTGTGCGTGGAAGTAGACGCACAGACTTTTTTAGGGTGTATAGGTGTAAATTTTGCTAGATGACTAAAGGGTTATCTAGCAAACCCGGAATGTTCTGCTCTAGTACGTTGAGCACTTGCTATTACACTTCAAATCGACTTGAGCAACGCATTTAGGTGTCGGCCTCATTTGAAAAGATACCCACTGGCAGACTCGAAATGGTACAAGTGTGACATTTTAAACAAAATCCCGAGACTGGGGGGAAAAGGGACAACACGACACGAAGTCTCAAACACAGCTTGAGCTGTGTTTGAGACTGCGTTGTCCTTCCTCCCCCCCTCCAGTCTCGGGGTGTTTTGTCTAAAATGTTAAACCTTCACCAGCTTGTTTGCCCCATAACATTTTGTAGAGTGTGACAATTTGTCGCCCACCGTCGAAAAGAGCGCCGCATTGCTCGGTTTCGTGAAGTCTACAGCAACTCCAAATAAAGGTCCAGTTTTAACGCATACACAAAACGGTGGACAACCAAAGAAGAAAACTTCAACAACCACGATCGAGTGGTGTCGCGTGAGTATAGTCTAAAAATCAACACAGAAAGTCTAAAAGCGCCATATTCACACTTAAAAATAAACACGCAGCTTTGAATTACGGGTTTAGTATGGGTTCCTGTCGACTCAATATAATTAATAAGTACAACGCTTTCCATGCATTGTTTTCGAATCGCATTACCTCTCTGACACAGATCGACCAGTTCGCTCTTTCCACATTTCCCCCGCTTTCTCCTCTCCCCCCTTGTACCCTGTCCACCGTTGCCTGTTTTGTCCTCCCCCACGGTGAGGAAAATCTTCTGCCTTGCAGAATCTCGAGTCTGGTCGTCGGCCTTTAAGAAGTGTCAGAAGGCAGCTTCTACAAATGTTTGACTGAAGTCCGGAAATCGTTGCGCCCCCCCCCCCCCCCCCTTTTAAGTGGGAAAAATGGAATTTGTGCATTGGTGACGTAACATCAATTCACCCGCTAAATTTAGCGGGGAAATGCACGGACGAACGGACGGTAAATTTTTTTATGAAAGTAATATAATACGTTAGAGACATTCCGTGCCCGTGACGTTACCTTGGCAGGAATCCGAGGCCGATTTCCTTATCTGAGGGGTGCAGAACAACCGAACCGCAAGTTCTCAGAGGTTAGTTCTGCGTTTCCATTTCGGCGCCGGAGGTGGTATGGAGTTAACGATTTCGACCACACCGTCGACGACCCGATATAACACTTTTCTCGTTCGCTTCCAATGAGTTGCCTAGGATATAAAAAAAAAAAGAAAAAGAAAGTCAGGTTAATTTTTTTTGCGAGATATTCACTGCACTATACGTCATGCTAAAAAAAACTCGGGGTAGAAAACGGTTAGGAATCGCAATTTCATATTCAGACCGAGTTCCTGACATGGTAATATAGCGGGGATTATTTAATTTGGTAAAAACAATAAACAACAAAGAACTAAACCCAGCAAACTGGTTTCAGATATCGCAAACTTATATAAGAGTTTCTTATCAATGTGTACCAGCCCGAAACGTGCTCGAAACAGCTGACGCTGAAATTCCATCGCCGCAATCACTGATTAGGTTTAACTTCCGTTTGCAGAGTTCCGTTTTGCTCAGACCCGTGTGCCTTACAGCTCTCTTACGGCGAGAGAAGACACTGGCACTCTGGCACCACCTATGACCTGGCCGCGGAAGTTCATTTCACTAGAGAGAAGGTTTCGCAATATTTACGAGATTCAAGTACTATCTACGGGAGATGTTCATTTCTAGCATTGGCAAAAGTTGTTCGAGCCAATAAAGAAAGAATAATGCGGAAAAAAAAAAAAAAACAGGCAACATACACAATTGCCAAGCGTTCCACTTCTTCCCGATAGATGGCGCCAATGTGACCTCTCGTCGTTGGAGATTTTAAGAAGTTTTAAGTCACACGGTGGTGCGCACTCGGAAGTGTGTGAACCTGCCTTTGGGGTATGTTCCTTTATATATACTTAACTGAAACTGCAGGATGAGTATAAAATTTACAAAATGATTAAATGAAGCGCATATAAACGGAAACGTAAAATATCAGCCAAGAGCCATAGAGAGCTGCAGGGATGGCCAGTATTACAAATACAAGTATTTGAAATACGTATTTCAAATACTTTGTGTATTTTGCATTTGTATTTAATTACGAATTGGCTAATGTATTTGACGTGTGTATTTAAACACTAAAATGTAGGTATTTCAAATACAATTGTAATTAAATAAATATTTTTTGGGCGAAAATACATCCCTCAAATTTATTGTCACTGTCCAGAGCAGGAAGAAAACTACGTTCTGCACCGAATGCAATGTCTCTCAATCAATCACAAGCGTTTAGTGACTTTGTGATTACGGTGCTAGTCGAGGGCAAGAATAGCGACGAAATCGACGTTCACAGGCAGACTGGCTAAATAAGTGCCTGTGACAACTTGTGACGCTTTCCAGCCTGATTTCCATCCATATTTTTGCCTGGAACATTCTAAATGTGCGGGTCGTCCATATTTTCGTAACTGGTGCGAGTTGCAACAATAAAAAATTCTCTAGCTAGTGCTGCGCGTCTTGGTCGTCTCGGTTCTTTGTTGGTCTATACCAAAATGTAATCGACAAAAAAAGCTGCTTGAAGCTCTGTACTTTTTTCACCTATTACGTCCAAGCTGATTACATTTTTTTGTGATTATATTTATATTACGTTACTAGAGCCTCGCACACTAACTCCCGAGTGTGCGATGCAAAATTAAAATGAGATTCCCAGAAACCCGTTGCAGGTGCCCTGAAGTCGCTGACGCAAATTTTGAGGAATGTATTTGGAAAAGTATTAGGAGGAGACCAAATACATTTGGTTGTGTTTGTATCTTGTACTTAAATGCTTTTTTTGGGAATGTAATTAGATTTGTAATTAAATACATTTTTGACGAAGTATTTTGGATTTGTATTCCGATACATATTCGCGTGTATTTTGCCCATCCCTGGAGAGCTGTAACACCATGGTTATTGACAACCTAAGAAACTTGCTCTGGGATTGGTCTGTTGGGGTTCCTATTGGCTAATGTCACACTCCCATTGGCTGAGTAATGAGATACTCGGAATTCAACGCCCGCACCCCCCCCCCCCCCCCGACTTCCGGTTTTTAAGCTGTTAGGAACGTTACTAGAACAACCCATTTTACATTTTCTAAGCGAGAGCTAAAATGAATAAGAATAAAATTTGTCTCTCTACCTGCACCACCAGACTTTATAACTGGTTTAAACCAATTAGAATAAATAAATATGGTCTAATATGACTTTAAGGAAAATTTTGATTGAAAATCCAATCAACAAAGACCAAACCAGTTGGGAAACTGCCATAGAACCCTGCTTTGAAAAGGTGGCTCGGATCCGCACTCGAGAACCGAACTAGACGCGATCGCAACGCCGCCATTTCACCCGCAGCGGCCACTTCAAGAACTGCACGGCTCGGCACTTCTGCACGTACGTGTCCAGTCGAGTCGCGCAAGGGCCGGTGGCGCCAGACTTTCTGTAGTGCTACCGGAAGCCAGAGTTGCGCGTCTGTTTTCCAAGCGCCGATCAGAATCGATGACGTAAAAAGCAAAAAAAAAAAAAAATTTCGCCGTGCAGGAAAGGCACCGATACGGTCGCTTCGCCGACGTTGCACGCGCCTTGGCGTATGTTCCCCTGCATTTGCCTATTTCTCCTCCTTTCCTGTCGTCCATGCGCTGCTCTTTGACGAATGAAGTCACGTGACGAGCAAAGAATCCCTGGCCGTGCAGGAAAGCCGGCGCTACGGCCACAGCCGAGGAGGAACGCTCAACTATAGCTTTCGTAGGGAGCCTATACAGGAACTCTAGGTGGCGCCAGAGCCGTTTATACTGAAAGAATTTGCCCAATGGGCGGAGCTCGCTGCCAGCTAGGCCCAGCGGATTTCGCGATAACACAAAATGGCGTTACTTCTTTGTCTAGTTTATTCCTGAGAAATCGCATAGAGTTACCATCACTAAGAGCCACAAAATGGCGGACGGAAGTAGTCATCCCCCGGTTGTCATACTTCGCTGCTGTGGTTGCCAGGCTTTCAATATCTCCTATAGAAGGCCAAACTCACTCAGTATAAACGGCTCTAGGTGGCGCCATCCCGCAGCGGCATCTCGCAGTGGCGATATAAAGCAACTTCCGTGTTTCGACTCGCCGCTAAACGGTGGCACGGTGATCGCATCTAGTTCGGTCTCGGTCTTCGCGAGAGTTCCGGGTTTTGAGGCTGAGTTTCAAAACTGAGTTGTAGTAACTTTGACTGTCAGTGAATATCAATTAATATAAACGTCTCCTTTTTTGATCCGATATGTTTACATGAGATTACAACGCACGGATATGTGTGTGTGCGCAAAGGAGTCCCAACGTCAATCATAGCAAGAATAAAACTCCATTCAGGCTTTTGGTACCGAACTCCTGGTAGTCACTGAATTGCCTCAAGATTGGTTCCCGACATGACTAGACAGATCGGAACCGTACCTCGTTTCAGCTTAAGTCCAGACGCAGCCGACGCTGCAAGACACAAGGTAATTCCAAGGGAATCAGGCAGCGTCAATAGCCCAAGTCACGTGGCTCTTTCTGTTGGTTCAGCGATGATAGACCACGTAATGAAACGTTACAAAACACCATGATGGTTTGCTTTTCAACGCTGACTCATCGGTACCATCAGTTTTAGTCTTGTTTGCCTCTGGATTAAAGGTGAAACAAAGTATAGTAATATAAAGTACTAGTCACAATAATGTTTTTTTTTCCGAAGTTATTTAAGTTTTAAATTTTGTCTGAGAGGCTGAGCGGTTTTACTGGCAACACTAAAACGGTGACCTTGAATGTAATATGGGAAATATGGGGGCGGCATAGCTGGTTCCCGACGGAGTAGAAGTCTGATGGTATGAACTGAATTCTAATTCAACTCACACCAGCAAAAGGAAAAAAAAACAACAACCATGCTTTAAATATTGTTTTTTGGGGGTTCCTGCTCGACTGGCATATGTTATGCAACATGCGACGTCACCCCACATTTTAATATTGGTCTTGGCATCACCTTTATTTGCCGTTCTATCAATAGCTAATTTGAATCTAGAGATAGTTAATTATTTGCCGGGAAGAGTAAAGCATGGGTATTCCGAAAATCTGTATTTTTTTTTTTTTTGTTTCGGCAACCCAGAAAACCCCTGGACATTTCCTTTAAGTGGCTGAAGAACGATTTGTTTTACCTCCAGGAATATTTCGTCCCCGCCACACCGTTATATACGTTAGCTATAACGCGCAACTTTAACGAGTCTTTTGTGTTTTTATATGTTTACTCTTAATCGCTGGAAATGTTACAACGCCGGAAAAATATTAATTGAGGGACGTTCGTTGTCTTTGTATTTGCTGATTATTCTTTGTCCAGAAGCTAGAACTAGACACCACACAAACTCACTTTGGGGCGATCCCGTTACACAATAATTTCCGCGGATTAAAAATTACGTAGTTCCCTCCGGTTTTTTGTTTTTATCGCACATTGAAGAAATTAAATTTTAATGTTGTATGGCAGACGAAAATCAAGGAAAAAAACAGATAAAGATTTTGGGCTCCTTTGATATTATGTTTATTTCTATTTTACACTTTGATATTTTTTTTCTTTTTGCGATGGACCTAAACACCGCACGGCATAACAACAGTGCCATAACATAATGTTTTGTTTTTTTTAATTCGGTCTTTTAATGTGCGCGCGTTTTTTTTTGTTTTTATTTGTATGTCTATTTTCAAAAGGGGAGGTCAATTTTAATTAGGTGTGAGAGCGTTACATTGCAGAAATATTTTGAGGAAAAGAGGAATGATTTATGAAAGTTTAGCATCACTGCACTGTATTAAAATGAGTGCAGAATGAAGCGATATAAACGATAATGTGATGCGCCTAGTTACGCATAAAACCGGATGTTTAGAATAATCGCTCCAAACAGCTGGTAGGCCTTAGAAGGGATGCACGTATATTAGGCTAGAAAATGATTGTATATATACAAATTTAACTAGCGAAAAAAAAAATGAGTACTACACATTTCTCGAACTTTTAAGAATGAGTGAAGAAGCCCAAGTCAGAGTGAAGAAGCGTGTCTATACATAGCTGCATGCGTGTCAGTGGAGGGCCATATTCTAAGTCAAGATGGTTCTTTGCCAGGCATAATTTCCGCAAGAACTTTAAAATCTAAAGAATTTATTGCAACGAAAATATCGTAGCTTTCGATCTATACTCCGCGGACTAAACGTGTTTCAAAGTTGCAAATTTAGGCTGTGCTGAATATGTACAGGTGCGTACTATACAAGGATATATATTTTTGGATTGTTAAGAGACGTGTTAGATTTAGTGAAGAACAGAGTATGTTAATAATGCCTTATGCACAAGAGAAGCGTGAGTTATTAAAGTAGGCATTTGTTAATACCTGCTTTTTATGAGAATGTTTTACATGCGAACTGTGCACGAGGTGCGCAAAATCCAAGGAAAATCTTTTCTTTTTCAAACGCAGTTTGCCCCGTGCTGTCTATGTATGGAGGGCTCCGGAAAATACGATACTTACCAGGGCGACAATATAAAGAAGCAGTTCCGCTTTCATCGCTGACGGTGAACGCAGACGTTTCCAGATTAAGCGCAATGCAGACCGATTTCTGCAAAGACAACTTGCTTAGCGATGACGCAGGAGCTGATGACTTGGCAGGCTATGAACATTTAAAACCTCCTTACCTTTGTTTTGCTGGATGCGTTTCCTCTGTTTTGCAAGCACACATGATAGCGTTTTAAAGGTTTCGGTTTTATTGAACAATACATCAGTGATCAAATTTCAATGAACTCTACAGACCGGCACTTGGCGCTGAGTCACACTGCTGCGTTGGCGCTGCGGGAAATGGGAGGGGGGCGAATGCGCACACGATTCGCTTCAGGCGAATCAAGTTTTTGAGCATGCGATATGCCCACATCTGTTGTGGGCGGACGTGCGAAAGCTTCCTCGGAAATAGCTAGCGCTTTGGTGCATACCTCAAGAATCCCATTTCAGTTCGGCCAAAAGTGTAGAAATGTCAACAAATCGTTCAAATTTCTATGAAAATCAGACATTCAAGAAGCCATTTAGAGATGTTGTCGGCCAGTCCACAATGATGAAATACAAATTATCTACGAACATTTGAAAAAAAAATGTTTTGTAGGCTGGTCAGGAAACAAATTGTGGAAACGTTGGCGCGTCATACGTCACGAAATACTATATTTTGGTGAACTTAACTACGACGAAATTTCTTTTGGCTGACGTCTATTATTTTTTTAATTAAGCTATATTTTTGGTTACGTGCAAAAATTTTAATTATATTGTTTTGTATTGTTTGCGCTGTGAAGTTGAGTACTAGGAATGAGAAATCCTTCTCTAAATTACTCTTCCTAATTGATTCTAACAGAAACTAATTTTTGTAGCAACAGATGACCTTCAAAAAATGCAGCAGACAAAATAGATACAATTATTAAATATGTGTATCCAAACCACACTGTAGAAATACCGAGGACGCCGATTTCCAGCTGTGCATTCCTTATGAAATTGTTGGGCTCGGCGAACTCACACAAAAACTTTCATAGCGGTTCTATTGTATATCTCATCATGTACTTCGAAAGTTGGTGAGGTTTGATCCTTCACCATTTAAGTTCCTAAAGTCTGCAATAATATAAAAAGGAGATTTATTTTTCTTCAAAATAAGGTTGGCAAAACATTTATTTACACAGTGTGCTCAGACTAGGGTTTCATAAAAATGGGCCCGAAAAGCGTTACGCAAGTGGGTAGCGAATTTCTGTAACGAAAGTTTAACCCATATTGTAACACGTAATTTTCCCGTTTAATTTAGCGGGAAAATAAAATTCGTGCACAAATACACACCAGATTAAGTTTTTTCAACTATATTTAGAAAGGAAGCCTCCTTCGTTCAAATTGGGGGGGAAAGTATGAATTGTAATATTAAGCGTGCACGAATTCAAAACTAACTAAATATTAGACTGAAAACACGCTGCATATTCTACGTCTCACGATATTATTATTATTATTATTATTATTATTATTATTATTATTATTATTATTATTATTATTATTATACTTTCTAAAAGACTAAGATAAATTAATTTTGTTTTGTAACACAGGAGTACACTTCCAACAATTACGATAGACATCGGCAGTTCCATTTTCATTTTAGCCTGCGAAACAGTACGTCTCCATAGTCAGCGCGGAAACGGCTGCCATTTCTGCAAACGTATATTAATCCGAGAACCCTCGCTTAACGATCTGTTAGTCGTTTGATTCTCAACAAATGGCGTTGAAGGCAGATAATAGATGTATTTTGGAGAAATTTGCAGCAGGTCATAAACCTTTCTTTTTGAAAATCTCAGATTACGTTTTGTAAATATTCATAAAAAAACCGTTGCAGCGTTTTAAAGGGTCACTTCAGTAACGTCCGTATACTTCGAACATCTCATTTCAGTTCTGCATTCAACTCCCGCAGAAATGTTACATCTTTTGGAAATTTTTATTTGGCAAGCCAGACATCCAAGTCGCAATTCTGAAGAGTAAAAATGTAGGTTTTCAGACATTATTGAGTCACTGAACGTTTTTTATAACTTTTTATTTAAGTGCTTGGAATAGTCACGTATGATGCAAACTAATATTTGTCCGAAAAAAAAAAAAACATAATTAACGCAATATTTGAGCTGCGAGACACATTTCGAGTTGGGAGCAATTCCGAAACGTGCTTCAATTTCGACACGCCGATTTGAAATCAAAACATGTTTCGGAGTTAAGTCTAGGAACACCGATCTTTTCAAAAAATCTTTTAACTATCTGAATGATTTGTTTCTAGGAAATTAACTTCCCCTTGAAAAACTTTCCTCGAAAATGAACTTTACAGAGGGAACGTTCTCTAGAAAACGTTCCCTAGAAATTTACTGTTTCCTAAAAACCTTCACTTCGAAAACTTTCCGTTGAGAATGAACTTTCCCTAGAAAATAATATTTTACCATAATATTTGCATCGTGAGATATAGTTTGAGTGGGTCGAACCGAAATGTGAGTGTCAAACCAAAATAGAAGTACAAAACGGAAGTACGTCACAATACTACACTCGGCGACAACTTTTCTTGGCAATGGAGTGGAAGGTACGTTCGACGTCCCCTCTCCCATTTTGAGTGCACGCAGGCTCTCCTCCTCCCCCATTTCCGGGGAGAGGAGGAGAGCCTGCGTACACTCGAAATGGGAGAGGGGACGCGGGACGTACCTTCCACTGCATTGCCAAGAAAAGTTGTCGCCGAGTATAAAATGGAATCTCGGAAAATAAATATTGCGGAAATAAGTTTTGGCAGGCGTATGTTTTTGCAAGGCGTGAAATATGCAGGTACATGAAAAAAAAAACTTATTTTGAGTTCAGTTTGTTTTTGAAGGGGTCATGAACCTTTCTATTTTTAATCTCTATCTTAGTACCTTGTACACATTCGCACAGCTTTCCAAAAGAAAGAGTCGCAGCGTTTCAAAAGTTGAAATTCAGTGACCTCCGTATGCATCGAGAATCCCGTTTCAGCTGTGCTTCAGACTGTAACAGGAATGTCACCAGATCCTTCACACTCCTTATAAGGTCAAAGCGCACGTAGTTAAAATGTTGTCATTCAAATATCAAGGCTAAACTCTGCCCCCCATCCACACACACGCACCCCCCCCCCCCCCCAACCAAATAAAATATTGTTATATAACATCTGTGTCTCAAAATTAAGTTTTCTCGTATTAAAACAACTGTAGAGCAATATTTACGTCGCGAAACATATTTTACGTGTAAGTTACGGACCATTCCGAAAACGCTTCTATCTTAAGACCTCAACTCTGAAAATTCGTCAAGTGACGTAGCCTTGCCCACTGAGGAGATACAGGTTCTGTTCACCTCTTATCTCCAATTTCAAGAAACCTTAAATTAGGCCTGCAGACGATCCTCACCCGAACATCAGCACCGGTAGACTCCAGCTTCCCCTAATACGTATATATAGAACATACCGCCGAGAGACCTGCCTGATTCGCGCAGTCAATGCATGGAGGTCGCTACCACCTAAGCTAACCTCGTACATTCCCGACGACTCCGATGATATTGGGGCACTTTGTCGCCAAGCCTCTAAGCCATTAAGAATGTATATGATCGAGTGTGATTGTTATGCGCCTTCCACGTCATTCCCTCATCTTCAATCGTGAGCCTTCGTCCTCACCGTTTACTCGTCTGTCTCTAGGCGTTCGCAAGTACGGTCTCTGGGCGCCGCTATCTTGCTACTGGGGCGGGTAGATCATCTGATAGTCAAGCATTGCTGAGGCGTACGCACATCCTCAGCAATGCTTGACTATCAAACGATCTGCCCACACCAACAGAAAGATGGCGACGTTAAGAAGGCATACTTGCAAACGTCAATACTCACCCAACTACCACACGGCGCCGTGGGCTTCCTCGGGATGGGTCACGAACGTTTCTGCCGCGTCGCGGCTGCCTTCAGCCAAATAACTATTGAAATGCAAATACGCATATAGAAAAAGAAGCCTATTTTTGGAATAGCTCAATTGACTCTCACCATATAAACACTGTCACGTATAGAAAGGCTATACTTCGTTTCAGCTGATGTCCAGATGCAGCCGTTGCTACGTGCTTACGGTATAATGGGACCAATTAAATAGCCTCAGAAGGGCAAGTCTCCATGCTTTTCCTGCACATTATTGACCGAGCGATGATAGAACACGTACATGAACATGACGAACACAACAGTGGTACGCGTTTGACGCCCTCTGGTTTGTCCCTTCAGCACGTGGCGTCGGCTATACTTTAGGTGAAACGAAAAATGGACGGTTTTAAGACTGAAAATAAAGGTCTAATGAGTCGAACTTGCGGCTGTCGCTAAAATGAAAGAACGAACCGTACATCCTACTTCGGAGAAGAAAAATGCGACTGTCCCTATGTAGTGTGTAACCGCTGCTTTTATTACACAATGAATGTACGATCAGAACGGTTGTGATCTAGGCAATAAATATATATTAAACAAAATGTTCCGAACCAGAAGGCACAATGAGAGCCGTTAATGGGTTCGCACTTTCCAGAAAGCCAAATATTGATAGAAAGGACAACCGCGCCGAGCGGTGTTCGTTCGTCCGCGTGGCAGCCACACGCGTTGCCAACTCCGCCACGGACACAGCAATATGCCACTACTTGTTTTACGGAGAAAGTTCATTCTGTGATCGCATGTGCTACCTTTGAGAGAGAGGTCTTTTAATGCGTCATCCTTAGAAAACTCGGTTTGAAGAAAATCCGGGGGTGTCTTTCGTTCGTCAATTGTCGCGTGCGACGCTCCCTTTGGTCCCAAGCGCTGACGTGAGCACGCGTCAACCTCGTCCTGTCTTCCCGGCGCTGACAAACTGACAGACGCCACCGGGTTTTCGTCAAAACGAGCCTTTTCGTTTTCGGCAAAGTCACGCGCGCAGCTGGCGCGGAGCCAGAGAGGAGGAGGCGCCGCGCAACACCTCCTAGATAACAGGGCCGTAATGCTGAATGAGGTGGCGTCACCAGTGAAGGCCAACGCTGGACACAGATTGGAAATGAGTGCTGCGTCAGCGCTCAGCTTCGAGTCAAGCTTGAGCCGAACGTTGACGCAATCGTCGTGTCTAATCTGTGTCTAGCGTTTGTCTAATCTGACTACGCCTCCTCATTCAGCACTACGGCTTTGTTATCTAGGAGATGTTGCGCCGCGGCGCGGTGGAATGCGGGCGTGTTCATCTGCCGCCCTGCCGTCGCCGGCAGTTCTTCGCTCTGGGTTTCCGTATTAGCGGTGCGTGGGCTGTGGTGTGTGTGTAGTTAAAACGATGGATGCGGTTCACTCCACGAGTGATATGGATGCGGTGCCTTTCACGAGGAGTATGGATGTGGTTCTTTCCGGGAGGGATATGGATGAGCATATCCAAGGGCGTCGACGTACTCTGACAGGCAGAGCAGAAAAAAAGCGGTGAACCAAATTACAGGAAGATCCATTGGTCGATTCTTGGGGAGTCCGTTAGCATGACCCTTGGGAAACGGCACACACGTGTCCCTTTTGGAAACGCCACCACTGACCCCGTAACGAAGCCAAAAAGAGGCAGCAAAATATCGAAGAACCAAAAGAGAAAACCAAAAGGAAAAAGTGAAGGCGTCAGCATTGGCTTTTTTCCAAAGGAGGACGTGTGGGGCGTTTCCAAGGGTCATGCATTCCCAAAAAAGAACCACCAGTGTATCTTCTTGGAATTTGTTTTTACTTAACTGTATATTTAATGACTGTCAAAATATGCACGAGATGTGGACAAAACTAATTTTTAGGGGGACCATAGAATAAAGGTGTTAGATAACGTTACTCTGGAGCAATAATGTTCTTGTTTCTTTTCCAGTCCCCTTTTTGCTTCCAATAATTTCCGTCTTAGAAAAAAAAAAACGCCCTGTTAAGTCCGACGGCCCATTTTGACACGTCTGTTTTTGATAATTATCGAGATTTTGTTGTGGATTTTCACTTCCAGGAAATTGAAGAAGAACGCTCATGGAAGCGTTTCAAAGGCGAACGGATCTAAAACCTTCCCAACGCATGTGCACAGTTCTCAGTCGAAATAACCTTCCCAGTCGCACTTTTCTTAGTCGAAATAACCTTTACCCACATGTTGAAATCGCGAACTTAATTTTTCCTTCCGCTGTAAGAAATATCGGATGCTATATATATCGTGACATTTTAGAGTGAGACATTTGGATAAGGTTTTTTCTCCGTAAAACCGAACTGACTTTCTACTCTGCAAACGAGAAGCATTAGAAAACACACATATAGAAGGATGACTCAGCACATTAAGAAGGATGACTCGGTACATTAGGAGGGATGACTCAGCGAGTAAATCATGCGTCTTTCTTTAATGCATTGGCGCTGGGGCTTTCGCCTTCAAGTCGTCTTAGGGATAACTTTCCAACCGTCCGTTATTAAATTTAGATAACCCAATTATGAACTCCCAATCATGTTAATCCAGCAATTTCGGCAATTCATGCTCATGACGGACATTTGTCACGAGGCTTCCTTGGTAGGAAACTTGTAGAAACGAAGGAAGGCACTAAAAAGGGGAGCGAAGGAGAGTAGCCGTTACGAGTGACTTCAGTGCTTCCTAGAGTAATCAAATTACTCTCGCGACTGCTTCCCAATTACGGTAATCGAATTATTACGAAGTTACTCAAAGAAGAAATCGATGAGACATAATTTGATTCCTCGTAATGAGTGCCCCCTACATGTCTGCGCGTTGGACACGAGCCCCGACGTTCCGCTTGAGCTCGGTTCGGATCGTGTCCAAAGCGCCTAATCGTTCGCTGATGACTCGGATCGCATCACAACCTTCGCACCGTTTCTACAAGTTTCCTTCTTTTTTTTTCTTTTTTTTTTTTTTGGGGGGGGGGGGGGGGGGGGGTCCAAAGAAAAAAAAAAGGAGAAAGAAAGAAACGGCGGTTGTTAGTGTTGTTTGATGAACTTTCGGAAAAGTTGTGTTGTCGCGGAAACTTATAAGACGACCCCTTTGATCGTGGCGTCCGTCCCGACAGCATACTGCCATTTCTTTTTATTCGCCGAGGTCCCAAAAGTGCCAAGTGGGGAGCATCGAGCGCACGAGGAGATTGATCTCGGCCTGAGCGCGCATAAAGCTGCACTCCCCCATTGCTAATACCATCGTACAAAAGACAGTCGGCACACACTAGAGAGTGTTAGGGAACCGTTCTTGCACGTCCGATACGGAACGATGGGCCCTCCGGTACGAACTGCGCATGCGCAGAAGACCGGCACACGCGCCGTTCATACCGGAGGGCCCGTCGTGCACCGTGCCGGATGTGCACGGACGGTTTCCGAAAACGTCATGTGCGCACCGAACACTGGATGACGTGTGAGCGGCGTGATTGTGGCTGAACAGTTTGCAGAACAATCCGACAGGCGCCTCTGATAGCGCTGTGTGCCACCTGTTGTGCACTTTTAGCTCATATCGTCCCCATTTCTAACACGCATTTCTGAAGAAAGCGAACTAAATCCACACACACACATATATATATAAAGAGAGAGACCAACTCAACCCGCTAACGTTGGTGTCGGTACTGAGCATGCGCAGACGCTTCACTCACTTTACTCCCGAATTCGGCTTCTGCTCACGCGCGGTGCCCACGCCTGTTGCGGGCAAAACGGGCTTGTTTGGAAACACTGTCTCGGTGTTTATTGCGAACGAAGAGGAGAGAGTTATTATTAAATTTATTACATCAAAGTTAGGGGAAAGGAAAGAGAGCTGCCGAAAAATTGGGCCAAGAACGGGGATTGAACCCGCAACCTTCGTCTATCCGGTTCGACGCCTTGACCGATTCGACCATCCCGGCCACTGGTTTCGGCGGCCTCAAGTTTTGACCAGCTCTTTGTTTACTGTTAGTTTCGAATTCGCTTAACTGGGTAGACGACCGCCATTGTTGATTGAAGGCCCACGCTATACTCGGCGACAACTTTTCTTGGCAATGCAGTGGAAGGTACGCCCCGCGTCCCCTCTCCCATTTTGAGTGTACGAAGGCTCTCCTCCTCTCCGCGGTAATGGGGGAGGAGGAGAGCCCGCGCACACTCAAAATGGGAGAGGGGAAGCAGGACGTATTTTCCACTGCATTGCCAAGAAAAGTTGTCGCCGAGTATAGTTCCAAGTTGCGGCAGTGACGTGGCACGTGATTTCAGCTTGCAAGTGTCGGAGGGGGCCCGTCCTACAATATATATAGGGAACCACTTCCCCCTTTAGGGGCAGGCTGCGCCGTACAGCCAAGCTGCGGCTCGCGGCTCCCTAAAAAATCTGGCCCTACCCCTCCCCCCCACTCCTTTCCTGCCTCCCTCCCGGTCACACGAGCACTTCCCTAAGAAGAGAAAAGGAACGAGTTTTAAATTCAAAGACAGGTTGTGATTCGGCCTTGTGCTACTGCTACCATACATGCAATTGGACTGCTTTTGACTCGGATACGACTAAAGTAGTTCAAGTTTCATTTATTGAAACTTGGTGGTTTTGGCTCGAGGTAAAAGCACTCTGCTGCTTTAGTATACCTGAAAGCAAAGGGAGGGACAATACTTGGCTTATTTTGATAAGTCCTCTCAAACTTGATTTCTTTTTTTTTTCAGCCGACTTAAGAGCTGGATGGAGAGTAACTGTTCAACGAGGATTGGCTACTACAGCTCTTGTCTCGGCACTAGAGAAATCTCGCCCCCATAGGCTCGAGCGCAGTTTTCACACACATATCTCTAAGCTTCGAGACTTTGGATACACGAGCACACTCCTGGTGCCTGTTTGTGAAAACATCCGCAAGCAAGTACGGCGCAAACCAATGAAGACTGCATAACCGCAAAGAAAAAAAAAGTTTTCTAAAGATCTAGGGGTGTTGCCATACATCCACGGGGTTACACATCGCCCAAAAAATATCGCTGGCCGACATGGAGTTCAAGACGTCTTACACAGCTCCCAACAAGGCATATGCCATGTGCCGCAAGGTTAACGGTGAGGCCGATAACAAAAAAGAGAGCACGTTCGGCACCGCACGCACGACTCAATACGCCCCCCGTGAAAGCGCTGTAGTTTACAACATTCCGCTGTCATGTGGAAAATGTTACATCAGACAAAATGGGCGCTCAGTTATCAATGACCGCACCAGAGAACACGTCGCCTCCGTGCGCACAATTGCAGCAGCGGGCCATCTTCCAGAGCATTGTCGCGAATGCCACTGTTCTCCCTTTTTCTCAAACATCACCATCATGGCTAGACATAAGAAACAGACAGGAAGCGGAATTCTAGAGTCCCTAGCCATTGAGAAGAAGAACAAATGTGTAAGCACTGCCTTCATAGTGCTACGTACAAAAGAAAATAAATATTTGCAAGGAACACCCCTTGCGTAAAACAGCGTGAAGGAGCCCACAGATGACCTCTGACGATGCAAGGTTTTCAAGCTAAAGTGATGAAGACGGGGGAGGAGTACTTCATCTCGGCAATAATGAAAGCCGACGAAGCAAAATAAATTATTCAGTCAATGAAAGTCGACGAAGGAAAATCAGTTATTCAGTAAATGGTTGCCAGTCCAGCAGAGTACATGTGTACATTATTTTTGTCTCTCTCTGTATCTTGTGTACATCTTCCTTCGTTCAGCTGGCAACTCTCACAAGCATAATTAACCAACCAGCTCAGCTCCAGGCAATCACAAAGAATCTCCTAGCGGTGGTAGCGAGAAACACTTTTATTAAGTGCGTAAGTGTTGAAAAGCGTAAGTCTTTCTGGTTAAAAATATAGTCACGTGATGTTTGAATTAAGATTATGCAAACAGATGTAAGAATTGAATGTGCCGTTCGATTTTTGTTTTGCTTGAACCGAGTACATTCGCTCGGACGTGGCTCCGACGGCCTGGCCCTCGGCGCCTGGCGTACAGATCACGTCGACCGTTCTCTCAGATTTTGGTTTTGCATGACTGGAATGGAAAAATAACGTGCACCTTATTTTCAGTCATCGACAGTTACCTTGACGCACGTATTAATTCTGTTTCTCGCGATCACTGCCAAGCCTATTATTATTCGCGGCTTTTGGTGGACCACGTTCGAATCTGGGAAGACGCCCTGGAACATGCCCGCTTCTGGCCAGTGGTGCCTTCCGTACTTCCCAATGAATGGCAAAACTCTCTCTCTAGTCTCCATATGGCTCTCGGCAATCGTTGCAGGTGATAACGCAACTTCGCTGGCGAACCACCTTCACAGCGTGGATTGGAGCACCCAAGTTATGTTCGAAACTAATGCCCTGATTCTTGTCAAGGGCTGCCATGGCCGGAAGTATATATTCCGGCAGTGCAAGGGAGCGGTCTACCCTTTAAGCGGGATAATGAACACGCCGGCGAATACTTGAGCAAGTAACTGAACTCGCGCCTGAAATGTGTACCTATGTCCGACGACTTATGCTTCCCGCATAAGGTAAACTGCAGTGTAGCAAAGGAAAACTGAATTCCGGTTCTTAGAATGAGTGCGGTTGAGAGACATAGCAAAAGTGTCGGCGGGCATTCTGTGGCGCAGAAAAAAAGACTTTTCATCAATGTGAGGAAAGCTTCAGAAACGCAGGGAGAGGTTTATTGAGTCCACGATTTGGCGTATTGATTTTTTGTTCGGCGATCCTATCGGGGTAATGCCACAATTTCATGGAATTCGCGTTTCTTAAACCCTCTGCGACTTTATAGACCAACGCGCGACTTTGACGTCACGCCGCGGCGGTGGCACTGCAGCTAGTCGGCGCCGCACATGCGCGGACAATATACGACAATCTGGTTTCTGCGCATGCGCGTTGCCTAGTTTATGAAAACGCGTGCACGTTTTGTAAACAGCGCGTCGGCGTACACGTGTTCTCAGGCAGATTCCGCTACCTTTGCACTTTATTTAAAGTTGGCGCCCGAAAGATTTTGCCAGGGTATGTGGCTGGCTGGTTTCACTGTTTGCGAGGAGGCTCGTTATGTGCTACTAACAGTATCGTTCGCTTCCTGCTCTGTGGCTGTCTGACTGCGGCTTGTCTTGTGTTCCGGCTTGATCGACGCGTCAGGTTTCCTGACTGTGAATCTGAAAGTGTTCTAAGAGATATAAGGACACTGAACACAAAGGAGTAGCCAGCACTGCGCGGAAAGTGTACACACCTCTAGAAAATTATATTTCCTTAAAGAAGAAATAAAGAGCAATATGAATGGTGCTTAAGGCGTACAAACGTAGGCGTCACCGGCGCCGGTAACTTGCTCGAAGCATCATTCATCGTTAAAACTCTTCCTTTATAAAGCATTAGTGCGGTTAAATTTTGAGTCTGTAGCCTCCATCTGAGATCGCGGTGCCGCCTACCTTACCGACGCACTTGAATTAATTTAGAAGAGATCTGCGCGTTTTATAATGGCTAATTAAAATTGCGCCGCTAGCGTAACATCATTAAAAACACTTTATTTTTACACAGCCTCGCACATCGTCGCAAATTTTCTAGTGTATGTTTTTCACTAAACTTTTATTTGACAACACTGTACTCAGAAATCAACTGACTCCACCGTCATTTGTTTCCCCGCACGTCTGGATCACCGTCACAAAATAGGCGTCTCATTCTGCCATAATAACATATTTTTTCCGTCATTTATTTCTGAAGTTTTGTATGAATGGAACCATCTATACCTGCAACCCGTACATCAATTGTTGTATGTCTTTTTTTTCTTCAGTTGTTGCAAACTATGTAGTCTCTGTTGTTTAAGCGTTCTGTATTTATCATTGCTATTTTTGTTTGTTTTTTCACAACTCCTCTCTGTAATGCCTGTGCCCCTAAATGTAAAATAAATAAGTATATAAATAAAACAATAAATAAATAAAGGAACGTCAAACAAACCTTCCTAAAGCCTCACAGCGGCATCCGACGTTTCGTAAAAAGACACTCTGCAGGCCATGTCTCTTAGACAGTTATTTGCAGCTACGCTAAGGTTTCTAGGGTGTTGCTTTACAAAGCCAATGAATAACTTGAAGAAAAAAATCATTGGAAGTCGCTCACGACAGCTGACGTTAGGCAGACAGAATAGCTTAGAAAATGTCTGCTGTGATTATAAGTGATCCAGGAAGTTGGCTTTTTAGTTTCTCCTTCAATAATCTGATCTTCTACCTTCGTGATTTGTCCGGACACCAAGGTGTAAACATAAAGGGGCCTTCCAATACAAAACGTGGACATCATCATTTGTAAGAAGCGCAGTTACGTTTACGATTATGAACAACTTTAAAGTAGAAGTTTTTTTATAACAATATGTATTTGCAACTGACTCTTTCAAGCAACTTCATCAACAATGCATCTCTGGCATATTTGTGGGTACTTCTTAAGAAACAAAAATTAACATTGTTACCAAGTGTGCTCTACAAGGAACATCCCAAGCGCTGCGGATGAGAGGCGGTCTCATCAGCAGCGCTTGGAATGTTCCTTGTAAGGCCCACTGGTAACAATGTTAATTTTTGTTGTTTAAAGGAGCTGTGCAACGATTTTAAGGTTGAAAGAAATTCTATCCTCTACTTTTGACATTGTTCACCTTGCCACAAATGACAGAAAACACACCTCCTTTCATCGAAATGTTGCGATTCCGCCGCGTAATAGCGAGGCTAGAATTAGAATATTATCCGACCTGCAGCCACGAGCGGCGGCCTTGAGAAACACGCGGCATGACGTCAATGGGGGTATTGTAGAAAGATAGGAAGTTGTGCGAATACCTGCCCGATAAAAGGCAACTTTTCTATAAATCTTGTCGTTCCAACATAAATATGAATGCGTCAAAAACCTGGCACCATCGACAAAGCGTTTCTTTATACGGAGTTTTAGTGGCTCCATCCATCCGAGGTCAACTAAACCGCCAGCTCTATCTGCTACCGCGAACAGCCGCCAGAAGCCGGCGGGGGACGGGGGCAGAGCCGGACGGGGATGGCCGGACCTGACTTTCCTCCTCTCGCCATGTTGATCGCGCTGTGCAAGCACGTGGTCACGTGGTCGCGAGCGGGTGAGTTCTCGCCGCATACTGATGTCTCTGGAGACAGAACTTCTCGGCAGGCTCTGCTTCTCGGGAACCCCGCGCGCCCCCATTCATGTCACAGCGCACGTGACTCGGAAAGTGGTGAAGGAGTTGAGAGGTGCCGAAAACCTGAATCTCTCTGAATTTTTAATATAAAATCGAGGACATGCAGGCCAAAGCAGTTTTTTGTTCTTTACTTCAGAAAGGTCGAGACACCAACTCTCAAATTATTTACGCAAAGCACTGAAATTGTTGCACAGCTCCTTTAAGAAGTACCCACAAATATGCCAGAGCTGTATTGTCTGACGACCCCTGCAGCGATCAGCATGCCGATAGGTTACGTTTTTTATAACCTTACGTTACATTGAATATAAGTGACTGAATACGCGTGATATTTCGTTACCTTTAACCTAGGCTGCAGAATAGTTAGTTGATCCGTTAACATACTATATAGAACGTGCTGTCTCATTGAGTTCACATTTTCAATTCGGAAATCTAGTACACAGGAGGCACCAAACCACTTAAATTTGAGAACGAAGTCATGCGCAAGTCTCATTTAAAACGGACACCATATCGGACTCAGGTTTGTGCTAGCATATTTTTAAACGAGTCGAATGTTACTCAGGAAAATCACTGTTTTTGTAAACATTTGCTCTTGTATATACAAGGAGATACCCAGTCAGTTTGACGGAGAAACGCCTAACATTGCGAAAGGTTGGCATTCCTAGGAGCCTAGCTTGGGCCTAATGCAGTTTTTCTCTAAGGCGTTAATTAGTGGCGAAGTACTTTTCTTTGGCTTCTCAATGGTTTTACTCAGGTTCCACTCTTAATTGCCCAAGAGCAGACATGAGCCAAATGATGCCACGTATCAACCGAACAATCGGCAGTGATGTTCTATTCTGGCGCCTGGTTGACAAGTTAGGCCTTTTAGTAGCAAAATGAAAACCCGCCGGTGAAGACTAATTCTTGCACTTGATTAGAGATCTATGCCCAGAATGTCAGATGAGCGCAAAACTACCAGGCAGTGTAGGCTAAGTTCGGCACTTGCCTGGCAATTTAGAGCAAGATACCCGGATTCACACTAAAGAAGGTCACGTTTGGTTCTATCTAGAATTCTAGGGGCTTTCCAGGCCCTATTTTTCGAGGCAAACAACAATTTTAGGTTCAAAAGTTGAGATACCTGAATAAGTTTCAAGTTCCTTGCAGGTGCGCAGAGCTGAGCGCAGCGTGCTAGAGTACGCTCTATCCTGTCTCCCTCGTCTACCCTTCCTTCTCGTATTTGCGCTGTTAATTCCACATAATGATCAACCAACTAGCCCGCCAGATGATCGTGAGACGTGTACAGGGTTATTGCTTTATTGCTATTTTTGAAGGAAATCACGGAAAATACAGGGAAGTAGTCGTAGTGGGACTTTACGTGGCAAAATCAATGGGGCTATGAACAATGCTCCAACGACTGTTTCAGGAAAAGATTACACGAGGTTCGAAGCTAGAAGATTAGTGTTCACGCTCCGGTGGCCAAAACGTGCTTCCAAGTTTAGTCTTTGAATAACACGTAGTTTACAAAAAAAGTAAAGCCGTTCGTTTAACAGCAATTATAAAATTAAGAATTTGGAAATACAGCTTGTCTATTATTTAAAGGAATTAGCTCAAAGTATTAGAGAAACACATCTGTCTAAAGTAAGGGACACCATAACACTAGAGAAAAACATGTTTAAAATAAGGAAAATGGACTCTGAACGTTATTAAGTATAAAATTTAGATTTTTTGATTGATCGAGCATACGCCCAATTAATGATTGCAGTTTCAAGAATGTGCGTTTAGCTCGAAGAGATAGAAGATATTGAAGGTTTAGCTCGAAAAGACTTTCAAGTTCTCTATTTTTTGTTACAGTGGTGCATCATGCAAGCCCGCGATATTCCCTCAAGATATAAATATACTTGAGTCTTTGCACAGCATATGTACAAGCAAGCTTATTTCGCGTTTGAAACATCTTCCCGCCTGCTTATCTTGATCACCTTTTTGATCGAGTTCTTGATGCTTGCCTAACTCGTATATTCATTCGGTGGTGAACGTTGCAGAAGCTGGATCAATGTCTAGTATGCGGAAAGTACGCTCTTCGTTACTTTCTTTAGAAATCTTGTTGACTTCCAAAATCCTGCCTGAAATAAAGCAAATAATGGTCCTCCCAAGTCAGGAATTTTCTCGAACCATTTGAAAAATTGAAAACTGCCGCTTTTTCTGTCTTAAGAAATCGTGAAGCGAAACCTGGTGACGAGGGTTGATGAACCGTATTTTAAATAGGAATAACAAGTATAATTGATTATAAAATGAATTCTGCAGGCTGGTTGTACAATTATAAAATGAATTGTACAGACATCAAAAGTCTACAACCTACGTTTTTGTCTCCTATCCCTTAAAGAGTTTAAGTCGAAAGGTTTTTGGGAACACTTACAGGTAAGAAGAAACAGAGCCATTTTGAACGCCATCCGTAATCCGTGTAAACTTTAAAAACTGCAACTGTTTCCAAATCTTTCAGTGGCTTTTGTGTGCTTAGTTCGTGCAATTGCTATCAACTCCGTTTAAAAAATAATGAGAACAAAAAACTCCTTTAACTTTTCATCTCGACGTATTTAGAACGAAGTAATTTCTTCGGCCCTTTCAGCTTTCTGTATTTGAGTCTCTCTGAATAAAATTTGCAATTTGTAAATTAGTTCATTGTCTCTTTTCGTCCGGGCTTAACAGAAGACATGCACAGTTATTGCATAACAAGAAAGAAAACGCCAAGCGCTCGGTGAATAATTTTAGGCATTGTAATATCACCTACACTTTCAAGTTTTGATATGTGATACTTCCTTCCTCTACTGTGCGCCATTATAGCTTAAAGATAGAACAGTATACCTCGACTACAATATTTTTTATATCTTTTATTTTGCGACTTCGGATACCAAGAACCCTTTTTTGTTCAATCTCTGACGCGCTCTACTAAGTTGGTTGTTAGCAGTCAAGAAATAATTTTTCCCAGTTTTCTTCACCAATTGACAACTGCAGAAAGCACACAAATTCTGGGGGAGGTGTAATGTGAAGGGACTCGTCTTAGCCCTAGTCAGCGAGATACAAACATATTTTAAGATATTTTTGTAGTTTAGATTATGTTAGAAAAATATCCGTAGTAACTTTTCAGACAAAAAGAATGCGATTAACCAAACCTTTAAGTGGTAAAAGGGATGCTAATTGCATACAGTTTAGATTCAATAAAATGATTTCAAGTTTTTCGGTAACGTATGCAAATCATACATTTTTATAATTGCAGTCGCTTGACTGGATCATTAACTGTGACCTCCAATACTAATAACTCCATAAAATATTCTTGAACAAATATTAGCACCTTATACTGTCAGCGATACTATATATATATATATATATATATATATATATATATATATATATATATGAAATATTTCGAATATTATTCTTACACAAACACATCTATGATCCGTGACATATACAATATTCAACACCTAAAAGCCTATTGGCCCGCCTAACTGAAATAATATAAATTAGACATCTAAGTTGATAGACATAAAAAATATACACATGTCTGACTTTTCAAAAATCAAATGCTACTTTGAATAGCCGAAAAATCGTAGGCATTCTTAACCTTATAGGAATTCCTCATCATGGACGCATAAGATTTTCCTGGCTCAATTTTAATTTTTCAGGTTTAATTTTATGACTTTATATCTGAAATTGCTCTAGTGATGTTGGCCCATTTAAAGCAGGTCGTTTCCTCACAGAAAGATGAAAGCTGTGAATCGGGAAAATGTCATTGAGACACTTCTGTGTGGACGTCATCAATCGTCGTAACCTGTTAATACCACGGATTAATACATTTTATCTATATTTTTTTTTTCACAAAACACGCGGCGAGGAGCGTTTTGCGGTCTATCAATCAACATCAATATTTTTTAGCAAGTATAACCACTCACACGAACAGATTAGGCTAGCAAGCGATTCAGCTTCATAGTACTTGTCCTAGGTTTACTTCGAGACCCTTTTTATGTATACCTGGCGTGAATGAGAAAATAAAACCATGTTTTCGGCCTGCGTGTAAAACTGAAACTCTCAGAACGTGACTCTAGTGGTTGTGAAAGAACGCGAAAGCTTGAGAATATGACGTTAGGTGAATGAAGTGATAATTGAAAAAGGCGAAATTTTACTATGAGCAGACGTTCTCTGAGCCGACTCATAGAAAAGGACGCTTTCGATGTAGCCGCACATTCTGCATCGGAGTCTCTCTGGCGTGCAAAGTCTAGTCTTAAATTAAATATAAAAAAATGCACGGACAAAAAAAAAACAAGAAAAAAAGGGTGTGGGCTAGATGTTTGTGGAAATCGAAGCGTCTACTATGGCGACCTGTTGAAAACTGTAGTCAACGTAAAACTTTCAGAAAAATAAAAATGACTTTACTACAGTGTTGTAGCCGTTACTAAAGAAAAAAAGAAGGTAACAGAATACGTTACTCCTTACTTGCAAATAAAATGAAGGCACTACTGACCTACGTTACCTCAAAATATAAGGAACGCGCTATTGTTATCATTACCGACAAAAAGAAAAGCACGTTACTTTTGCGTTACTTTTTTAAAATAATCAAATAACACGATTCACTATCCGATGGTACAGGTACGCATAAGCGCCACATTTCATGAAACATATATTCCATCCAGAAACTGAAAATAATTACCTGATTTTTTTACGGTCCAACTTAAATACGCAAAAACGCAAAAAATCAAAAATATTTGGTGCCTAGAAACACGAAAAAAAATTGTTGTAATTTTTTCAAGTTTTGGGAAGAATATGTAACGAGTAACATAACTACCCTTCCCCAAAACCTAATATAACGGTTGGCTATCTGGATTATGGAACGAGAATATTTATTGCATTCTATCTGTATTTTGGGTTTCCAAACTGGATTTCAGGTTTCCAATACATTTCCAGTTAGATTTGTTGTTCCATAACCCAAATAGCTAAAACTCGTGTTGGGGTTTGGGGTAGGGTACGCTACACGCTACTCGAAATAAGTAACGTAGGTACGGTAGCCTACGTTACTTATTTCAACTTTAGTTGATAGTCAGCGCTTTGCCCGTGCACTTGTTTCACTTGTCCTTTGTCATATTTTTGCGCTGTTTCCACTTTTGTATAGCCCTTACTGTTTCGAAGATGTAACGAGTACGTTACCACGTTAGCGGACAAAGTAACCCGTTACCGGTAATGCCGTTCCTTGTATAGCGTTACCGCCAACACAGCTTTGAACGCAATGTCTGCGGTGGCGGCCGGAAGAGGGAATTAAGACGAGCCACTTAGGCGGATGGAAATATAGCGTTAAAACAAATGAGGTCTCCTCTATGGACAATTTAATATTGTTGGTCTAAATACAGTAGAATATCCAGTAAAATGCTATCTGTCTCGTTTTTTCTGTAGAGCATCGTGAAAACCGATTATTTTAATTATAATTCAGCACGTGGCTCTCTAAAAAAAAATTACTCTATAAAATGGCCCGCTAATATCAGTGGCTTGATGTTCTAGAAACCACGACAACAGCAACGACGACGACAAAATGAACACGACTTTGACCAAGAGAGCGGCGTACTTTCGGACGATCCTGATGTGTTAGAAGTTGCCAACAAATCAACTGAAATCCCTCGATAAAACGTCATGACCAGTAACTTTTTTTCAAATACGTCTTTTACTGGTCTAAAGTACGTACTAGAATTTGAAATCCCAGTACAGTAAAAGCACTCCCAGCTGAAATAAAACGAAGCATAAAACGAAGAGCGACGGACCGACAGCTGTCGGGAATAGGATTTAGGGATGACGTCACCAGCGCCGATACAAACTTAAGCGTTTGTCTCTCCTGCTTGCGTTGGAAATGTTTTTCAGGGTTAAGCTTTTTGTACAAGTTTTCACTCAAGTGATAAAATGGGATAGATAAAAAAAACTGCTTGATTAAACTAAATATAGTAGTTAGCAAAATACAAATGTAACGCATATGTAACGATACGTTCCATTTTTTTAACTGTAATGGGAACGAGTTCCTTTTTCAAAGATGTAACTTGTAACGGGAACACGTTCCGAAAATCAGAAGGAACGAGGAACGAGCTTTCGTTCCTTTTTTTGAGGAACGTGTACAACACTGCAAGAATCAATAATTATGTAATCAAGTGGAAATAAACATATTTGACACACTAACCAGATAAACATATTTCCGCTTGCCTTCACGCTTGAGAGGATACTTAAAACTACACACATGATAATAACATTAAAGCACACTGCTGTAACTTGTTAATTGGAAAAACAAACACACCTCTGAGCATATACTTTAATAGTATGTGTCGATGCATTGTTATATAGCATGACACTTCCTATATGTATGACATAATAAACCCTTTGCAGAACCCCATCAAGCAACACAACTGTCACCATTTTTTTCGGCGTAAAGCACACAAATGGGCCCCAGCTCACGTCGAACGCTAATGCAGCATTCGAGTCCAATAAGTGCTGAGCCGAATTCACAGGGATGGCGGACATAACATTCTTGTCGAACAAATGCCCAAAGTATGAGAGCTTGGGGTAATTAGAGTAGTAGCTACTGTAATTTGTTTCATCAGAATTTGGCAGACGGCAAAGGCTACAGTCTCGGTGAGTCAATACACACATTGGAGAGAGGCACATGACAACATATCATCAGAGTGCTCCTCTGCACAGATTTGTCACACACCTTCACTCCGTCTCTCTGATTGGCTCGAGGGGGCTGTGGCGGTTGGCCTTTTCCAAGTTACGGTGATACGAAGTATAGGCAGCCCACACTTTTGAAAATAGTCTATTGAAGAGACCGAAAGGAATGGTAGTCAACATTTTTCAACAAGACTGCTCTCCAGGCAAGGGATGAACACAAATATGAATCATCTTATCCAGGTAATTAGAACAATTAAATAATTGACCGACTAATACAATGCACTCTTGATGGAAAAGAGTATTGCTGCAATAAATCCCACGAAAGAGAAAAAATGTGCAGTTAATCTGTGCATGCACCAAAACAGTTGTTCATATAGCAAGTCGAATAGTTTTGAAGCAGGTGCCTGCAACGATTCATTCATCCCCACACTCAATAAAACGTCATCCTCGCAGCTGAAAATAAGTGTGCACTTCGCACTCACGGAAAAGAAAAAGGAAGAAAAGCGATCGAATGTAGAATCGTGGATTAGCACAAAAGGTTAAAATCGCAGGAGCTTCCTCGCTAAAAGTTGCTATGGTTGTTCGGTGACGGAGGGCTGAAACAACTTCCCCTAGGCCCTAACGCGACCTATACATTTCGCGTAGATTCTCAGATATTTCAAGGTTCCAACAAAGCTAAGAGAATGCGAAAATTTCATGCTAAAAGCACTCAAAGTTCTATCGACCCTCGAACACATCCCGGAATCCGAGCACCGGTACGGCGATGCAGAGCTGATGCTGCCTCACAGGCGAGCGATCTTGCGCAAAACGGTATAAAGTCTCACTCCTTCATATTTTCACATTATACTTGCGTCAGCGAGCACAAAGAAGCCCGAAGTCGTCGGAAAGCAGCTGCACATCACGGCTACCGGGCACCGAACAAACTCGCATCCGCCAGCTCTGGGCGCTGCCATCTTACCTGTGACGTCACGGCTCTTGAGAAGTCACGTGACGAGTGGTCACATTGGGTGCGTTAAGTCGGCGCTCCTTTACTCCTACTCCGACGCTCCGAGTTTCATACTCCGAGCGCAGCAACTAAACGGCGCATATCGTACAGGAGCGCGACACACCGAGGCTGCGTTCCAAACCTACTCAAATGGATCCGAGTTACCCTGGCGTTTTATGTCACGTGACAACAAAAATAGAGAAACGCTGGACGCGGGTAGGTCTTCGATAACCACTTTTACCTTAGAGCTAGATCGAGTAAGTTTGGAACACGGCCAGAAACTATCGACCCTATCGACGGGCCACGGCCCACACGAGCTCCTTCCAACCGTGGATGCGGGTGGCAGAAGCCGAAAATATTTCGAAGATAAATAATTAGGCCCGGGTGGAGCGGCAGAGTCTAAAGCAAAAGAGACGGCAACGTTATGAAGTTTCTACGAACGTTTTAATATTCCTGAAAGGTTTGAAGACTCGCTTCGTGCACATATGTGGAAGGTTACCTTGGTTGATCTATTTATCGACCATGCATGCTGTTCCGATTTAAATTAAAGACAATATTCTTAAACCCGCTCGGGGCGACACAGGAAAACCCTCAAATTTGTCAAAGATTTTCTGGTTCCGTCTCGCAGCGAGACGGAAGCTACGCCGATACCGGCACACCGTCGTTCGTTAGCACATCGTTTTTAGGCGGTATGCATGAACAAGCCTTTCCCGCAACGCTAACTGATGTTTCGGCTTTCCAATCTAAGTATCCTTATTCGCTGCGGCCGGGCTAAGCATTCTAAGCAGGGCAGCCGTCTGTCTTTTCATCACTTTTCTGTCGCCGAGCTATCGGCACGCTCGTTCGATAGATCAATTCGTTTTCAGGAAAGACGCACGAACAAACCTTTTCATCGACGCTCGCTGATGTTTCGGCGTTCAAATCGAAGTATCTTTATTCGCTGCGCTAAGTATTATAAAAGGGACAGAGCGGTCCGAATATCTTCTCATCTCGACAACTTTTCTGTCGCAGTGCTATCGGCACGGTAGCGTTTGATAGATTAATTTCTTTTTCAGGCGAGATGAACGAACAAACCTTTTGCGGAACGCTAATTGCTGTCTCGGCTTTCAAATCAAATCGTTTTTACCTGCTGGATTAAGCACTAATCAACTGAAAAGGGGCAGCGGTCCGCCTACGCCTTTTCGTCTCGCCGGTCGCAAGAGCAGCGCAGCCATCTTGTTTGTTTACGTGACGTCACGGAGCGCGAAGAAGTCACTCGCGCTCCGAAAAATTCTCGGTGCACGAAGAGCGCGCTCGAGTGTCAGTCTCCGGTGGCACTCCTGTCCGTTTAGTGAAAGGAGCGCCAAACTCTCGCGCTCCGGAGCGCGGACTTAACGCGCCCATTTGCGTACAACATGGCGGCAACCGGGGGGTGCCACTTCCGAACTTCCGGTTTATCACTGTAAACCTCGTTGGCAGGCAGCGCAGGCAGCCTTGCAGGCAGCGCAGGCAGCGGTTGCGGTGAGCGGACGTGTTTCCTGGTTCTCCTCGAGCATCCGAAGCTAAGTGCCAGTTTTTTTTCTTTTCTCTCTCTTTTTTGAGAGTTGATTGGAAATGACTAGGGATGCCGCGAACCACCCTAGGTTCGATATTGAAAGATTTCGATATTTTCGAACCGGACTAATGTTCGAAATCGAAAGGTTTCGATATTTTCGACCGTACGAAGATTCGAATTCGAAAAAAATTCGGAACTAAAAAATCGTGGAGTTTCGAATTCGAAAAGCTCGAAGCTTTTACGGTTTTTAAAAGTTCGGGTTCGATTATTTCGAATATTTTTTTTTACTTGTGGTACGAGAAATTCGAAGATTTCGACCTTTCCTAACTTGAAATTCGAGAGATTCGAATGTTTCGATTTTTTAGATCTGAAATTGGAAAAATAGAATTTCAGATCTAATCATCACTCATCCAGGGTCGCTAAACTCGTCAAGCACAACTTTGTGCCCGAACTTTGTGGAACGCGCTAATTGGGCTCTCGCGACGCTGACGTCGCGCCGAGCGAGGTGTCAATCATTCGAACGCTCAAGGGCCATACGCACATTCGCGTTTGAACGCGTTTGAGTGCGTTGCGGAGTCCTTGCGGCCAGGCGCGGTCGCTTGCAGAGCGACGCGCGCCTTCCCGCAACGCTCGGTAGCGCGACGCAAGCGAGTAGAGACTCGCTCAACTTTCCGAAGCGTTGCGGTGCGTTCGGGCGCGTTCGACCAATCAGAAGCCGAAAGAGGAGAGGGGATGACGTGTTCGCTCGCCCCACCCGGCCGACTCGGCGAGACGTATCCGGTTCGCCGGTCGCAGTGCTTGCTTTTTCGTTTTGGGGAGCGGTGGGGACTGTATTTTCCAAGGCTGCGATGGCAAAACGTCGGGGAAGCCGGCGAGGTGGTCCCAAGATCGAACATCGACGCTGTCGCCGTGCGCCGCCATGTTGCCTTGGATTTCGCTTACTATTGGTGAGCCACTAGCGACGATAGCGCTTTCTTATTGTCTCTTGACTGCGGTTGACTGCGTGTCAACGCAAATGTGCGTACAAGCTTGGCGCAAGCGGTCTTCGCAACGCAACGCGTCCGCTTGCCGCTACGGAACGCACCGCGCTCAAACGCGAATGTGCGTATGGGCCTTCATTTCTTTGAGAGAGGCAGAATGTAGCAAAGTTCATCGAGGCGCGAGTGCGGCGCGTGAGGGGCGCTAGGAGCCCGCTGATTGAACGGCTTCGCCGGTGACGTAGCGCCCATTTGTCCCTACATCCCTACGCCAAGCTAAAACTAATGCTTTGCAGGTTGTCCCTAGGCGACCTGCTGACGCTCAAAATCCCTCCGAAGTTTGTGTAAAAAAGAAACCTCGTTTGTCGAAGTTGTCGCTGACGTCAAAGTGACGTTTCCGAACTCTGCGAGAGCCGTGGTTTGAGTACAGTGTACTAGAATACTTGGGTAGTGTTGGGACCGAAGGGGCTCGCCTGAAGCGCGTGGTATTGATCGCGACAGGTGTCGCGTCCGGCGCCTTATCCGGAAGGTGTGCGCATGCGAGGCTGCACGCGCGAAAATATGAATCTTTGGTGCCGCTTTGGTGGAGTGCACGTAGGATTTCTGATACAGCTACGACCTGCCAGCGGTCGTATCGCGGCATCAATTACGCTGCGGCACGATCGTTAGCAACATGATGCTTCAATGTATTGGACGGTACAAGCTACATTGCCCTTCCTTTACATAAAAACAATTGCGACTTTAAAGAAGCGGTTTCGGTTTGTCGGATGGTGAGCATTTTAAATGAAATGCCCATTTCCTTGGTCGCAAATGCCGAACATTAGATATTTGAAAGGGATATCTAAAACTCGGAAGCGTTTTTTTTTTCCTATCTTATTTTATAACGGAACGAAACGGCACATGCTAAAGTTCGAGATTGTTTTAGTATGTTTTTAATACCCCAGGTTAACTTCTCTGTCTTCTTTTCTGTCCGTCTTCTTTTTCTTGACCTTAATCAGCTCGCTTCACTTGTCACTCATTCTTGTGTCCATTTATGCGACGAACCACCCAAGCGACGGTCGCAAAGGGGTGAGAATCTTCTATTTCTTCGTGGCTGCCACGACCATCCGAGAATCACCCGACGTTCACTTGTAAGAAATGGCTTATAAGCCGTGACAATTTTTATCACGCGTTTTAACATTTAACTTAAGTCCAAAAACTGAGACAATGTGAGCTGAACAAGTAATGCTTTATAAGATTCAAAGAAAACAATAAACTATTTCACATCATTTTGAGCAGAAAACATGAGCACACGTAGATCAGGCAAGGAAAAAGTTGTAATAGTTTACAGCACGGCATTGAAATAATGGCTACAATGTGCAGCGCATACATGGTTACAATATGCAGCGCATTATCCTCTTGAGGGTAAACCATCTGAAACCTATACACGCTCAGAACAATACATTTAACCGACAGATGCTTTCTGACAACCAGGTAAGTCTCGCCTGAGCTGGGTATTCGAAGGGAAACACCCATGGTTCCACAGGGGGCGTATCTGGCAGACATTCAGGGTGTTTTAGAGCGCAGCTCTTAGGGGCCCGTTTCCGGCTTGAGCGGCGTCGGCGTCGCCGTCGCCGTTGGCGTCGCCGTCGGCGTAACTGCGCGGTGCATCATGAGAAATGTCCCATAATGCACCGCGCGAGCCCCCCACCGGGGTCACGTGACCTCGTGGGGGGGGCACGTGACCCCCCCGAGGTCACGTGACCCCGGTGCATCATGGGAAATGTCCCATAATGCACCGCGCGAGCCCCCCACCGGGGTCACATGACCTCGTGGGGGGCACGTGACCCCCCGAGGTCACGTGACCCCCAATGACGTCATCGTCACTGATGACGTCACCGGCATCCACATCGTCATCGTCATCATCACTGATGACGTCATCATCACTGATGACGTCATCATCACTGATGACGTCACCGGCATCCACATCGTCATCATCACTGATGACGTCACCGGCATCCGCATCTTCATCGTCATCATCACTGATGACGTTACCGACATCCGCATCGTCATCGTCATCATCACTGATGACGTCATCAGTGACGTCACTGATGTCGTCACCGGCATCCACATCGTCATCGTCATCGTCACTGATGACGTCACCGGCATCCGCATCGTCATCATCACTGATGACGTCACCGGCATCCGCATCGTCATCGTCATCATCACTGATGACGTTACCGACATCCGCATCGTCATCGTCATCATCACTGATGACGTCACTGATGACGTCACCGACATTCGCATCGTCATCGTCATCATCACTGGTGAAGTCATCAGTGACGTCACTAATGACGTCATCGGTACCCGCATCGTGATCGTCAATGATGACGTCATCAGTGACCTCAGTGATGACATCATCGGCATTGGGGGTCACGTGACCCCCCCTTGGTTAGTTTAGCCCCCCGCCCCAGTGCCCTTCCCTCCTCCTCCTCAAGAGCTGCGCTCTAATTCGGCGTTACAGGGAGTTGTAAGCAGCTTTCACTTTTTTGTTTTATTCTTTACAGAACTTTACATATTTTACAAAAAAAGGATGTGGCAGATATGTGGATGCCGTCTTTCGTTATATCTGTAGCGTTCGGTGGACAATGAATGGGTGAATAACCGTTGCAATGTTTAATAATGAACCAAGATCTGGTAGTTAACTTGTTTATTAACGGCTTAATTGGCCATGGTGCAATTGCAGTTTTAAAAGGAGTCATTATTAAAGGCAAATACAATTTCGACAATTCGCGAAAAGGCAACGAGGTTCGCAAAATTAATCGTAAAAGTTTGCCTTTCTTCGCTTGATTCAGAAACCGCGTTATGAAAATAATACGTAGAATAGTCACTTAGTCGTCTTGATATGTGGCGCCGGCGAGTCCACCGAAGAAACGCTGTCGAGTTAGTGACGAGGGGACAGAAACAACCTGCATCATTCTTCTACGCATCAATATCAGCACAACCTCATTTGCGCTTTCAGCGCGCAGTTTTTTTAATTAAGTGAAGAAAGGCAAAATTTTAGCGATGAATATCTCAGGACAGAACGAACGGGTTGGTAGAGATAATTAAGCTTGAGGAAGAAACGAAAATGGACGGACAAACACAACAAAAACGAACGCCTTGTTACTTTCGCTCAAAGCTCGTTGTTTGTTCGCGAACTTTTAAAATTAAGTTGGCCTTTAATGATGGCTCCCTTTAAAGCTGCAATTGCAACATGGCCCATCAAACATTTCATTAACCCTTCGCCTACCGCAAAAATTAAAAAAAAAAAAAAGATTTGAAAATACCGATTTTTTTTACGTGCCCTATACTCTGTTTCACCTTGTGTAGTACCGCAGAAAAGGCTACAAGCGCGAGCTCCTTGCTCTAGGGCACATCTCGGCGGCACGAGCTCCCGTGCACCAAGGGCAGCTGCCAACGCTATGAGCTCGCGCTCCTAGCTTTCGCTACATGTACCGCTCAAAGAGAAAAAAAGGAAAAAAGAAAAAAAAAAGGCGGGCTGCGCGAGCTGGATAACTCGACTACAGCGCCGCCACGAACTGTCAATACACGCGTCCTCACGAGCTCCCGTTGCCGAGCCGCTCCGGTCCCAACACTACCCAAGTATTCTAGTACACTGTAGTTTGAGCTCGAGATCTTCGCTTCGGATCGAGGCGAAGTTAAACTTTGTCAACATGGCGGTGCCGTACGCTGCGGCCGAGCTTATCTTCCGCCACCGTCGGCGTCGCTACTGAGACCACTGGGGACGCCTTTCAACTCCCCGACGACGACTTTTGGCGACAGTACCGGCTATCGAAAGCCGCTGTGCGTTGACTCTGCGACGAGCTTCGTTCGATGCGCTCTGTGGTGTTCGTCATTCTTCAACTTGTCCGTCGTTTTTTAGCGCTTTTACCTCCTATTCGTTCGGCGCCCGGACTTCGAGGTTGCGGACAATTGCATCTACCATGACCGTGGAACAACAAGTTCTCTGCGCGCTCCGGTTCTTCGGAACCGGTAGCTTTCAAGGCATGGTGGCGACTGACAAGCACCTGTCATTCTCCCACATGACTGTGAGCCGGGCTGTCAGAGTTTTTGCAACTGCCATTGTTTTTTTTTTTTTTTTTTTTTTTTTATGTAATACTTGAAGAGGTGTTACTAAGCTGATACACAATTCAGAATGTTGGGAAACAAGCAAGAGCCGGGGTAATTCTTGGGTAGGGTCGAGCCTCCCGGCAGCCGGCAGAATTA